>NW_006159542.1:3691426-3701967 GCF_000334495.1 Tupaia belangeri chinensis
GGAAAGAGAGAGACAGTGAGAAAGAAAGTGAGAAATCACCTCTCAGAGGGCATGACCATGCCTCAATCCCTTCACCTCCTGGGTTCTTGGGCATGCATGCACCCGTGCCTGACGTGAGTTTCAAGCCGTTGGGTTTGGAACTCAAACCTCGGTCGGCCATGTGAGAGTTCAGCGACATAACCACTGTGCCATCTGCTGGTCCCTGAACTATTGCTATTTTCAAAAAGGGAACATGAATGTTGGCTAGTATGACTTTTGTAACTACTGACATAAAATTGAAGTTGGCCTAGTTCCTAAGATTATCAATCAGGGATCATATTATTATATTTAATGATTAGAAAGAATCTTGGGACCAACAGATGCTTACATCGCTGGACTCCCACGCAGCTGACTGTGGTTTGAGTCCCAGACCTGGAGACTTAAAATATGCTGGGCATGTGTGCATGCAGTGCCAAAATTCCAAGAGGAGAATGGAGGAGAAGGGATTGCCTTGTGGTCATCCTCCCCCAGGGGGTGATCTCTGCTTTCTGTCTGTCCCTGTCTGTCTCTCTCTGTCTCTCTAGCTAGCACATGTGCGCCTAAGGCAAAAACCTCTATAAAAAAAATCTTTAATTTGAAAGAAATTTGATAAATCTGATGAAGTAAGTACTTGAAAAACTATACCGTAATACCACGGTAATCTTATTTTTAAAGTCAAGGGAGCTAATAACTATTTAATTTATCTATTTAATTTGATTATTATTATTATCATTTAATTTGCTATAGGGCACATGTGCTCACCAGTGAGAGGGAAAATGAGAAGCAGAGCCACCAGGTCCAGGACACGAACCATAGTTGACTATGTAGGAATCCAGCACCTTAATCACCATGGTACCCACTACCCCCATACCATTCTTAATAGATGTCCACACTACCTTCCCTGACCACCACTGATTGTTTGGAGAGTGCCAGCAGCGAGTAAGGTGACTATACAATAGTCTGATTGTGAGTCCCAAATTAATTATGTGCCACTCACTTTCAGGTTAATGTATTCTCAGTGCAGTCAGTATGGTTGGTCTGGAAGTGCCTTGTGTAATGACACACAGAGTTATCTCGGTAAAATTACTAGTTCTTGAGTTTGTTTCACGACCCCAGTAATAAAGCAGTGAAGTTCCAGCTCTATGGAGCTCACAGTCACTGGGAGGAGACAGACACAAGACAGGTAAACAAATAATGCGTAATTAATATGTCAACCAGTGACAGGTATGTGGAAGAAAATAACAACAGAAGAGGAATTAGGAATGTGAGCGGTAGAGAGATGGGGGTTGATTTATTTTCTTAGGACACAACTTCATCAAGTGTTTGGCATTTGGAGAATATTTGCACGTAGCACATCCAGTCTCTTCTTGGTGTTCATATTTATAATGACTGTATAAGGCCTTCCGTGTAGCCATCTCACTGATCTGGCTTTATTCCCTACTCTAACTCTTCTGCTACCCCGCATTAGGATTGATGTTTTAGAGTCCTCCTGAGCACAAGCCAGATTCCTTCCCATCTCTTCCCTTTGCTCGTGGAGTTTCTTCCCGGGATGCCTTGGCTACCTGTTGTGCTCCACCAAATGGTACCCATCCTTCAAAACCAGCCAGGCTCCAGTTTCTCCATGGCTTAGAGTTCCAACACAGCCCAAGGTCTGACTTCTCTCTATCCTCCTCTCCGAGTTCCTGAAGTACCTAGAACCCATGCCACAATCTCAGTGCCTAATTGCACAGAGCCCTGTATGGACTTCTGATGAGTTTTGTGTGTGTTAGTCATCTCTGTAGCTGTGTTGTAATCATCACCATCAGGGGCTTTGACTCCACCCACAGGTCTTTTTAACGCGCTCAGGGCAGGGTGGGTCCTCACAGATGTTGATTAAATATTAACTCCAACTAGAGCTTCATAAATACAGATCTCCTCACAGATTTTACTTTCTACTTAAATTTAAAATGCATTTTTATTTAATAAGCTCATGGACTGATCATTCACTAGTTTATAAAGAGAATTCAAACATCATTTCTTTTCTCTATGAAGGGAAAAATGAGATAAAATACTCTTAAATGAAAAATAATAAAGGAGAAGCAAAACATCAGGAAATGTTTCTTACTGCTTCAGATATATCGCTTTAATAAAATCACAAAGGGATGTGACAGCTAAGTTTGTTTTATTTTAAATTAGGTACTGGGGCAACAGAAACACGCGGCTCTGAATTTCAGTCTAAAACATAAATCTCTTCCAATTAAATGAGAACATAAGATACTACACTAATTATGTGTTTTTTCCATGCCATCTCCTAACAAGGGAGGAAGTAATTGGATTAATGGGGCATGGAGACATTTATGTAAATAAGTACAGAGAAGCTGTCTGTGTAAAAAAGTTTCTTCAGGCCATTGGAAAATATTATTGAAATCCTACTGTGGCCCTTCCTGGGTCTCCTCTGTAGGCCGCAGATCTCTTAGAAGTCAAGAATCTAAAACCTTTCAGCATGTTGGCTGCGTTCACTGAAAGTCCATTGGTGTGTGTGGGGTTTTAGGAGGTCATTGCTGCTGCTGCTGCTGCTGCTGCTGCTTTGCTTTTTGTTTGTTTTTGTTCTGAGAAGCTTAGATTAAATTTAGTGGTAGGGAACCAGCAGTTAGCGTAATGACTATGTCGCTGGACTCCCACATAGTCGACCTTAGTTCACGTCCTGGACCTGGTGGCTTAAAACTCACGCCCGGCGTGTGTGCGTGCGTGCCCAAGATCCCGGGAGGAGAATAGTAGAGAAGGGATTGCGGCGTGACCATCCCCCCTGGGGGGTGATTTCTCGCTTTCTGTCTCTATGTCTCTTTCTGTCTGTCTGGTGAGCGTACGCGCCCTATAGTGATAAAACCTCTCCAAGAAAAAAAATGAAGTAGTAAATATTATTGGCTCCTGTGAATGGTTCAGGCAAGAAATAAGTGGTCATTCATTCAAAGAAGCAAGGTCACCCATACTTTCTACAGAGAATGTATCCATTTTCCCTGTTACAGCCAAAAGCACACTACTGATGCCTTGGCTGCAGGGACCACTCACATAGTAGCTGAGTAGGGCACAACGTTTGCGTGGGAGAGAGCTGATGGAAGTGGAAGGTCTGGGGGACCAGGTGATTTTTTAAAATGTGCTTTTTAAAACTGTACTTCAGAAGTTCTGCCTTTCCTGTCATTGGTGCTTGGGATGTCAATCATTTGAAATGCATAGGGAGGATCTTTGAATTTCAGATTCTTTTATCAGTTCATATATTTATTCATCCAGTCTTCAAACATTCATTAAGTAGCTCTCATATGCTGGAACATAGGCTGGGTACTTAGAATTCATAAATAACTGATACTTGAAAAATTATTTACTCTGGGACCAGCAGGTGGCATGGTGGTTAAGGCCCTGGAATTCTTACATGGCCGACAGCAGTTCAGGTCTTGGACCTGGCGGCTTGGTTTCTCACTCTCCCTCTCTTTCTCTGGCAAAATTCATGTGAAAATAATAATAAATAAATAAATAAATAATTCTATAAAGAAAAGAAAAATTACTTACTTAATAGAACATGGACCCTATATACATGTGTATAGAAAAACTGTCTGTGGGGACCAGCAGTTGGCATAATGGCTATGTCACTGGACTCCCATGTAGTAGACCGTGGTTCGAGTCCCGGACCCGGTTGCTTAAATTCATGCTGGGCGCGTGTGCATGTGTGTCTAAGATCCCAAGAGGAGAATGGAGGAGAGGGGATTGCGGCATGGCCATCCCCCCGAGGGATAATTTCTCGCTTTCTGTCTATCTCTCTCTCTGTCTTTCTGGCAAGCACACACACCTTATAGCAGAAACCTCTCCATAAAAAGGAAAACTGTGTAAAATTTTACTAAGAGTGTCTCTAAGCATTTCTTCGTCCTTGAGGTGGTCACAGCCTAACAGAGGTATGAGAATGAAATAACTATGCAGGACAATGTGATAATATAATCCACTTATCAGCAATTTTCTCTCAAATGATAAATACAGGTTTTTATCATAAGAGAGCAATGCATATCTGACCGTGTATTGATAGTTTTCTGACCAACTAATTTTCTTTGGATAAAATACAAGGTTACACATGGGAAGGTTCCAGGTTTGTATCCGGAGTCCTTCCTGAACACGCAGATGGATATGGACCTGTGATCAGGGGCTTAGCTGCAGCTGGGGTTGATTGTAGCATGAAGACTGTGTTTGGGGGTGCCTGTCTTTCTGCCTCTGTCTGTCTCTTTCTGATTGTGTGTATCATTCATGGAAATAAAAAAGAAAAACTTTTAAAAAATGAAATAAAAGTCACAAAGTCCTACATGATCTGGCCCTGGTGGGCTTTCAAACTACTCCTCATACGACTCTTGCTCTATTTCACTCCAAGAATGCGTTATTCTTTCAGTTTCTTAGATGTTTCCATTGCAGGATTGCTCATGCTATTCCCTCTACTGTTCTTCCTTCCACTCTTAGTATGACTAGTTTTCTCATTTTTAGGTCTCATCTGAAAGGTCTTTTTAGAGAGGCCTTTCCAGGACATTTATCCTTAAATGGATCACTTACCCTTTCTAACAACATCCTTGTATTTATCTTCATACACCTGTGCCAGTTTGTCTGAGATTTATTTATTTGTGTTTTTGTCTGTTTTTCCCCACTAGATGCTAACTTCCAAGAAAGCAATGACTGTTTCCTTTATGTCAATCCCTATAGACCCAGGCTACTTAATTCCTGGTGTGTTCAGTTATTCAGTAAATGTGCTCGAATGAATGCAGTGGCTAAGTAGGACTTGATTGATTTGATGGAGAAGAAAGCAAGAGGATAATGCTTAGGTTTTAGGCTGCAGCACGTGGGAGACACTGACTCGCTGGAAGAGCAGGTTTCCTACATTTTAGGTCTGGGGACATGTAGGTGCATAGGTTCATGGGAGCTGTAGAAAACATGAATCTGGGGTCTACTCATCCACTAGCCATAGAATTTCATTTCTAATTGTTAAATACTTGGTCTGCTTAGGAAAAAGAATACTTTGTGTTTGCATATTTTTGTCTTCTCCATTCTGTTTTGTGACCTTTGGGACTTTACCTACGTTTAGTTTTTTACATTTGTCATCAATCACAACTTTCTTAATAAAATAAGACCATTTTGCCTACCTCAATGCATGTTTTTGCCCATTCATTTCACCTGCTAAATCATACACATACTTGAGAAGATTCAGTCTTCCATATAAAATGTCTTTTGTTTGCATTGAGAAAAGGTTTTTGTTTATCTTCAGATTAGATAAACAGCAAAGCTATGTAGAACTCAAGTTATGTTGCTTACTATGTACATTCAAACAAAATGTTAATGAAGTTTGACTACTGAGTTTTGATGAATACCAAAATCCTCTGGAATGTCACCTTTCTTCGCGTAGTACATATCATATGATTAGAAAGCATTCAACAAACATTTCATGGAATCCCTGTTAAGTGAGAAGCACCAAGTTAGAATCCAGAAGTTACAGCAATCTCATTCAAATGCAGAGAAGATCAGAATTCTGACTTTGAGAACAGAAAATAGAAACATGTCTCACCCTACTTCTCCCTTTAGAAATCACTTGACTGAGAAGCAGAAGCTTATGTTTTCTTAAATGAAACTAGAGTCTTTTGTAACCCAGAACCCCAGTAGTAAAGAAGGGCTGCTGAGTACAGTGATTGGCCTGGGATTTGGTTGTGACACGATGGAACACAGAAATGTAGATCCCAACTGGAGGCACGAGACCTGTTTTCCACCAGGGTGATGCATACTGAGCGCCAGAGTTAGTCACTTCTGAAGCCTGGGCAGGTAGTGAGAGCTTCTTTGGCCCCTGTTTGACTCTAGAAAGTAGCAAGGAGGCAGGACCAAGGAGAGAAACACATACAATACACACTTGCCATCTCTGTGAGAAGTGGTCTGCTGCGAGACAAGGCAGTGAAGAGAGATTTGAAAGGACACACTCTGTACCAGGAAAAAAGATGCATGCATCACGATCAGCACTGAACTTTATCCTGAAGTTACGTCCTTTAGAGAGAGAAAAATAATCATTTATATTAGGGGGTAAGATCATGCTGACCACTGACTGCTAGAAGACAATGCCCCTGTTGTTCATGGGGAAAGCAAGCATGAATTGAGAATACTTAGGCATTATGTTGTTTAATTATAAACACAATAAAAGGCTAAAGATATTCTCAAGCATTTAAGAACTCAGGAAAGCCTCGTTTTCTTCTTATGCATTTTTTGAATAAGCTGTTCAGGGGAACCAGCAGTTAGCGTAATGGCTATGTAGCTGGATTCCCACGTAGTCGACCGTGGTTCACGTCCCGGACCCGGTGGCTTAGAACTCACGCCGGGCGTGTGTGTGTGCGTGCCCAAGATCCCGAGAGGAGAATGGAGGAGAAGGGATTGCGGTGTGATCATCCCCCCTGGGGGATGATTTCTCACTTTCTGTCAGTCTGGCGAGTGCACACGCCCTATAGCGAAAAAACCTCTCCAAAAAAAAAATTAAAAAGCTGTTCAGGACAGACTCTAGCCAGCTGAGAGATGGAGAGTGACCAAGATACTGGTAAGCATTGATTCTTTCAATTTAATTACAGACAGACCAAGATGTGGAAATTGTGATTAAAAGCAGAATATTAGAAATTATCATAAGTACAGTAATTATTCTAAACCTGACAATATGAAAATGTGTAATTTTAATTTATTTAAATGAATTATTTTAAAACAAGATCTCTGTTGAGATCATCCTGCCTCAGCGTCCCAACTGGGTCTACATGTGTGTGCCACCACCATGGCTCTCGTTTAGCTGGTGTCTTGCTGTATTATTCAGACCAGCCTGGAGCTCAGGATCCTCTTGCCTCAGCTTCCTGAGTTGCCGGGATTAAGGTGTATGCCACCATGCCTAGCTTCAGATGGGACTAGGAATTGAACCCAAGCCTATGTGGTCTCAGCCCGTCGGGCGCAGCATCTTAGTAGTATCTGTCACTGTGTCTGGGCAAGGAAATACTTGAATTTTAAAAGTTGAGTGTGTGGGCCAGCAAGTGGCATGGTGGTTGGGGTGCTGGACTCTCACATGGCCGACTGGTTCAAGTCCCAGACCTGAGGGCTTGCTTTCTCACTTTTCCTCTATCTATTTCTCTATGGTGAGTGCACATACCCTATAGCAAATTGGGGTGTGGGCGGGAAACCAATACAGTTAAATAAATAAATAAATAAATAAATAAATAAATTTTTAAAGTAGGTGAGTATAAGAGAAAAAATGTAGAAAGAGTATAAACTGTGACTCAAAAGATACGATTGAAAACTAATAATTCAGATAATAGGGTACACAAATAATTGACAGTATAAAGATGACACTAGGAAAACCAAATGGAATTTAAAAACGAGTAATTGTAACGATCAAGAAAAAGAATATAATAAAAAATGGTGAAGGACATGGAAGCATATGGTATATTAATTTTGACATTGATTATGGGGGTTTTTAATTTATGCTGTATGGGCTAGACTATAGAATAGTAGTCATTAAAGGAGCTGGGTCCGACCTGGCCAGCTGTGGCTTAAATCCCTGCAGCTTAAAAAACATGCTGGGCATACATATATGTGTATCCCAAATCTCGACAGGATGGAGAAATGGAAGAGTAGGGATTGCAGTGAGATGGTATCATAGTGGGAGTGATCTCTCTCTCTCTCTCTGTCTCGTGAGCTCATGTGCACTCTGGCAGTTTAAAAAAATACATACAGGGAACCAGCAGTTAGCGTAATGGCTATGTCGCTGGACTCCCACGTAGTCGACCGCGGTTCGCGTCCTGGACCCGGCGGCTTAAAACTCAAGCCGGGCGCGTGTGCGTGCGTGCCCAAGATCCCAAGAGGAGAATTGGGAATGGAGGAGAAGGGATTGCGGTGCGACCATCTGCCCTGGGGGGTGATTTCTCGCTTTCTGTCTCTAAGTCTCTCTCTGTCTGGCGAGCACACACACCCTATAGCGAAAAACCTCCCCCCCAAAAAAATACATACAAATATATACACACACACAGAGTATAAAATAGAGGATTTGTGTTGTGGTGTAATGTTATAGCAACAATAAATACTGGAAAAATTAACAGAAGAACATAAACTGGAAACAATTTCTTTACTCTTAAGAGGAGATACTGAAGTAGTTGGCCTCTCTCGGACCTCTGGCTGTTGTTAACCTGCCTGAAGAAGAAGCCAGCAGGAGAACTCAGCTGAGAGAGGAACAAGACCTTTGATGCAATAATAAAGACAGAGAGTTTGGCATACTTTGTAATTACAAGAACTAATTTTGAATCCAAGAATAGGTATAAATAGATAATTCAGTGGAGGCTCAAACTGAATGACATACCAAAACCCAACCAGATGCTGTGCAGGTGTTAACTGTTAAAAATAACATGCTCTTTTGAAAACAGTTTGCAAATGGCATACTAAAAATTAACAAAGCAGGGGCCAAATGGTAGCACAGCAGTAAAACAGTGCCCTGCAAGGCTGGCCCATGTGAGAGGGCTCAGATTCATGTCCAGAGACTCCTGTGCATGAGTACACTAGCTGCGTGTTTGCCCCAAGCCAGGGCTGGCCAAGGCTGGGGGGTGGGTTGCAATGTTGGTATCCTATTCGGTGTGCAGTTTCTCTCCCCATCATTTTCTCTCTTTGACTCTTTTACTCATGAAAGAGATAACCCCAAAGCTAAAGGCCTTTGGGCCAGCAGGTAGAGTGGGTAGTTAAGGTGCTAGATTCCCACATGGCTGACTAGAGTTCAAGTCCTGAACCTGGCGGTTTTCTCTCTCTCTCGTGAACATATGTCATGCCCTGTAGTAAATTTTTCAAATAGTAATAATAGTGATAAATAAAATTAAATAAATAATTCTTTTTTTAAGCCTTTAAAAAATAACAGCCATGAAGCAGACCACTCAAAGTCTGTGCAACTCTATACTCAGATAACTAATCAAGTAAAATAAATTCTAATAAAAATATTAGTATAGTTTAAAAAGCATGGTAAACTTGTAACAAATAATTATAAACTATAGCAAAAATAGGAATTTACTGCAAAAAAAAATGTTAAGGTGAAGGTAAATGAATAGAAAGGGATGTAGGGAGAATTTAAAGTGTTGAGTTACTGCAGTAGGGGCAAAATGCATAAAGGACCGGGAAGACGCCTATATTAAATCACCAGCCTGAGTCAAGGAGAAGAAACGTAGAGAATGGGCACCACTTGTAGTACTCTGCCCCTCCACTGTGCTGGCTTCTACTGCATCGCAGTGCCGGGAGAAGTCTCAGTGAACTCCCCACAGTAGCAAACAGCAAGAATAGCATTTCAGAGCACAGTGAAGTGAAGTTAGGCATTTGAAACAACATTAGGAAACAAAACTGCCCCCTAGAAATTCGATAACACTTTAAAATTACTTTGGAAAATGAAATAAAAAATGATTAAGGAGAAAACATAAGAAAGTTGTTTTATGGTTTCATAGTGGGGAAAAATCTCTAAATATAACCTAGAATATAGAAAATGGTTTAAAACCAAGAGAAATAATCTTAATCTCATAAATATAACAGAATCACAAATATAAAAGGAACACTATACAAAAAAATCACTGAATACACACATATATTATAGGACTAAATATAACATATAAAACATAATAAAGCTAATAAATAATACATAAATAACAAATATTAAGAATTAAGACTAAATATAAAAATTAAAGTTCCTAAATATATCTAAAATTTCTATAAATCTTTTTTTTTTTTTAAAGGACAGAAGACAATTAGAAAGCAAAGGGAGCTAATACATATTTGGAAAAAAATGTCATATTACGTTTAGGAATGAAATGCAGGGGCCAGATGGTGGTGCAGCAATATAATGTGATGCTCTCTGGGCCAGTATCATGTGAGCTGGTTCCTGATTCAAATCCATTGCAAGTCAGTTGACTGCCCAGAGTACAGTGGATATGTGCTTGCCCATGATCCAGAGTGGGCTAAAGGCTGAAAGTGGGTCACAGCATTGGGATCCTGATAAAAGTTCTCTCTGTCTCTTTGTAGCTTATTGAAACAAATAAACTTATAAAGAAATGCAAAATAAATTAAAACCATAATATATTTTACCAATTAAATACCCAAAATGTCAAGAAACTTGATTATATATCTGGCATAGTGCAATAGAATTAGTGCTTATTATATCTTATCATGAGAGTATAAATTGGTACTACACATGTGCCAGGCAGTAGCAATTAAGCAGTTCTGTTTTGGGAAATTCATTCTGTAAAAATAAATGGGAAAAGTCTGGGACCAGCAGATGGTGTAATGGGCACATCGCTGGACTCCCACATAGTCCACTATGGTTCGAGTCCCAGACCTGGTGGCTTAAACTCTCGCCAAGCGCGTGTGTGTGTGTGCCCAAGATCCCGAGAGGAGAATGGAGGAGAAGGGATTGCGACATGGCCAATCCCCCTGGGAGGTGATTTCTCATTTTTTGTCTCTCTGTCTCTCTCTGTCTTTCTGGCTAG
>NW_006159542.1:3701997-3724821 GCF_000334495.1 Tupaia belangeri chinensis
CAAAAAAAAAAAAAAAAGAAAAAATGGGAAGTGTCATGCATATAAGAATACCCACCACACCATTCTTTGTAATAGCAACAGGTTGGAAATAATGCAAATATCCATCCATAGGGAATTAGGGAACTGAATAAATGTATTGTTATATCTCTATTAAATTTGTCATTTCTCTATTAAATATTATACAGCTATAAGAAAAATTGAGCCAACTGTGTATGTAACAATATGAAGCTATTGCACATAGACAATTTTCAAAATTATATTCAGACAATTGGTAGCTGTTGTTTGTCATGCAATATGAGACTTAGCAACAGATGGAATAGGAACCATGATGTACTTTCACTCTGTATCCTTTTGTAACTTGTAGATACTGTATATATACACCTGTATTGCCTATTCAGATTTTATTAATTAATTTAAATAAAATGGATCATGGCCCGTATTTTTTAAAAAATCAGTTTTTACTTTGATCTCAGACCATATAGGTGGATGTTCTAGTGGATGATAAATGGAAAAGTGAAAATCAACTGCAGGTCAAAATGTGAAAAGTAAAACAATAAAAGCTTTTGGAAGAAATAGAAGATCTTTCATGACCTTGGAATAAGCAAGATTTTTTAAAACAGTACACAAAAAACATGGACCATAAAGAAAAAATATTGATAAATTGGACTATATTAAGAATTCTTGTTCATTAAAATACCATTAAGAAAATGAAAAAACAAGCCATAGACTGGGAGAAGATATTTCTAATACGTATATCTGACAAAGACTCTTATCCAGACTATGTTAATATCTCCTACAAAGAGTAAGAAAAGACCAGACAATCTAATAGAAAAGTGGGAAAAAGACTTGAACAGGCATTCCATAAAAGAGGATATCCAAATGGCCAATAAACATGAAGAGTTGTTCAGCATTATTAGTCACCAGGGAAATGAATATTAAAACCAAAGTGCAATATCACTACACATTCACCAGGATGGCTAAAACAAAAAAAGATTAACATTAAATGTTGCTGAAGATACGGAGCATCTTTTCTTTATGGTGGGGAAGGAAAATTGGTATAACCACTTTGGAAAATTGGTTGTCAATATCTATTAATGCTGGACATACGATTTCCTATGACCCAACAATTCTACTTGTAAGTGAGTACCCAAAAGAAATGCATGCACATGATCACCAAAGATACCTATGAGAATGTTTATAGCAGTTTTATTGGAATAACCCAAAAGTGAAAACTAAGAGAAATGCATTGTCTAATAGAACGGATAAAGAAATTGTTTATTTGCATTATGGACTGTTACATAGCAATGAGGATTAATTATTTGCATAATGATATGGATGAAGCTCACAGACATAATGTTGGGCAAGAGAAGCCAGACTCCAAAGAGGGAGTTGACCTTCTAAGATTCCAGTCCATTCATATGTGTTCCTATAGTAGCCAGACAGACTTATGAGGTTTCAAGTCAGGTAATGTTTTTTCTTGGTGAGAGAGTATGGCTGAAAGAAGGATCATGAGGAAGGCTCTGGGGTTGTGCACTTTTTCTTGATTGTGGTGCTGGAATCACAAATATATTCAATGTGTGAAAATTAGTGCATTTAATGACTAGTCTATTTTATTGTGTGTATATTAACAATTTTTTTAAAGAAGGACTAGATTAGCCACAGCATGGTGGTACCTGCCTTTAGGTGCAGGTACTTGGGAGGTCGAAGCAGGGAGATCACAAATTTGAAGTCATCCTGGGAAAATCCTCTCTCTTAAAAAAAAAAAAAAAAGGGGAAAGGAAAAAAAAAAAAGAATCAAATTTTTCTTTTTCTTTTTTTTAAAGGTTTTTGCTATAGAGTGTGTGCCCTCACCAGATACAGACAGAAACAATTAGAAAGAAAGTAAGAAATTACCCCTAGAGGGATGACCACGCTGCAGTCCCCTCTCCTTCATTCTCTTCCTGGGACTTTGGGTACACACACTCCTGGCATGATTTTCAAGCCATCAGATACGGGACTCGAACCATGATCAACCATGTGGAAGTTCAGTGCCTTCTACTGGCCCCCAGAAATTTTCTAAAAAGGCAAGATTATTGTACTATTCTTTATTTTATTAGCAATCATCTCTACTCTTATTAAATTTAGGTATTAGCTGTAAAACTTACTTCTTATACTTGTTTTAAAATAATTTCCTCCCCCTTATTGATAAAATAAACAAGAATGTCCTTACTCTTCCAACCCCCTCTAATGGCGCATGCCTAGCTATTAGAAAAGGATATGACAGCATGGTATTTTTCTTTAGTTTTATATTCTAAAGATGAAATGGCTCTTTCTTTTTCTTTTTAAATTGCCAGGTTGTGCTTGCTAGAAAGGGGGTAAGGAAAGCACAGCTCCAGTGGGCATGGTCATGCCACAGTTCTTTTTCCTCCCTTTCTCCCTCCCATCAGGATTGGGGGCACACAGGTCAGTTTTTCAAGCCACTGGGGCAGGATTCAAACTGTAGTCAGCCACGTGCAATCCTGCTCCTTTGACCGCTGCACTACAGGGTGGATACTGGAATGGTACTTTTTAAACTAAGAGTGAAGCCTAGAATTAATAGAAGAGAAAGGCTAGAAAACAAAGTTGGGCTGAGGATAGTGTATTATAGTATGAATGTGTCAATCAACTCTGAGTACATTAGTATGGTGCTAAAAAATGTGGAGGAGGCGGCCAGCAGGTGGTGCAGCAGTCAAGGCCCTGGATTCCCATGTGGTCTACTGTGGTTCGAGTCCTAGACCTGGTGGCTTGAGGATCACGCGAGATGTGTGTGTGCATGCTCAAAATCTCGAGAGGAGACTGGAGGACAAGAGATTGTAGCATGGCCGTCTTCCCTGAGGGGTGGTTTCTCACTTTCCTTCTCACTGTCTCTCTCTCCAGCAAAGAAAAAAAAATGCGGGGAAGATGCAGAAGTGGGAGAGTGGCCACCTCCCCTCAGGAACTGTCACATGGGATGACATGTCACCCATGCCAGCACTCCGTAGCCTTACATAGACATCTGCACCAGTTCTGCCCACAGCAGACTAATGCTTTTGCTCACATACCCCTTAATAATACTCTGAAAAAACTACCTCCTGTTCACTTTTAAATTAGCATCCAAAGGCTTTTGGCATAAGTTTCAATCGTTTTTTTGCAAAAAAGAGGTAGAAAATATTGAATACAGTCAGGCATCTGTATCTGGGTTCTACGACAGCAGATCCAAAATATTAAAAGAAAAAGTTGGTTGCATCTTTATTGAACATGTACAATATTTTTCTCGTCATTATTCCCTAAATATCAATAGCATACTCAACTGTTTACGTGTCATTGTATTGAGTATTTGAAGTAACCTGGAGAACATTTAAAATATATGGGAACATGTACATAGGTTGCATCCGGGTACATCCCTTTTATATAAGAGACTTCAGCATCTTTGGATTTTGGTATCCACGGGGGATCCTGTAACCAAATCCCTGTGAATACAGAGGAACAAATGGAAATGAGGATGGACTATAACTAGAATGAATATTTCATGATACAACTTGATAATAATTAATTACCTTGTGAATAAAGCACACTTTGATTCTAATAGAAATTAATACAATTTTAAGCCACTATTTTACTTTATTTTGAACTTTTTTGGTGGTTCTGCAGAATATTCCATTTCTAGTTTAAAAAAATCAACCTCACGTACCTCTGACCTCTTAAACTGTCCTAAATTTAGAACACTCCAATTCAGGCCCCAGTGGCAGATCTCTTCTTTGTCAGAATATGCGTAACACAGAGACAGACAGAACATGCCGTAGGTACCATCATTGATTTATAAATTCTGTTTGGCTCTTCAAAGTCTTTTATACCCCAGCACATATACTGTAGTAGATTTGGGCTGGCAACTGGAGCAAACAGCAAGTTTTAGAAAAGATCCCATGTCAAAGTTGAGGAACTGGAAATGTTTCCCCTAAAGTTGTTTGTGACTGTTTATTGCTTGACTCTGTTTGAAGTTTGAACATCGCTGAGATAGATATTTGAACAAATAGCCAAAATAAACAGTTGTTTTAGTCCCTTTGGGTTTACATATAAATAGTAGAGGAAGCTAGTATGATAAAAGATTACATTCAATCTGTGGCTTCCATGCTTTTGATAAAAGATAAGCATTTTTATTGTTGATATATAAACAGTTTCAACTGGAAGAGAGTAACATAACCTAAAGTTAATTCTATTGAGGCATGAAACTGTTTTTGTATATTTGAATTTTGGAAATAATCTTAAAAATGTGACTATAAAAATATATACCTAAAATATACATATATTTACCTAGTGAATATCTATTC
This sequence comes from Tupaia belangeri chinensis, assembly GCF_000334495.1. Lineage (NCBI taxonomy): Eukaryota > Metazoa > Chordata > Mammalia > Scandentia > Tupaiidae > Tupaia > Tupaia belangeri. The sequence goes on from NW_006159542.1 coordinate 3,706,323, forward strand.
ATTTTATAAAGTCATGTGGATTTTGGCAATTATACCTTAGAATTGTCATTTAAAAAATACATAGTTATTCACAAATCTGCATAGTAACATACAAAGTAGTATGTTTTTTGAGTAATACCCAGTTTATTATAAACTTTTATATTTATTGTTAGATGTGGTAATTACAAAGAGTTCCACTGGGCAGCCTTACAAATTAATGTAAGGTTGTAATGTAAGGTAATCTGATGTTTTCCTGACAAGATAACTGAGGTAAACAAAGCTTCTACATTATGTTTTACAATCAGAAAGTGCATTTCCCCAACCCATTTTGCCAAGAAGGTGCATGCATTCACCAGAAAGAGAGATAAAGAGGAAATAAGAAAGCAGTCACATAGGGAGTGGCCATGCCGTAGTCCTTTCTCCTCTATCACTCGCCCTTTTTGGGATTGTGGGCATGCACAAATTTTGGCATGTTTTTCAAGCCACAAGTCCAGGACTTGAACCATGCAACCAGCTATGTAGGATCCATCTGCCTTAACCAGCATGCCATGGGACGTCCCAGAAATTATTGTTTTTTATTTGGAGAGCGATTTCTGCTATAGGGTACATACGCTCACCAGAGAGACAGAAAGAGAAATCACCCCCTGAAGGGATAGCCATGCCACAGCCCCTTCTCCTCCATTCTCCTCTCGAGATCTTGGGCATGCATGCACACGCACCTGGCGTGAGTTTTAAGTCACTGGCTCTGGGACTCTAACTGTGGTCAACTACATGGAAGTCCATTATGCCATCTGCTGCTGTTCTCTAGAAATTACATTTTTATGTTTTAAACTCTATGTTTGCTTCTCAATAATCCATAGAAAAGCCTGATTTTCTGCAGTATTATATAATTTCATCTTTGGGGTTTCACTTTTTATTTTCACCCAGACTATGTCTGTCACTGTGATGCTTTTTAATTTTTTAATTTTAATTTTTATATTTTTTTGCTACAGGGCACTTGCACTTGCTAGAGAGAGATGTAGTGGGAGGGAAAGTGAGAAATCACCCCCCAGAAAAAATAACCATGCAGCAATCCCTTCTCCAGTCTCCTCCCAAGATTTTGGGCATACATGCACATGCACCTTGCTTATTTTTCAGTTTGCCAGGTCCATTATTTGAACTGTGAAGTCGGCCTGTGGAGTCCAGCACCTTAATTACCATGACACCTGTTGGCCCAGTAGTGGTGATTTTTGACAAAATGACTTTGTATTAATGTTAGATTCCAAATTCAAATTTGCATATTATAGAAACCATTTAAATGATACCATTAATTTTTTCCCCCTAGGGGGAGGTTTTTGCTATAGGGCATGTGCGCTTGCCAGAGAGAGACAGAAAGTGAGAAATCACCCCCCCACCACCACCAAGGAAGATGGCCACGCCACAATCCCTTCTCTTCCATTCTTCTCTCGGGATCTTGGGCACGCACGCACACATACCCAGTGTGAGTTTAAGCCACTGGGTCCGGGACTCAGACCGCAGTCAACTATGTGGGAGTCCAGTGCCAGCCATTACGCCAACTGCTGATCCTGATACCATTGAATTGAACCATTGTGGAATTGTGTAAAATGGAGTAGGGTTTCCTGTACAGGACACTGCCCTGGTACTTTGTTTCTCAAAGTGTGGTCTCTCAGGAACATAGTGGTGCTAGTTAAGATGCAGGTTCCTAGGCCTGCCACCTGGTAGTCTGCCTTTTAACTGAGCATCCTGAGCCCGGAAGCGTAGTAAAGTAAAAGAACCACTGCTCTTAGAGCAGCATTACTGGGTTGTGAATGATACATAACATAAAGAGGACCTGGAGTCCTTGGAGGCAGAAGATAAATCATAAATTAATAAGATATAACAGTGTGTCCAGGAGACATCTCCCCTTTCTTACATTCTGAAAATAAGAACTAAAAAAGCCTTATTCAGATTTTATTGTCCTGTCTTTATACCTATGAAGTTTCGTCCTTACTGCCCCCCAAAATACCAGTTTTCTTTTTATCACTTACGACAGGCTGTCCTGCAGTTTCATACAGAATACTTACAAACTGTCTACCTCATTGCCACTGTAGAAGAACCACAAAAATCTGATTAGTTCTTTTAAAATACAGAATTCTAGAGATGTGTTAAAATAGCAAATATAGATATTTTAATTGAACAAAACGAAACCAGTACAACCTCTGTTTTCATAAATGAAGTGATTCCAAATGAGTTTGTCAGCTCTAAGGAGGCCCTTGCACACTGCAGTAGGATAGGTAGCCTGTTTCTATCCCACATTTTTCCTAAAAGGAAGGCTGTGTCTAATCTTATTCTTACCCAGACCTGCATGCACTGAACCAATGTGCCAGTGACACAAGAGGCTCATTTTGATTGTAGAGGGTTGTGCTCTTGTCATGCACATCATTTGTGAAACTGAAGTTGGCCATTGTAATGTGGCGGGTATGTAAATAACCTTATCAGTGATCTCTGTAAAATTGATTCCTTCTTTCCCTTTTCATGATAAAAGGAAACTTTATTTCAGAGTAGAAAGTACATTGTCTGAACTCATCAACACCCTCTCTATCCCTCCCCTTCCCAATTTGTTACAGACCAGGATGAAAGAGCGGCGGAGCTCAGCAGGGAGCAGAACGAGAAAACCATCCGGAGCACGCAGACCGCGCTCCGCAATTTCCGCGAGTTCCTCATCTCCAAGTATCCTTCTGAAACCAGAGAGATTTATGTCATCCCTTGCAAGGAGTTGGATGCCTACCTTGCCTCTTTCTTTGTTGATGCCAGGCAGAAGGATGGGTCCGAGTATGAACCCAACAGCTTGGCCAATTACCAGTGTGGGCTTGAACGGTACCTGAAAGAACACAGGTATGGCTACAGTATCACCAGGGACAAGGAATTCAAGCGTTCCCAAGAAGCCCTGAAACAGAAGCAAATCGAACTCCGCTGCAAAGGAAAAGGAAATAAGCCACACAAGTCCATGAAGCTCACCTTTGCCGACGAGCTCATCCTGCGGAAGAGGGGACTACTCAGTCGGTACAACCCTGAGGGTTTGCTCAACCTTGTCTGGCTCAACAACACCAAAGCTTTTGGGCACTGCACGGGCTTCCATGGATCTACCTTGAAGTGGGGTGATATCAGGCTCCGGGTAACAGAAACGGGGCTGGAGTACTTGGAGTGGATGGGTCAAGACACTGGTGACTTGAATGCCAAAACCAAGAGAGGAGGGACGGACTCTCGTGTGTATGCCACCCAGCACGCCCCACAGACCTGCCCCGTACAGGACTATAAGGAGTATGCCCAGCGGCGGCCTCCTGCCATGCGCTACGAGGATGCCCCTTTCTATTTGTCCATCAAGCCCGTTGTCAACTTGGCGGCTCTGCATTGGTACAACTGTCAGGCCCTTGGCAAGAACAAGCTGGCCAAGATGGTGAAGACCATGTGTGAGAAGGGCAACATCCCTGGCAGGAAAACCAACTTCAGTGTGTATCAGAGCTGCAGCACCTTGTCCGAGGCCCAGAGCAACCAGCTGGTGCTGATCTGTAACAATCTGAGCCAGCAGGCAGCCCAGTCAGTGGCCGGGCACTCCAACAGTGGCAACTTCATCGTCTCCGCCTCCTACGACTCTTCCTCAGACACAGCCTGAGCAAGACCCTCGCTTGGCTACTGTGTCCGGAGAATCTACGATACACACTGCTTCCCATCCCCTTCCCTCTGCCCTCAGTGTTAACTTTATAAAAATATAAATATATAATATATTTTTCTTTTTACAAATAAGCCAAGGGAGATAGTTTAGTATACTAACATAGTATTTATAGGCTTAAGAGAGATGTCCTCCTGGGTGATCACATGAATTACTGTTACAGACTTCACAAAACCAGAGTGGTTCTCAGGCAACACGAATAGAGAAGGAATTCCCTTTGTAGAAAACTGTCAGAAAGGAATTGGAGTCATCCTAGATGCTGTGTCCTCTACTCCTGCTTTTCCTTCCCACCCACTTCTCACTTTTTAGTCTCCTTAATAAATAGCTTTATTTTTTTAATTTTAAAACTTCTATATTAATTAGGAGACAACACTAATTTTACTGCTTACACAAAACTGTATTCAGTCAGGTCCAGGATAGAAAAGTGTTGTATAAGCTTGATATCAGATTATTTAGTCTTTTATTTAAAAAAAAAAAAAAACAATTAGAATTTTAGCTCTTGTGCCTCATTTTTTTTGCAGTGTATGAAAATCTAGAGGTTTCGCTAACATATTTCTTTTTAGGGGGAGGGGATGGAAAGAGGGAATAAAGGTGCCATTCTTTTGAAAGATAATATAATTTTAAAACAATATGCAAAGTCTAATGTTGTGGCAAAAGAGACTGTTACATATTTTATTTTTACTGTTGTGCTTGAGTCTAGTAGAATGTTTCGTTGTCCTCAAGAAGTCAGTATAAGTACAGTTTGATTATGAGATTTACAAAAAAATATAAACTACCAACTTTGAAAATGTTGCCAACTTTTAGATTGTATAGTAAGCTAAAAGAGAAGATAGGAGAATGGAGAAGTCTTATAAAAATCTAGAAGCATTAGTTGAGACAACAGAAGAAGTCACCCTCTTTAAAGTTCAAATCCCCTGAATTACTAACTTATAAGCATTAAACTTCAGTCCCTTTTCCTAGTGGGCTATTTGACATGGTAGTTAAGGTCAGAGGAATATGGACTTTCATTTTTAGGTAACAATATTTTGTTACCAGGTTTAGCCCAGTTCCAAGCATTCTTGAAAATATTCGAATTTTCCCATAGTAAATATGAATGCATTTATCTGTGGTATCTTGCAATTATAATGGTAATTTTGGTTAAACGCTTGTGGTGGTTTCTCTAAGATCTTTGTTGTCAGGTCTTGAATTATTAGTTAAGATACTTCAAAAATTAAATAAATGTAGTCATTAGAACTACAAAAAAACTGAACTAGGTTTCTATCCTGTATGACACACATAAATTCCAAATCTTAATTGGTTTGTTGGATCTGGTCATTCCATTGGGAGTATTTATTTTTCAAGACAGCCTCATAACTCATAATAAGCAAGAAGGGAGGTAGTATTTTACGTGTTAATTTATTGTATGACCAGGACAAATTCCATTCTGATTTGCTCTCTAAGTCATCCCAGAGCTGAGCTTTCTCATGGCTAGGCATCTCTTTTCAACCCTAAAGCGTTAGCACATAACCTATTCCACTTAGCTGTGACCTTTCATTTGGTTCAGGAGAGGGAAACCTGCCATAGACTTTGTGTGGTGGAATAGCTTCATTTTCCTCCATAGGGAAGCATTTGTTCATATATCTAGAAATGAGAAGAAAAGGCAGAAGATACCTTGCTTTTTGTGTGTGTGGTAATAATGATGATAACTACCGTTTTTGAGGCAGTATGCATGCCAGCACTGTGCTGAGTACTTCCCATGCATCACACATGTAGTAGTCACAAAGTGTAAAATCATTAGAAAATGCAGTCATGCATAGCTTAATGATGGGGACACACTCTGAGAGAAGCATCTTTCGGCAGTTTATCATTAAGCTAGTCATACACTGTACGTACACAGACACGCTGTCGCTCCACCTTCGTGCGTGGGGTCCATTGTTATGGAAACATCATGGGATGTGTGACTGTATGGATAAGTATAAAGGAAGCAGAAGCACATTCACCTGCCGGCCAAGGAGAACTGCTGCTAACATTTTGGCAAATATTTCTTCAGACATATTTCAGTATGTACATATATATTTCTATTTCCGATATCTTAACCTTTTCAACAACTTTGAAAAGAAGATGAGTTAACTTCTATTTTATGGTGACATCAAGATTAGTCAATTAGATTATAGCTAAGGAGATGGTAGCCTGTCATCTCACACGCAAGTTTTCTCATCTGCCTTTCTCAGTGTCAGCTCGTAATTCGTTTCCAGTGATTTGAGCCAGAGATAGGGACATCGTGTCTTCCCGGTTCTGAAGGCTGGCTGTCTGATTAAAGGAATGCTGAGTGATCTTTCTTATTGCACATTATGTCCTCTTAGACACCCCTCCCCAATTCATTTTGAACTACAGAGTCTACTTACAGATCCTTCCTGTTCTCCTTACACTGTAAGTGATATGAAGTGCACGTGACAGCCTACTTTAAGGGAACTCTTTTTTTTTTTTTTAAGTTATTCTTAGGTGGGTTAACTTTCATGTTTAAAAAGGTAGGTATCTGTAAAACATTTAAAAAGCATACATTTTGTTTTTAATTGACATGGTTTCTAAGTTCTTAGTTTTTTTTGTTTGTTTGTTTTGTTTTTTGGAGAGGTTTTTGCTATAGGGCGCGTACGCTCACCAGACAGACAGAGAGAGACATAGAGACAGAAAGTGAGAAATCACCCCCCTCAGAGGGGATGGTCATGCCGCAATCCCTTCTCCTCCATTCTCCTCTTGGGATTTTGGGCACGCACGCACACGCGCCCGGCGTGAGTTTTAAGCCACTGGGTCCGGGACGCGAACCGCGGTCGACTACATGGGAGTCCAGTGACATAGCCCTTATGCTAACTGCTGTTCCCTAAGTTCTTGGTATGTTTTTGTCAGCAAAGTCTGTCTTGAAGAAGAAAGGCAGTTGGTGCACTGATAAAATTTTGAATCACCGTTTGTGTTTATTGAGGTACTGAAATGAATATCTCTCTTTAATTGTATTGCATTTTCATTTAAAAGAACACACTTAAGCTAAGAATGTGAATTATTATTTATGTTTTGCTGTGATCACTCAAACCAAATAGGGACAGTGTGACATTTAGATTCAGAAAACTTTTCTGAAGAATGGCTTCAGAAACAGTCAATATTATAGTACCTCTTTGAGTTAATTAAATTATGAAAAATCTGCAGCTACCTCGAAGTTTTGTGTTTTTATCTAAATATCGAGGGTACACCACTGCTAGGTATTGTTTTTATTATTTGGAACTTTAACTTCAGAAAAATCTTGTCTACGCTGTGGCAGAGTGTACATACACAAATCCACGTGGTATTGCTTATTCCAATAAGATTTGTGCTTCAGCAAAAACTCAGCAGCCCAGCAAGTGTTCACTACAGCTGAATGTGCTACCTTTTCAGGCAATCCGTGGTTCACATAGATACAATAAAGCCATATTTGCAAAGTTCACTCTTAAAGATCAGTGTAATGTCATTGTCATCCTCATACCAGTGTCCTTCACATGGCTCTGGAAGTCTTGCACTGTCTGTAACAAAAAACTGAATCCATCTGCCACTATATTGGATGACATAGCTGATCCTTCTTCCATATTTATGTAAATGACAAGCTATTGAAAATAATAGATGTTAGCGATTTTTTTTTTTTTTAAGAGGGTGCATGCTCTTGCCAGAGAGAAAGTGAGGGAAAGTGAGAAATCACCTTCCTGAAGGCATGGCTATGTTGCCTTCCCTTCTTCAGTTTCCTCTCGGGAGTTTGGATACACATGCACACGTGCGCAGTGTGATTTTCAAGCTGTCAGGTTCAGGACTCAAACCATGCGCTTGGCCATGTGAGACCTAGCACCTTAACCTCCACACTACCTGCTGACCCAATGTTAGCAATTTTTTTAAGAAAATTAAAACATGTTTGAGAAGGTTAGAGATATTCAGAGTATTTATGCAAGATAGTTTACTTGTAAGATTTTATTATTATTAGGGCTGGCCTAAGAATGATTCAGATATCATCCATTTAAAATATTTTTTACTTATTTTTTCCCTATGTTACATTTTTCCCTAGGTAAAATCACTGCTTGACCTGGAAATTTTCTAGCATAGATCAGGTCTCTGGTTTTCATTTAGGTCATTATTAGCTAATACTTTCATAGCATTAATTTGTCATATGGCTTGGCTTCCAGATGCCATGAAATCAGCGACTTCATTGAGATGAAAATTTATAGTCCCATCAACAAATGCTTATTGATCAGGCAGGGTCTAGACACTGGGAAGTGTACAGAGATACATAAAATAGTTTCTGCTCTCAAGAATTTACCTATGTTTCTGCAGCTAAAGATTCATTTCATTTTTGAGAACCCAGTAAAAAATTCTATGCCATTACTATTTTGCTTGGTTTTCAAACTTTGTACTCATGCCTTTGTCATTTATTAATGACTGTGTTGGTTTGCTGCAGAATAGATCATTCTGCTTTGAGCAGAATGTAGAGCCTGTTTTAAAGTCAGTAATAAGGGGAAGTCACTTCTGTAGCGTCCATTGTGTTCACAGAGGTGTACATATACGTAAGAACATACAGACTGTCATTGGTTGGGTACCTGGAGTGTGCAGTTGTACTTCGTGTTTTTGTATGTTATTGCATTTAATTCACACTTAGACTTGTTAGGTAAGTATCATTATTTTTCTTTCATAAGTGAGGAAACCGGACTAGCAGTTGGTGTAATGGCTATGTCGCTGGATTCCCATGTAGTCAACCGCGGTTTGAGTCCCAGACCCAACCCAGTGGTTTAAAATCACGCTGGCCATGTGTGCATGTGTGCCCAAGATCCTGAGAGGAGAATGGAGAAGGGATTGCAGCATGGCCATCCCCCCTGAGGGATGATTTCTTGCTTTCTGTCTCTCTGTCTCTCTTTGTCTTTCTGGCGAGCGCATATGCCCTGTAGCAAAAACCTCTCCAGAAAAAAAAAAAAGTGAGGAAACCCAGAAAAGTCTAATTGGTTGCCCATGTCACAATTAATATGTAAACGCATCAATATCTGAAACTAGATCCAAATCCCATTAGACACTATCCTTTTCTGTTATAGGTACTTGTTTGAGAAATGATTTGCAGTGCTTCTTAAAGCCCTCGGAAATGATAAATGAGATCACTGGTGTGAGAAAGTCATCGATATTCAGTCAACTCCAAATTGAGATCAGTGCCATCACCTGGCATGTTCATTATCAGTGTTATTTAGGTCATTACTGTAGTTACTCTGAGAGGAGACATTTGGCAGGGCTTGTTTTCTCCTAGCCATGAGTAGAGCCAAACTTTGTCACTCCCCAAAGAGCACTTACCTTTGTCATGGAGGTGAGTGTGTAGGTGCACAAGGAATGATATGGTTACGTGATTTGTCATTTGCATTTATCCAAAGAAAGCTGAAAACTCAATTTCAAGAGAGTTCTGTATTATTCAGACAAGGATAGGGGACATTCTAGGCAAAGAGCATACCTCTCTTAAACCTGTAAGCTGAAATTGTCATCAACTGAATAACTAGATATTGGTTGCCAGTCTACCAGGGAGTTGGGTCTTAAAAATATTATTAATAGTATTTAATAGAAAATTGTGTTGTTTGTTTTGTTTTTGCATGAAATGTGATTGCTATATAGCAAAAACCTTTTGGGGCAAAGTATTACCCTTAATGATCCCAGAATTCGACTGCGAGCCAGTTCAAATTTTTGCTAGTTTGTCTATCTGCAGTTAATTGAGATAAGAACTACTGATTTTAATCAGTCCTCTTCTGACAGACTTTATTTATAGATAAGGTGTATTTTTATCTTTATAGCCAAAATAAAGTTGTAATACTTAGCATTAATACAGAAAACCTATCATAAAGGAAATTTCCAGGCCTAAGGAAGTAATCAAAGAGAGTATCAGATAATTTATTGCAGAAAGATTTTTTTAAAGGTTCATTCATTAAAAGATAGTTATAAATACTAAAGAATTAGGGAGTTATCGATCAGGTTAATAAGCTTTTTCCAAATAGAATTCCTTTATGCAAGATATTATCTCTGCACTTCTATCATGGTGTGGTGCAGATAGACCATAGGCAAGGTCATCCTCAGTTATCTTCGTTTTGTTTCTTCCTTAATGTATGCCATTCTGACGTTGCTTTTCTTTACCACTTGGATCTGGCTGAGATGATATTAGTGCATAGCTTTTTATAAGACAAAGTGATGAAGCTAGGGTTAATTTTAGAGATCCTTGGCATTGAGTAGGAATGGGATAAAGAACACTGTAATTATCATCCTGTTGGTAGTTAGTGTGTTTTCTTTTTTAAGTTTATTTTTTTCATGAGAGAAAGAGGCACACCCCAACAGGGTCTTGCACACCACGGTCCACCCCTGGTCCACCAGGATCACGTGTGGTAGAGTGTACAAGGAGACCTTGGGACATGAACCTGGGAACTTCCCATGGGCTTTGGCATCACAGAGCATTGGTCACTGCTGTACCTGTGACTGACCAGTATTTATATTGGTGTGACAACAGAAAAGAGGGGATGGTATTGGTAAACTACTAACAACTCTGATTTCTCTAAATAAAGGGAATAAAGATACTCAAATTTTCTCCTTATCTGGACCATTGGTAAATTGACCAATTGGGCCTGTCAGAGCTGAGTGGAAGATTTGATTTGGTATCGAAGATTATTTTTTAAAAGAGCATTTTAATACATGTAAATTAAGTTTTTATGTAAACCATGTCTTTGTTGAATTAGAATCAGACAGTATTAATTAGGTCAGAGTCCTGATTTGATCAGAGTATTAATTAGGTCAGCGTATTAATGTAAACCATTGTCTTTGTTTAATTATAATCAGAGAGGCTAGACCTGGAAGGGACCCAAGAGATCATCTAGCCCAGTGATTTTCAATGCTGTGAAGAGTAAGGGTACCGTGTCCTGCAGGGAGAGATGAAAAGGGCCAGAGATGGAAAGAGCAAAGAGAACACATGCTCAGACACAGATTCCCCAGGAATTCTCCCGTTCTGTGCCCCTACCTTCCTCCTCTGATGCTCATTGGTCTCAGGTGCTGCTGTAGCTGTTGTGTACCCTCTAGGTGTGCTGGCTGGGAAATGAGGTTGGAAACATCTGATCTAATCCACCCTCCTCTTTTAGAGAAGAGGAAACAGCCTCCGAGAGAGAGAAATGCTCGGTGTGAGCTCTTTTTGAATGTGAAGTTTTATTTTTCTTCGTGTAGTGTTATATTTTGCTCTTAGCACCTTCTCCTTTTGAAATGTGATAGGAGAATCTCTAAGCATGGCTGGCTATTCCACTTTTATTCTAAGAGCATCTCTCGGCCTATTTCATTTAGGTTTCATTTTCAATTATGGGGGGGGGGATACTATCCACAATCTTCAAGTACATGAATTTTAGTTATAGACTATGAACTAACAGGCAACTTTTCGTTTAATTCAGTGTTCATCTGCGTCTGTATTACTGGCTGTGAATGCAGTCAACATAGCCTTTTTTAGTCTATGGAAAGTTTTAAAACTCATATTTGAACATTTGGGACATATCCTCAGTTAAGAGAATAAATTTCTATGAACATAACTAGGATGTTTCTGAAGTGAATTTATTTAGAGAGAGTAATGAAAGAGGCCTACAGCAGGAGGATATGTAGTAGAAATATGAAGTATTTGCATTTCTCATATTATCTTGCTTACTCTTCTGAAAAGGAATTCAAGCATAAATATTTTAAAATTTGACAAATTTTATTTATTAGATCATAGTTGAAAAAAAGATCAAATTCTGTGTTGAAAAGAGTACAATGTAATTATTTGTCTTTCTACGGAATGTTGAATTTTGCTAGACTTCAAATGTTTGTCTTGGTATTACACTGGAATCAGAGGACATTTTTTACTGTTATGCATTTATTTCAACAAGAGCTTTGGAAATGCTTTGGCTTAGTTTACTTGTTTGTGGTAAGTAGAATTAGGAAGACATCAGCAATATAGAACCCTGACAGTAATTGTGCATTCTATATTTTAGTGAGTTTTTTACGCTTGTTTATTTTCTGTGATTCTTAACATTTTATAAATCAATACCTTAGTATACTTCCACTAGAAATTAATTTATAATTATTTATACTAAATGAAGTAGCAGGTTCATATTTAGTATTAACCCACTCAGATTAACTTTATCTAACTGAACTTTTATATCTGCAATTCATTATATTACGAGTTTTTAAATAGCATTTATAACAAAAGAACTTTTGTTTTATAAAAAGCATTTGTTACAAAAAGAAAAATCTTGCCAAAAACCATTACAATTTCTATGCATTGTGTAATATTCAGTGGTGTCACTGTTGAGATTTTGCATGTTGTTATAGGTGCTCCTTCATATGTGTCTGTGTGATGTTTATGTGGAATTGTTAATCATTGCTGCTATCACTTATTATAGTTAAACTGAAAACCTGTGCTAAAGGCTGTGCCAGTTGACATTTGTATGTGTAACTTGAGAAAATATGTACTTTGTTGTTTAATATTTTGAGCCAGCACTTAGTGGCTGCTACAGAATGAAATATTGTAGTTGACAAGTGGTGCCAAACTTGGAAGTCTTGTTTTAGATGTATAATTCCAGGCTAGGTCAGCTTTTCTTCCACACTTTTCCAGTTCTTTGAAAGCAAAACATTTGCACCAAAAGAAAGAAACAAGATTTCTGAACATTTCCAGTGCTCCCTCCACTAGAATTAAAATTTTTTTTCTTCTGTTATTTGATCACCTTACAGAAAAATCAAATAGAATGACGGTGGAACAGATTAATTTCTCTTGATCTAGATATTTTTAGGCTAAACAGTGTAACAGGAGACTGTGAGGTACATATATCATTTGTGTCAGTTAACCCTGGCTTTTTGTTTGAATTGCATTCAATAAGAGTATTTAGTAATTTTATTTATTGATACGTCACAGTTTCCAGATGTTAGCTTTTACATTCAACATTTGCATTAGGCTTAATTAACAACTTGGTTGCCTTATAGCCATAGGATAGTCTTCACGCCTACCTGTCTAGTTTGGTTTCCGGTGTAGCTGATTTTGCTTCAGCTATTCCAAACAAACTCTGAAGTTGGAGAGAAAATTCTTTCAACGGGTTAGCCCCTCTATACTTTGTTAAAGTTCGACATAGGGGAAATAACATTATACTTTTCTTTATACTCTTAAAATGGACAGAAAGCTACCATGAAATGTTAAGAAAAGAAGGCTGCTTCCTGAGGAACCTTTCTACACCAGCATGCCAAAACTCCTCACTTAGCACAGGGTTCCCCTTTGTCAGTTCAATGGGCTTATAATTACAAGATTCCTTTAATGAAAGCATAATCTCCTGAATTATATAGAGGCTTTTTGTGTGACTGTCAGATCCATGTGACAGCCAGCGCTGTATTTGGACACATTGCTGCTGAAATTACTGATTTAAGTCTAAGAGTATTAAAACTAATTTATCAAGGCCCCCACCGCTTCTTTGCTTAAAGCAAAAGAAAGGCAGATTGAACTGTGAGCCTTTTCTCCAGAATATGCTTTAAACATTTATTCCTCAATGAGGTGATAAAGCAATAAAAGGAAATTCAACTATGTGTAGTCTAAAGTCGTACCTTCGTCCAGTCACTTCCAGAATCACACATTATTTCTTGATTCCTACATCAGGAGTTTTTGGGCAAAACTTGTACCAAGAATTCCTTTTCTATTTTGGACACCAAAGATGATGACATGATATATCCAGATCATTCACAATTTCTGATAGCAATGGGCACGTTTATTTGATTCTTGCTCTTGGCTTTATTTCCTACCTTCGGATCTTCTGTACATTTTGTATGTCTGTCCTTTGGCCTTTATGTATAGGATAAATTTTAAATAGTACATACCTATTTATTAGGATGGTAATTTGTAGCGTTTCCAGTTTCTTCCATGACATTAAACATTGCACTGTAAGGGTAGGCATAGATTTGCCAGATTAGCCCCTTGGCGAGTAATAGTTTATACCTCTTAGGTTGTCATCTGAAAATACAACAGTAACTCCATAGGCCTGAAATCTGGTGAGAGAGTGACTGGAAGCATTTTGGTTTCAACAGAACCCACATGCTTGACTCATTTATCTGTTAAAAACGGACTGCTTGGATTAGTGAAGTGAATGCTAAATTCAGCTTCCACAAGGTCTTCCTTCTTTCTTATAAATGATTAGAATATTTGTAAGGTTCCTTTTACTGTCACTTCCAAGTGAATTGGGAATAATAAAAAGACGTATCAATTTAGTCGATATAATTGAAGACCGAGTATCTGCCTAGAAATGTAATAACCACAGTTATACTTAGGAAGAATGAGAAAGTACGGTACTATTCTTTAAAAGTGCGTTTATTTCCCCCCTTTATTTGACAGATAGTCATTTTTTTTTTTCCTGGCTTCTTGGCTTTTAACTGATTTATAAGGAAAAAGTACATGTGTGTTGGTTTCACTCAGTTCATATTTTAGAACTCTCTTAAGCTGCTACAATTATAATTTTGTGGGAAAGAAAAAGAGAAAGATGAGTTGAAGTAGAGGGAAGCTCCTACCGTGTTAGAATGTGTGACTGTGATGCTCTCGGTCAGGTAATCCTCTGCCACTTGACATTTGTAATAATACGGTAAAACTTTGTCATCAATAAGCGTGTACTATTGGTTTCATTTTTATTTTGCTGCTCACTGATCTTTTATACTAAAACGTTTTCATCTTGATCCGCTCACTGTTTTTACTTCCTATTTGTCTGTGTACTTGTGCTCTAAATAAAATTCTGGATTTATGTCTCAGTAGTTTATGCCGTTGTGTGTATACTGTTTGCCTCTGATGCAGTGTAGTTTTTTATTGTTTTCAGTATTTGTTGAACAACCTGAAACATATGGAAATTAGAAAAGCAGTTCAATAAAAGCAGTTGAGTGTGAATGATGTCTCTATAATGAGCGCATGTTTCAGTCCCCGTAGTGTCTGTGTTTGGGTATGATGACCAGTCTTCATTCATTCAATAAATGGTTGTGTGTAAAGCTGACTGATTTTTGTAGCTACAATTTGAAAAAGAAGTTAAACCATATTTTGAAAAAAACTGTGTTGACCTGGATGCAGCCCTGGCCCCAGGTTATAGCCAGTGCATATCGAATCAAGCCTCAAGCATCTGTGCATATGACCTCTGGGATGCTGCCCAGAGGGTGGCAGAGACCCTGTAGGAAAGGATTTATGGCTGAATTAACCATAGGCTTCCTGGAGCCCTGGGCCTGAAAATCCTGTTAATGGAGCTTAAAGCCCCATTGCCAACAATGAACTCATTCTTTGTCTTGCTATCTGTAGAACTCCACCAGCAGTTTTTCTTTCCCTCCACTAATCACCTTATCAGATTTTTTGTTGTTGTTTTCATCAGAGGGTGTTTGTATTCACCAGAGAAAGAGAGAGAAACAGAGGAAGCACCCCGTAATGGAGTGTGGTCCAGCTGCAGTCTCTTCATTCTCTATCCTGTAGGGATTTAGGGCTTGTGTGCTTTCAAGCCACTAGGGCCTTTGAATCATGGTCAGCCATGTGAGATCTGACTCCCTTAACCACTGGGTGATAGGGTTGGCCCCAAATGCTTTTTAAATAGGTTTAGTTATACCAAGCTGAATAGATGTCAAGGTCTTCACTTCCTTATTTTGAGGAATATCTTCTTATATAGAGTTGTTCATTTGCCATTCATTTCATTTAACACATTTGACAGTATTCTTTGAGCAGAATAGGGATGGCAGTTCAAACTAAGTTGGTCAATTCAGATGTCTTTGTTACTAGAATTATTAATAATGAAAAATATGTTAAAACACCTGAAGATAATAATGCTTTTTTTCATAGACAAGTATTTTTCCAGAAGTGCAAATGTATTTCTTTTATGTCTGAATAATTCATCAAGATCTTTACTCACAGCTGAATATTCCAAATGGAAATTACTCTATTTTTGTATGATAGTATTTTTATATTGCTTTAAAGTTACAGGTAGCAGGTAGCATAATTTTTAAGGCGCTGAACTTCGACATGGCTGACTGAAGTTTGAGTCTAAGACCTGGCAGCTTGAAATTCACGCCAGGAGCATGTGTGTGCATTCCGAGAATCCCAGCCATCCTCCCTGGGGTCTGATTTCTCACTTTCTATTCCCCCTATAGCAAAATCTCACAAAAAAGTTTTTACAAGTAGTTAAACTGTATTTTCATATAAAACAAGGAACCCAAAGGAAGAGGCTGAATACACAGCAAGAAGGTGGCCCTCTGCCAGGAAAAAAAAATAAATAAAAAAAAATAAAAAAGCCATACACTAATAAATTGTGAACTTTTCTGTGCAATAAAATAAGAAAATTTCCCCCAAAATCCTTAAAATTAAAAATATACAAACCTCTTCCTTTGCATGGACAGAGAGCTCTCTGGTGTTTCTTCCCATTTTTTGTTTAAGAATTATTTTTTATTTAACTTTATTTATTCAGTTATTTTAATTTGAACAGAAAGGGACAGAGCAAGAGTGAGGGAGAAATAGGGGAAATGAGAAAGCAAGCCGCCAAGTCTGGGACTCAAACCGTGGTCAGCCATGTGGGAGTCCAGTGCCCTTAACCACCACGCCACCTGCCAGCCCTGGCTTGATTAATTTTTATGAAGCAAATGTATTACTGTAACCACCACCCAGCAGAAGATGCAGATTTATTATCTGAACCCAGAAGCTTCCCTCATGTGTCCTCCCAGTTACTATAAGATAACCACTATGTTGACTTTACTATAAAGTCAGTTTATATCGTTTTGGAATTTGTATAAATGAACGCTTTCCGGGACCAGCAGTTGGCGTGATGAACCCTTTCAATATACTTTTTTTTGGAGAGGTTTTTGCTATAGGGTGCGTGTGCTCACCAGAAAGAGAGAGATAGAGAATGAGAAGTCACCCCCCAGGGGGAGTGGCCACGCCACAATCCCTTCTCCATTCTCTCAGGATCTTGGGCACACACGCACACAGTGTGAGTTTTAAACTGCTGGGTCTGGGACTCGAACTGCAATTGACTATATGGAAGTCTAGTGACAGCCATTACACCAACTGCTGGTCCTTCAATATCCTCTATACTGTCTGATTTCTTTTGCTTAATATTATGTTTGTGGGAGTCATTTATGTTTCTGCATATAGCATTCCTGTAGTTCATTCTTTGTCATTATTGTATAATAATTTATTGTGTAAATATTTCATACACATAGAGTTGTTTATGGATGTAGGGTTATTTTCAGTTTGGGGCTATTTGTTGTTACTGATTATGCTTTTACGAACATCATACGTACATGCCCTTTGGTACCCAAATGTGCACATTTCTCTGGGGTCTGAATCCTAGGTCATAGAGTAGACATGGACTCAACCTTAGCAGATACTGCTGTTAGTCTCCAAAGTGGTAGTGCAAATTGACACGCACTCGAGCTGAGTAACAGTGTTCATACTGTTCCACACCCTTACCAGCACTTGATATTTACAGATTTTGCTTGTCAATTTAGACATTTTGGTGAGTGTATTTTAATTTCCTGGAATATTAATATGTCTTCTTTTACTCAGGGCCCATTTAAGTGTCATCTATTTTTAATCGTCCTTTCTTCTTCTAACTTATTTGTTAATAAACATACTGCAATTTTTTTCCCTACTGTGTGGCTTACCTTTTTACCTCTTAATGATACATTTTGATAAACCTTTGTTTTTAATTATAATGGAATTCAGTTCGCTAACATTTTGGTTTAAAAATACGGAGCTACCCCAAGTTCATAGAGCTGAAAAGTGTTTCTAGAAGCATTTGTTTTACCATGCACATTTAGGTCATTATTCATTTGGAACTTTTTGATTATGATATAGAGATTCAGTTTTTCTCATGTTGTATTAAGGATTTTTATGTCTGGGACCAACAGATGGTGTGTAATGGTTATGTTGCTGGACTCCCATGTCGTTGACTACGGTTGGGGTACCAGACTCAGAGGCTTGAAACTCATGCTGGGTGTGTGTGCGTGCGTGCCCAAAATCCCAAGAGGAAAATGGAGGAGAAAGGATTGCGGTGTGGCCATCCCCTCTGGGGGGGTGATTTCTTGCTTTCTGTGTCTCTAGAGAGCATAAGTGCCTTATAGCAAAAATCTCTTTAAACAAAAGGATTTTTATGTCTGCTTATGAGCCAAGATGAGCTGTACTTTTATTGTGTTCTTTCCATATTTTTATAGAAAAGCTATGTTGCCTTATAAAAGAAGTTGGCTAGTATTCCTACTTTGTGTTCACTAGCACAGTTTGACATTCTTTGGTCCTTTAATGTTAGAATTTACTGTTTGTTGGAACTTAAAAGTTTTCCCTGTGAGATTTTTGATTGTAGGTTCAATTCCCCCCCCCCCTTTTAAGGTTTTTGCCATAGGGTGCATGTGTTCTCTGGAGAGAGAAAAAGAAAGTGAGAAATTACTCACAGTGGGGGGCAGCCACAATGCAATCCTTATCCTCTATTCTCCTCTTGGGATTTTTGGACATGCACACACACGCACCCAGTGTGATTTTCAAGCCACCAGGTCCAGCACTTGAACTGTGATCGGCCATGTGGGAGTCCAACACCTTAACCACCATGTGACCTGCTGGCCCCTAGATTCAGTTTCTTTAATGGATGTAGGACAATTAAAATCGTTTTCAGTTTTGATATGTTATGTCTTTTTAATGTATTTGTGCATTTTTATCCAAACTTACAAGTTTATTGGCATCAGTCATTGTTACACGGGTTTTTGTTTTGTTTCAGTTCTCTGTAGGATCCAAAGTGATAAACCCTTTTTCAT
>NW_006159542.1:3724852-3756711 GCF_000334495.1 Tupaia belangeri chinensis
TCCTGCTGTAATAATTTGTCTTCTCTCTTTGCTAGTCTATTAATTTTGATAGTCTTTGCAAATGTATCTTTCGACATTATAATAATAGCCCCTTATCCACGATGTTTCATCATTTCAGTTACCTACAGTCAACTGTAGTCTGAAGATATTAAATGGAAAATTCCAGAAATAAACAATTTATGAGTTTTAAATTGAATGCTGTTCCGAGTAGACTGATGAAGTATTACACCATCCCATGCCATCCTGCCTGGGATGTGAATCATTTTTTCTACCAGCATGTCTACGATGTGAACACTCCGTGCCATTGGTTGCTGTGTAGTCGCTTAGCCATCTCAGCTATCAGATCGACTGCACAGTATCACAGTCCTTGTGTTCAAGTAACCCTGTTTTACTTCAAGTCCCAAAGTATAGGAGAAATGATACTGGCAATTCAGATACTTTAGCGGCAGTAAAGTATTGGGTTATTGGAAAATTCATGATACATTTTTGCATAGAAAAACACAGAAAAATACGTTATGGCCAGCAGGTGGTGTGGTGATTAAGGCACTGGACACTCCCACATAGCCAGCCACAGTTCAAGTCCTGGACCTGGTGGCTTGCTTTCTCACTCCCCCTCATCTTCCTCTCTTGTGTTTCCAGTCAAATTTAAATAAATAAATGAATAAATAAAACTAATTATTTTTTTTAAATGTCATGACTTTTCTGACAACCCAATACTTCCTTAAAGTAAAAAGATGAACAATCTAAGTAAAGGGGAAAAAATGTGCTGAGATTACTACGTCTACTGTACAGTAATTAAAGAGACCACATTCTCTTAAGTTTTAATACAGTATATTATAATTGTTATATTGTTAATCTCTTACAGTGCCTAATTTGTAATTAAGCTTAATCATAGTTATGTATGTATGTATTGTTTGAATAGAAAAACTGTAGAGAAAGTTGGCACTGTTAGATAAAGAAAAGGTTGGCAGTGTTTTTATTTTGAGGTAGTCTACTTTTTTGCAAAGAACAATTGGAATAAGTTAAGCCTAGTTTTACCAGATCAAAGTATAAAAAAGGCCACCTGGGCCAGCAGGTGGTATGGTGGTCCGGGCAGCTGGATCCCACATGGCCTACTGTGTGGTTCGAATCGTGGACCTGGGATTTGAAAACACGTCGGATGCATGTGCATGCATGCTTGAAATCCCAGGAGGAAAATGGAGAAGGAATTGCACATGGCCATCCCCTTTGGAGGGCAATTTCTCACTCTCTCTTCCTCCCTCCCTCCCTCCCTCTCCCCCTTTTTCCCTCTCTTTTCCCCCTCTCTCTCTCCAGTGAGTGCGCCTTCAGGCAAATTAAAGAAGAAATATACCATTTAGTCAAGGCTTCCTGAGGTGTGCACAAGACATTTGAGACTATGTATTACAAAATAATACAGCTCTTCATGTGCTAAGATGTATAATTCTTTTTTAAATTATTTTATTTTATTACTTTTAAATTTGACCAGAAAGAGACACAGAGGGAAAGTAAGAAAGCAAGGCCATCCGGTCTGGGACTTGAACCACAGTCGGCCATGTGGGAGTCCAGCGCCTTAACCACCATGCCACCTGCTGACCCCAAGATGTATATAATTCTTTAATTTTTTTTTTCCTACTTCCCTTTCTTTCCCACTTTCCTTTTCTTCTTTCTCTTTTCTGACTTTCTCTCACTGCCCAATCCTACTTCTCCCCTCTATCCCTTCCTTTCGTCTTTCCCTCTTTTTGTTGAAACTAGAAATGCTATATTTTTTTTTCAGTGAAAATGTTAGATGGAATATTCATTGTTTTTCAGCGTTCATTTTCTCCATCTAGTACTGAAATAACTGCGTTAGCGCATCAGTTAGTATATTTGCCAAAACAGTTGGGGTTAAATGCAAGGTTCCTACATTGATACCATGCTAGAAATATTGTTCTCTGTTTATTTTAATACAGGTATACTTGAAAGACATTTCATTTTTAAAATTATTGTTTAGGAATTCTCTGTTATTTATCATGATCCCAGGATGTAATTCTCTAAAGAAGAAACTGGCAAATTATTTTAATGCTCTTATTGTTTTTGTTTCTAGCTTATTCTACTAAGCTCAACAAATTTCCTGTATTTAATATTAATGATGACTTGAATGATCTGTGTACCAGTGCAGTAAGCCCAAACACTACCAAAGCCACGCGGTACGCTCTGAACGTGTGGCGATATTGGTGCCTGACCAACGGGCTCAAAGATCACACGGACATCACCAAGGTAAGGGACTTCGGGGTTTACTTCTTTCAGCCACCTTCACTGAGCTCCCACATGCCAAACGCTGTACCCGGCATTGCAGGGAACACAGGGCTGTTGCCCTCGGCCTGGGGAAGCTTTGAAAGATCTGAATGTAGAAAGAAAAGTACCCATAGTACAAAGCAGGATTTAATCAATGTTTTATGAATTTATAGATCAGAAATGCCTGGAAAGTTCATATGGATACATTAAATTCAGTTTGGTGAGACTAGAGAGAGGATTGATATTTCAGCTGCGTTTAGAGGGAGAGCTGGTATTTCAGTAGAAGTCGGGGAGGACAGGAGTCTTTCAGGGTGAGTAAGGTTTAGTAAAATTTGGGGCAGTAGGCTCACTTGCCTACAGAGGAGGCCTCATCTCTGAGTATAGTGGTCTATAAAAACAATTCGATGACCTGTAAGGCAAGATAACTGCGTGTGGACGCTGGGAAGGCACTGAAGTTTTATTTATGTTTGGTAGGGAGAGACTATTTGAAAAGATTGTTGCAGGGAAGAATGGGACTATTACAATAGGGAGAAAACTCTGATTATAGGACCCGTAAGCATCTTGGGACTAGCAGATGGCATAATAGTTAAATCGCTGGACTCCCACATAGTCGACTGTGATTCAAGTCCCGGACCCAGTGGTTTAAACCTTACGCTGGGTGCGTGTGGGTGTGCGTGCCCGAAATCCCAAGAGGAGAATGGAGGAGAAGGGATTGTGGCATGATCATCCCCGCTGGGAGGGTGATTTCTTGCTTTCTATCTCTCTGTCTCTGTCTCTCTGACTAGCGCACATGCCCTATAGCAAAAATCTCAAAAAAAAAAAAATCTGTAAACATTTAAGGGTTAACATATGGGAAACCACTTAAGGTTTTTTGAGCAGATAGGAACATAATAAGTGATATTTTTAAAAAATTAGAAATGATGATGAGAAAGTTATTTAATGTCCTTGGTCCCTCATTTTCCAGTTTATAAAATGAGCTCTTAATATCTCTGCCAACCTTAAATGTTGGAGATTTGTTAGAACGAAAAAATCTTGTACATGTGGAAATAGAACAGGAAGATACTGTATTTTGATTTAGATACAGTAAATCTAAATCAGATATCAAAGTGGACATGTCCAATAAGCTGCTGGGAATGTGAGATTTAAAACATGGTAAGAAGAAATAAGACCAAAAAAGAAATGGTGGTGGGCTGGCAGGTGGCGTGGTGGCTAAGGGTGCTGGATCCCCACATGGTCAACCATGGTTTAAGCCCCAGACCTGGCGGCTTGCTTTCTCACTTTCCCTTTCTCTCTCTCTCTCTCTCTCTCTGGTCAAATTAAAAAAATAATGTATAACAAATGTAATTAATTAAATAAATAAATCTTTTTTTTTTAAATGGTGGAAATGTTGGGAACCAGCAGTTAGCGTAATGGCTATGTCGCTGGATTCCCATGTAGTCGACCGCAGTTCGCGTCCCGGACCCGGTGGCCTAAAACAAAACCGGGTGCATGTGCGTGCGTGCCCAAGATCCCGAGAAGAGAATGGAGGAGAAGGGATTGCGGCGTGGCCATCCCCCCTGGGGGGTGATTTCTCGCTTTCTGTCTCTATCTCTCTCGTTCTGGCGAGCGCACGCACCGTATAGCGAAAAAACCTCTCCAAAAAAAAAAAGGTGGAAATGTTAAAGCTGGAAGTACAGATTTAGAGGTCTTGCAAATGAAGGTAGTAGTTGAAACCCAAGGTCTGCTGAGATCTCAGAGTTTGGGTGGCGTGATTGGCATGGTATCCTGGATATCTACTGTGACAGGCCCTTCTGCTGGGAAACACCCATGGAACCAAAATAAAGGCAAGGGGTAGAGGATGAGCAGTGAGCACGTATGAAAAGCAAGATTCTCCTGAGGGCATCAGTTGATGACATTATTAAAGAAGGGAAGAACACAAGTAGATGAACTAATGAATTCTTGCTTAGGGACCTGCAGTTAGCATAATGGCTATGTCGCTGGACTCCCACATAGTCCACCGTGGTTCGAGTCCCAGACCCGGTGGCTTAAACTCACGCCAGGCTTGTGTGTGTGTGCGTGCCCAAGATCCCAAGAGGAGAATGGAGGGGAGGGGATTGCGGTGTGGCCATCCCCCCTGGGGGGTGATTTCTCGCTTTCTGTCTCTCCATCTCTCTTTGTCTGTCTGGCGAGCGCACACGCCCTATAGTAAAAACCTCTCCCCAAAAAAAGAGGTTCTAGCTTAGTATCACATAAACCCTTGCTCCTAGTAAGGCTTATGTTAATAATCTTTTAAGGGAGCCTTCCAAAAATGTAGATATTCAAATTTATTTATTTATTTATTTATTAGGTGAAAATCAGCTAAAGATGGGGCCAGCAGGTGGTTGGTGTGTAAGGCACTGGGCTCCCATGTGGCCAACCACGGTTTGAGTCCCAGACCTGGTGGCTTGCTTTCTTGCTTTTCTTTTTTCTCTCTCTAAGTCTGGTCAGATTAAAATATAATAATAACAAATGAAATTAAATTAATAAAGAATTCTTAAAAACTAAAAAGATAAGTATAAATAACAGACAATAGGGCCAGCAAGTGGCATGGAGGTTACCATACTGGATTCCACATGGCTAGCTTGTGGTCCAGTCTCGGACCCAGCAGCTTGAAAATCATGCTGGGCACATGTGCATACATGTGTGTTCAAAATCCTGAGACGACACAGGAGGAAAAGGGATTGTGGTATGGCCATTCCCCCCTGGGGAGTGATTTCTCCCCAACCCCAACCTCTTTCTGGCGAGAACATCTGTCCTGTAGCAAAAACTGAAAAGGGAAATTAAAAGACAGTAGATTTAGGAAAAACTTTAAGAAGTAGATTATAGACTGAATATGAAAGACATTTTTATAGTAATAAAAAGAGCCAGAAAAATAAGCCGCTGGGAAACACCCACGGGGCCAAAAACAGGCAAGAGGTAGAAGGTTAAACTGGAGCAGTGAGCACATTTGAAAAGCAAGTCTCCCTGAGGACATCAGTTGATAACATTATTAAAGAAGAAGGGAAGAAGACAAGACATATTAACTAAAAATGCTCTAGCAGATTTGAAAATAAATTGAAATTTTCATTTCTGGCCACAAGGGAATAGAAGGATCTAGAATTGTCCTCCTCTTTAACAGCTAGAAAACAAGACACAGTCTATGAAACCAATCTTTTCAGACACAGCAAGCATCAGAGGATGTGACAATCTGGCTATCGTGTTGAGTTGAGGGAAGACAGAGATCAGAGTTCGGGGAGACAGAGGGCATAAGCAGGCTAGAGAGAAATTTCAGCGTTTAATTGAAAGTGATAATAACAAAATCCAGAATTCAACAATGTAAATTTTAGAACTCCAATAAACTATTGCTAAGTATGGGAGTCTGTGACCCATACCCAGGAAAAAAATCAGTTACTTTTCATTCCCAGTCAATTTGGAGGGGCAGATTTACCCTCATGCTTGAAGCAGCCAAAAACACAGATGCAAGATATAAAACAGAGTTTTGCTAGTCACTGTATAACAAGCAAAGCCCAACACACTTGTCAAATTAAAAAAGTGGAGCTGAGTGTCTAGAGAGAGACCAAAGTGGCTAGAGCTGTTATGACAGCATACTCAAAAGCAGAGAGTTACACAGAAAGTGCACCCGAGAGATCGGAAGTTAGTTCCCCTCAAATACTCAGCTGGGTACTGATCACTGTATGTGTGCAGAGAAGCTGCCTGAGGCTGATAAAGCACTGCCTTCAAGGATTAGAGGCAGATACCTGGCATTCACACAGAATTGGAAAGAACACCTATTCCCTCTCACCGTACAGGAAAAATCTTAGTATTCATGAGGGACGGTACTCAGAACAGTCTTACATCAGGTGTCAGGAATAATTGGGCCAAGATTGAGCACTGTTTTAATGCCATACAACAGATCTTAAACCAAGAGTCAAGAGAATCAAGTGATTTTCAAGAAATTGTGTCTCAGAACAAAGTTTAAGAATATGTTTAAGGGGAACAGCAGATGGCATAACGGTTATGCCTCTGAACTCCCACATGTTGACTGTGGTTTGAGTCCTAGATCTGGTGACTTAAAACTCACACCAAGTGGGGCTGGCAGGTGCCATGGTAGTTAAAGGCACTGGACTCCCACATGGCTGAGCCTGGTTCTAGTCCCGGACGTGACGGCTTGTTTTTTCACTTTCTCTCTCTCTCTCTTTCTTTCTCTCTCTCTCTCTCTCGCTTTCACTCTTGCTCTTGCTCTTGCTCTGTCCCTCTCTGGTCAAATTAAAATAAATAAATAAATAAAGTTAAATAAATAATAACTTAAAAAAAAAAAACAACTTGGGGGCCAGTAGGTGGAGTGGTGGTTAAGGGCACTGGACTCTCACATGGCTGACTGTGGTTCAAGTCCTAGACCTAGCAGCTTGCTTTCATTCTCACTTTATCTCTCTCTCTCCCTCTCTGGTCAAATTAAATAAATAATAAAGTTAAATAAGATCATTCTTAAAAAAAAAAAAATGCACACCAGGCACGTGTGCCTGTGTGCCCCAGATTCTGAGAGGATAATAGAGAAGAGATTGTGGCATGGTCATCTTTTCTTGCTTTCTATCTGTCTCTCTGGAGAGCATATGCGCCTAATGGCAAAAATCTCTTAAAAAAAAAGTATATATATATATACACACATAGGAACATAGAAATATCTAGAACCCAAGAAATAAAATTCAAAATGTCTGGCACCTAAACAAAAACTATTATTGGGGCCAGCAGGTGGCATGGTGGTGGTGGTTAAGGTGCTGGACTCCTACATGGCCCACCAGTTCAAGTTCTGGACCTGCGGACTTACTTTGTCACTTTCCCTCTCTCTCTCGCTGTGGTCAAATTAAAATATGATAATAATAAATTAAATAAATAGTTCTTTTTTAAAAAAAATCATTAAAGAAGCAAGAATATATCCATTAAAAAATAAATCATTTTGGGAGCCCGCAGGTGGCCTGATGGTTAAATGCACTGAATTTCCCCATGGCCAACCAGTCTTAGACCTGGTGGCTTGCTTTCTTGCTTTCCCTTTCTCTCTCTTTAATCAAATTAATAATAATAATAATAATAATAATAACAAATGGAATTAGGGGCCAGCAGGTGGTGTGGTGGTTAAAAATGCTGGACTCCCATATGGCCGACCACAGTTCAAGTCCCGGACCTGACAGCTTACTTTCTTGCTTTCTCTCTCTCTCTCACTCTCTCACTGGTCAAATTATAACAAATAAATAAATAAATAAAGTTAAATACAAGATAATTATTTTAAAAACCTGATGGAATTAAATAAATAATTTTTTTAAAAAATGAATCATTTTGGGGCCAGCAGGTAGTATGGTGGTTAAGGGTGCTGGACTCCCACCTGGCCAACCATGGTTTGAGTCCCGGACCTGGTGGCTTGCTTTCTCACTCTCCTTCTCTCTCTGGCAAAAACTCATGTGAAATAATAAATACATAAATAAATAAAATAATTTTTTTTAAAAAATGAATCATTTTGGGGCCAGCAGGTAGTATGGTGGTTAAGGGTGCTGGACTCCCACCTGGCCAACCATGGTTTGAGTCCCGGACCTGGTGGCTTGCTTTCTCACTTTCCCTCTCTCTTTCGCTCTCACTCTGTCCCTCTCTAGTCAAATTTAAATAAATAAATAAAGTTAAACAAAATCATTTTTTAAAAAATGAATCATTTGGGACCAGCAGGTAACATGGAGGTTAAGGCAGCTAGATCCCACATGGACAACTGCATGGTTTCAGTTCTGAGCCTTCTGGCTTAAAAAACATGCTGGGTACACATGTACATGCCCAAAACTCAGTGGAGAAAAGGGGACTGCAGCATGGCTATCCCCCCGGAAGGGATTTCTCACTTTTACTCTCTATCTCTTTTTCTTGTCTCTCTCCAGTGAGCATATATGCCTTAGAGGAAAAAAAAAAGAACCAACCAGTCAATCAAAACCAACCCAAAACTGATAGAGATTATAGAGTTAGAAGGGGGCCAGCAGGTGGTACGGTAGTTAAGGTACTGGACATTCCCACATGGCCCACCATGGTTCCAGTCCTAGGCCTGGTGGCTTGCTTTTCCACTTTGCTTCTCTCTCTCTCTCTCTGGTTAAATTAAAATGAATGAATAAAGAAAATTAAATAATTTTTAAAAAAAGAAGATATGGACATTGGGGCTGGCAGGTGGTGTGGTGGTTAAGGTGGTTGGATTCTCACATGACTGACTGTGGTTTGAGTCCCAGACCTAGCAAGTTGCTTTCTCACTTTCCTTCTCTCTCTGTCTCTCTCAGGTCAACTTCAATAAAATAAAACATAAACAGAGTGGGACCAGCAGTTAGCGTAGTGGCTATGTTGGTGGACTCCCATGTAGTCGACTGCGGTTCGATTCCCGGACTCGTTGGCTTAAACTCACGCCAGGCTCATGTGCGTGCACGCCCCGGATCCTGAGAGGAGAATGGAGGAGAAGGGATTGCGGCGTGGCCATCCGCCTTGGGGGATGATTTCTCACTTTCTGTCTCTCTGTCTCTCTGGCAAGCACACGTGAAGATTTGGACATTAAAACAATCATTACAACTTTATTTAATAAGTTTAAAATTTTAAATAGAAATGTAGAAGATATTTGTTTAAAATACTCAAATGAACTTGTAGAGCCAAACTATAATGTGTGGTAAAGAATAAACTGGTTAGGCATAGTACACATTCAAGAAGGAAGTATGTGAGCTTGAATATACAGCAATGGTAAGTAACTGTGCAACACAGAAAGAAGATGTATGAGACACAGAAAGAAAAGAAAAATTTTAAAAATCTGTTCAGAACACTAGTGATGTGTAGGACAATGTAATTGGAATCTCTGAAAGGAAAGAGAAAAGGAAGGAGGGGGGAAAGGAGAAATATTTGAATAATAATAGCTACAATTTCCCCAAATTCCATCAAAACTGTAAACCCACCAATTCAACAAGCTCATTGAACACCACAAAAGAAATAAAGAAAACTATACATATGCACATTGTAATCAAATTGGTGAAATCCAGTGATAAAGAGAAAACATAAAAGCAGCTAGAGAGGGGCCGGCGGGAGGCATGGTGGTTAAGGCTCTGGACTTCCACATGGCAAACTCCGGTTTGATTCCTGGATCTGGCAGCTTGCTTTCTGACTTTCCTTCTCTCTCTCTGTGGTCAAATTAAGTAGTAGTAGTAGTAATAATAATAATGATAATAATAATAAATAAAATTAAATAAGTAACATTTTTTTTAAAAGATGGTTTTAAAAAAACAGCTAGAGAAAAAAAGACATGTTATATGCAGAGGAACATAGATAAGGTTGACTGATTTCTCATCAGAAGCAATGCACATGAATAGACAATGGAACAATTTCTTTAAATTACTAAAAGAAAAATAAAATTGTTTCACAACCCCCAGTAAGCTTTTTTCAGAAGTAAAGATGAAATAAAGACTTTCCAGGCATTCAGAAATGAAGGGATTTATCATCAGTAGTTGGGAAATGTTAAAGGAAGTCCTTCTGCCAAAAGAAAAATAATACCACATGGAAACACAGATCTAAATAAAGAAATGAAGAACATTGGTAAATATATTTTTAAAATTAGTTCTCTTTCGGGGCCAGTAGGTGGCATGGCAGTTAAGGGCGCTGGACTTCCACAAGGCCAACCATGGTTCAAGTCCCAGACCTGACAACTTGCTTTCTCACTTTCTCTTGCTCTCCCTTTCATTCTGTCTTTCTCTGGTCAAACTAAAATTAATTAATTAATTAAGTTAAATAAAATAATTCTTAAAAGAAATTAATTTTCTTCCAAAGATCACTGACTTTTGGGGTCAGCAGGTAGCACAGTGGTTGAGGTGCTGGATTCCCACGTGCCAACCACAGAGTCCCAGACCTGACACCTTGATTTTTCACTTTCTCTCTGTCTCTCTCTGGTGAGTGTGTGTGCCCTATAGCAACATTTTTAAAAGAATAATGATAAATAAAATTAAATAAATCTTTAAAAAAAGATTGTTGACTTTTTAAACAAAAGCAATATGATGAAATGGAATACTTTATAAAAATTGATGCACGAAAGAGAAGAAGAAGGAAAAAAAAATAACTTCTCTTTAGAAATTATGCAAGCAGGGCCTGTAGGTAGTATGGTGGTTGGGGCACTGGACTTCCAACATGGCCAACCAAGGTGCGAGTTCTTGATCTGGCAGCTTGAGGATTGCACTGCGTATATGTGCATGCATAGCCAAAAATCCCAGGAGGGGAATAGAGGAAAAGGGATTGTAGTGTAGCCATCCCCCCTCCAGGTGATTTTTCACGTTACCTCTTACTGTCTGTCTCTGACAAATGCATACAGCCTATGGCAAAAACCTTTTTAAAAAAAATTACGTAAGTGGGGAACCAGCAGTTAGCGTAATGGCTATGTCACTGGACTCCCACGTAGTCGACCGCGGTTCGTGTCCCGAACCTGGTGGCTTAAAACTCACACCGGGCGTGTGTGCGTGCGTGCCCAAGATCCCGAGAGGAGAATGGAGGAGAAGGGATTGCGGCGTGACCATCCCCCCTGGGGGGTGATTTCTCGATTTCTGTCTCTATGTTTCTCTCTGTCTGTCTGGCGAGCGCATGCGCCCTACAGTGAAAATCTCTCCCCCCCCAAAAAAAAAAAATTACGTAAGTCAGAAATGGTGGAATAACATTTTTTTTTTTTTTTTCTTTTTTTTTTGGGGGGGGAGAGATTTTCACTGTAGGGCGCATGCGCTCGCCAGACAGACAGAGAGAAACATAGAGACAGAAATCGAGAAATCACCCCCCAGGGGGGATGGTCACGCCGCAATCCCTTCTCCTCCATTCACCTCTTGGGATCTTGAGCATGCATGCACACACACACACACGCCTGGCGTGAGTTTAAGCCACTGGGTCCAGGACTCGAACCAGAGTTGACTACATGGGTGGCTAGTGATGTAGCCATTCCGCCATCTGCTGGTCCTGATGGTGGAATAACATCTTTTAAAGAACAAAATGAGGGGCCGGCCTGGCATGGTGATTAGGACAGCTGGACTCCCACATGGCTGACTGCAGTTTGAATCCAGAACCTGGCAGCTTGATTTCCCACTTTCCTTTTTTCTTTCTGTCTCTCTCTAGTCGGCTTCAAAAAGATACAATAAAATGATGACAATGAATAAAATTAAATGAAATAATTATTTTTTAAAAAAAGAACCAAACAAAACAAATATTCAAGCTAGAATTTTATACTCAGAGGAAATGAAAATGAAAGGAAATAAAGATCTTTTCAGCCAAACTAAAGTTGAGAGAATTCATCACCAAAGACCTACACAACAATAAGTGTTAAATAAATGTAACAATAAATACCTTCTTCAAGCAGAAGCAAATGATACCAGATGGAAACTTGGACTGGAAAAGCATTAAGTACAGTGTTCACTGTCAGTCTTTCCTTACGTTCACTGTGTGTTCCACATAGTATTTTTCACTGCAGGCTATCAGAAGGGTGACCTACCGCTCAGTGATTCATTTCCCTCCAGGTTGCAATCGTGGTAACTTATATGATCCTTGTATTTGCTCATTAGAAAACAGAGCATCTTGAAGTTCAATACATATTTTTCTGAGTAAGTGCAAAAATGAAGTCATTTTTCTTGTCAGCAGTGTTTACTTCAAGATTCATTTGTGTTTCTATAAGACTACATGCAAGGGCCAGCAGGTGGCTTGGTGGTTAAGGGCACTGGATTTCCACATGGCCAACTACAGTTCGAGTTCCAGACGTGGCAGCTTGCTTTCTCACTTTCTCTCCCTCTCTCTTGCTTTCTCTTTTACTCTGTCTCTCTCTGGTCAGAATGAAAAATAAATAAATAAATAAATAATCATCCTTAAAAAAAAAAAAAAAGACTACATGCTTATCATAAATACTTTCTTTACTTTTTTCATCCCCTTCTCACAAAGAGAAGTTTGATTCATTCCCTAAAAAGCTATCTCTTGTATTATAACCTGCATCTTTCAAGTGTCGACGATTAATATGCAATTCTAGAACTTTGGAATTAGTCAAAAAAGGTCAGGTTTTTCTTATTTTATTCTTTCTCACCTGGGGTCATCACCCTCATGACCAAGATTTCATTCTCTTTGGTCATTTTTACATCAAGGTAGCAGCATTTATAATCCATGGTGGTTCTTTTTTTTTTTTAATTATTTCTTTTATTTATTCATTCACTTGTTTTAATTTGACTAGAGAGAGAGAGAGAGAGAAGAAATGAGAAAGCAAGCCACTTGGTCCAGGACCTGAACCGTGGTCAGCCATGTGGGAGAAGGAATGTATTTTTCTTGCAATAAATTCATAAAAGATTAAAGAACTTGGTAACCTGGAGGAATAATTACCAACCAAAATAGTCTGAGAAAACTATGAAAGCAGCCAGTATGATCCATAAGAATTATATCTTATATGTAAACAATGTAAATTTTGTGACTCAATACTGTACAAAGAATTGTTTTTGCTATTTTATTTAATTTTACTTTTTAATTTTTATTCAAATTTTACTTAGAAATTTGTGATATCCTGTGTAAATCAAGAAAAATGTTCCGTATCCTGAGTCAGCTTGGTCCTGACACCAAGATTCATTCATTGATTTAACCCATGTGTATCACTTCACTGGATGCCAGTTATATATTTTAGGCCTTCTGGTATATATTAAAGAATTATATCTCACAAATGAGATATAATTGCCAGCAGGGAGCTTTCAGTCCTCTTTTAGATATACATATAAATATAAGGAAACTTCAAAATATTTGTGGAAAAGGTAGAATTAATGTATGGTTTAATGAACTAGCATTTTGGCCTAAGCTCATCAGAATATTTTCTCTGCAGGTCTCACTTACCGTGCTCATGTAGGTACAGTCATCTGGATGTTAGATAGAAGACAGCTGGCCCTTGGGACCATCAGTTGGCATAATAGCTATGTTGCTGGACTCCTATGTAGTCGACCGTGGTTCAAGTCCCGGATCTGGTGGCTTAAACTCACACTGCGTGCGTGCCCAATGCCCTGAGAAGAGAATGGAAGAGAAGGGATTGCAGTGTGGCCATCCCCCTGGGGGGTGATTTCTCACTTTCTGTCTCTCTGTCTGTCTCTGTCTTCCGGGTGAGCACATGCACCCTATAGCAAAAACCTCTCAAAAAAAAAAAAAAGAAGACAGCTGGCCCACATATTCCCATGTTCTGGTTGGACTTCTTCACATGGCAATGCTGTATGCCAAGAGCAGTAAGAACCTGTAAGTGAAAGCAGACAACAGCAGAACTCCTTAAGGTCTAGGCTTGGAATTCACACATCGTCCCTTTTGCCATATTCTGTTGGTCAAAATAAGATACATGAATGGCATGGTGGTTTAGGTGCTGGACTCCCACATGGCTGGCCATGGTTCGAGTCCCAGACTTGGTGGCTTGCTTTCTCACTTTCTCTCTCTCTCTCTCTGGTCAAATTAAAAAAATAATAATAATAGGGAACCAGCAGTTAGCGTAATGGCTATGTCGCTGGACTCCCACGTAGTCGACCGCGGTTTGCGTCCCGGACCCGATGGCTTAAAACTCACACCGGGCGCATGTGCGTGCATGCCCAAGATCCCGAGAGGAGAATGGAGGAGAAGGGATTGCGGCGTGACCATCCCCCCTGGGGGGCGATTTCTCACTTTCTGTCTCTATGTCTCTCTCTCTCTGTCTGGCAAGCGCACGCGCCCTATAGCGAAAATCTCTCCAAAAAAAAAATAATAATAATAATAAATAAAATTAAATAAGATAATTCTTGAAACACACATACATGGCAAGTCTAGATTCAAAGAATAGTAAAGTAGATTCTATCTCTGGTGAGTGGAACAGCAAAATCACATTACCAAGGGGTGTGTGTCCAGGAAAAGAAATCATTGTAGTGTTTTTGCAAACATTCTACCACATGGTGGAAGCAGATTATAAAGCTATGTTACAAGATAAACAGTTCAAAATTTATCCTAAGGGCAATTGGAAGCTCTCAGAGGCTTTTTGTTTTGCTTTGTTTCTTTTTTTGTTGTTTGTTTAAAATACTAAAGCGAAAAATAAGATTTTCTGCTTAGCATCCTTTATTTTCAAACAATTCCTTTCCTGCAGTCCACGTGGTTATTGTAGAAGCCATCATGTTGGTACAGTGGACCACCTTTTGGTTAGTCGTTTGGATTAGAAATGCACCAATCACAAGCTTTCTTTTGGCTTTTTTCTTGTTCCTACTGTAAATGACAGTTAATCTGTTGCCAATACCTGAAGCTTTAAGATGTAAGCCTTGAAGAGTGCTAGGTGGCAACTTGCTGGTTGGCCAGTGGCCTAGGATTAAGGGAGTTCGATCCCACATGGCTGATGGCACAGTTCAAATCTAGGACCCTGCCGCTTGAAAAAATGCACAGGGCCCTTGTGCATGCATGCCCCACATCCTGAAAGAATGGAGAAATGAAGAGAGTAGCAGCATAACCACACCCCACTGCGGGGGTGCTTTACCCTTTCCCTCTCTCTGTGTCTGTCTCTGCTGGCAAGCACATGCGTCATTTGGCAAATTTCAAAAAATAAAATCAATTTAAAAAGAAGCTAATCTGCTCAGAAAAGCAAAGAGGTGAGCTAGAGTCCCGAGGGCCTTGGAGTTCACGAATTCTGATACCCCTCTTTTCCTAGACTTGTTCAAATTTGGTCTGCCTTTTGTAACCAAAGGAGTCTCAACTAATATAAGAAGAGGTTAGCATTTGCGAGTAGGAAGTTGCAAAGTCCAAAGCCAGCTGTGTTTGAGTGTCATGGTTGTTGGGAAGGTACTTTAACCGGTTATTGCTGTTGCGTAAAAAAGCTGTTCTTATATTTTGGGTAAACTCTTTATGATTAATTTTTTTTTAATTGCTGGAGACCAAGTGCTCTAGCAGAGAGAGAGAGAGACAAAGAGAGAAAGAACGCACCTCCCAATGGGGCATGGTTATACTACAATCCCTTCTCCAGGTCTCCATCCCGTCACGATTTTGGGTATGTACGTACACCCAGTGTGTCCTTCAAGCCACCAAGCCTGAGACTAGAGCTGTTTGTCGACTCTGTGGAATCTTTTTTTTTTTTTTAATTGCCAGAGTATATGTGTCTCACCAGAGAGAGAGAAAGAAAGCACCTTCCAGGGACCAGCAGTTAGCATAATGGCTGTGTCGCTGGACTCCCATGTAGTCAACCATGGTTCATGTCCCAGACCTGGTGGCTTAAATTCACGCCAGGCACATGTGCATGCGTCCCCAAGATCCCAAGAGGGGAATGGAGGAGAAGGGATTGTGGTGTGGCCATCCCCCCTGGGGGGTGATTTCTCGTTTTCTGTCTCTATCTCTGTCTGTCTGGCGAGCACACGCGCCCTATAGCAAAAATCTCTTAAAAAAAAAGAAAAAGAAAAAGAAAGCACCTTCCAGTGGGGTACAACCGTGCCACAATCTCCCGTCCCCCATTCCCATCCCATCAGGACCCTGGGCACACACAAACACATAGGTGTGTCCCAAGCCACTGGGTCCAGCGCTTGAACCACATGGGACCTGGCCGTCCATGCACAGCACTCGATCGCTGTGCCACAGAACTGCTGCCAGACACGCATGCCCTCTTCCCGAGGTACTGGTGTACTATAGCCTTGAATGATCTGATAATATGGTCAGTCCGTATTTCACGAGGTACCGTGTTAGCTGGAACTTGTACGTATCAGAGCCATGCCTCCGCTTTGCATGGTATTAGCATGCACATATTTTACTTAACCAAGTGAAAATTGCTGCTATTTTACTTAGAGAAGTTTACGTTTATATTTATATACTTTGCTTTTTGGTGTAATATTACTCATATTTGTGGTAGAAAAAAAAAAAAAAAAGAAGAACCTTTCTTTTCCCTATGCTCTGAAACTGCTTAAATGTAAAGAATAGCCGGATTTCTGCATGAAGTCATTTCTTTAGGAGTGATGTATATCTTTGAGAATCATTTCCGTCTCATTTGGAGCTATCCTGGCATTCATTCCTGTCTCTTACTTCCTACTGAACCAGTTTTGGTAATTTGTATTTTGCTAGAAAATTGTCCGGATTACATTAATACTCCTAAATTATGATATTCTTTCATATTTATTCTCTTTGTTCACTATAGTTATAATCTCATTCCTGATACTATTTCAGTGTCTACTTCCTTTCCTCTTATCTCTTTCAGACCTACTAGAAGTTTGCCAACTTTATAGGTCTTTTCTTTTTCTTTTCCTTTTTCTTTCTTGTTTTGAGAGATTTTTGCTATAGGGCGTATATGCTCACTGGAGAGACAGAGAGACAGAAAGTGAGAAATCACCCCCAGGGAGATAGCCATGCCGCAATCCCTTCTCCTCCATTCTCCTCTCAGGATTTTGAGCACACATGCACATGCGCCCAGTGTGAGTTTTAAGCCACTGGGTCCAGGACCCGAACCATGGTTGACTATGTGGGAATCCAACAACATAACCATTATACCATCTGCTGGTCTCAGGTCTTTTCAAATATTACATATTTTCACTATTTTTTTAAATCTATTCCAATTTGTATCTTTTCTAGTTCATTAATTTACATTTTAATTTTGATCAGTTTACTGATTATGGATTTCATTTACTTTTTCTAGGTTTTTGAGTTGAATAATCAGTTTGCTTATTAATGAAGTTTTCTAACAGTCATTCAAGACTATGATCTAATTGGGGTATATCTAACAATATCATATTTTGACAAGTTATATTTTAATTTTGCTTAATTTTTTTAATCTGTAATTCAGCTTTTATTTTCTCTGATTCAAGGACTTTTAGAGGGATAAATGCTACCTGTACAGTCTCTAGTTAATAAGAATATTTCTTTAAAGGTTTTTGCCATAGAGCATGTGCACTTGCTGGAGAGAGAAAGAGACTGTGAGAACGAAAGCAAGAAATCACCTGACAAGGGATTACGGCCATGCCGTAATAGAAGACAATCCCTTGTCTTCTGTTCTCCTCCTGGGATTTTGGGCATGCATGCATATGCACCAGAGTGATTTTTTAAAAAATATTATTTTATTTAACTGTATTTATTTATGTATTTATTTCCCTTTTAATTTTAATTTTGACCAGAGAGGGACAGAGCAAGAGAGCAAGATAGAGAGAGAGGGGGAAAGTGAGAAAGCAAGCCACTAGGTCCAGGACTCGAACCATGGTCAGCAGTGTGGGAGTTCAATGCCCTCAACCACGACACCACCTACTGGCCCCTCAGCGTGATTTTTAAACTTCTAGTTCTAGGACTTGAACTGTGATTGGCCATGTGGAGTCCAGCACCTTAACCACTGTGCCATCTGCTGTTACCAAGAACATGTTTTTGAGGCTTTCTTTTTTGCCTTGGAATGTGTATGCAGCCTGACTAGACTATAAAGTTCTATCTGCTCTGGGCCCAGCAGTTAGCAGAATGGCTATGTAACTGAACTCCCATGTAGTCCACCGCGATTCGAGTCCTGGACCCAGTGGCTTAAACTCATGCTGGGTGCGTATGCATGCATGCGCAAGATCCCGAGAGGAGAATGGAGGAGAAGGGATTGCGGCGTGGCCATCCCCCCCCACCCCCCTGGCAGGGGGGTTCTTGCTTTCTGTCTCTCTATTCGTCTCTGTCTTTCTGGCAAGCACACACACCCTATAGCAAAAACCTCTCAAAAAAAAAAAAAAAAAAAAGGGACTGTCTGCTCTATGAAGTTTATTTGAAAATAGAGCTGTCTTACCAGTCAGTCTTCCTTCTCTTTCTGCCTAACTCAGACAAGGAATTCACTCTGTCAGTACAGTTATTCGGTTTTTCATACCTTTTTAATAGATACTGATTATTAATCCAGAGATTTTAGGACCTATTCACACAAATTCAAGTGAAAAATAAGAAGCATTAACTTCCTATGCAAAACGGGCATGTCTGTCACCTTTCCCTGCAGCTCCAAGTTTAGGAATATCAAGAACAAATGGTATATGCAGGTATCAAGGAAATCGACGTGGGAGTGATTCAGAATTCAAGTTTAGCACAAGAAGCTGTCAGAGAGGATGGTTGAATTTTATTGAAGGGAAGGGAAATGAATGATTTGCAAGCAGGAAAGAAAAGACCTTCCAGAAAAAAAATAATTAAAGTTACAAAAGGCCAATAATAATAATAATAAATGCTTATGTGCACATATATATGTAACCTTTGTCACACATGTTTGTAGACACACACATGTGTGTCTGTATATGTGTGTTTGTATATGCATGTGTGGGGATAGGTGCATAACCATTGTTTTTAATAACTCTGGCAAGTGATTTTCTCCACAATTAGCTTGCCTAGAGTTTTATATTTTTTTGGAGGGGTTTTTGCTATAGGGCACGTGCACTCACCAGAAAGACAGAGAGAGACAGAGAGAGAGAAAGTGAGAAATCACCCCCCAGGGGGGATGGCCACGCCACAATCCCTTCTCCTCCATTCTCCTCTCGGGATCTTGGGCACACACGCCCGGTGGGAGTTTAAGCCACCAGGTCCGGGACTCGAACCGCGGTCGACTACATGAGAGTCCAGCGACATAGCCATTATGCTAACTGCTGGTCCCTGAGGTGCATAACCATTTGCAAACCCTTTCATGATCCAGTACTTTAAGCATTACAACAATCTTTTGATTATTACTTCATATTTGCCGATGGAAAAACTGAAGTTTAAAGAGGTTAGGTGGAGCTAAGTACGGAGCCGAGATCTTCTAGGTTGACATTCACTGTTCTTTCCACTATATCATGCTCAGGGGTCAGCTCTCTAGAGGGTGCACAATGTCTTGTCCACAGAATGGCCCCAGGTGTGCATTAGGAGAAGGAAGGAGGGGTCTGGCTCTTTAGGTGTCTTCAAATGTATAACCTCAGTGTTTGTCTCATTCAAGATCCCTGCAGTAAAGTTGAACGAGCTGCTTGAGAACTTTTATGTCACCGTTAAGAAGAGTGACGGCTCAGACTTCCTGGCCACCTCGCTCCATGCCATCCGCCGAGGCCTGGACCGCATCCTGAAGAATGCAGGTGTGGGTTTCTCCATCACCAGCAGCACCTTCAGCTCTTCCACCAAGAAACTCAAGGAGAAGCTGTGGGTGCTGAGTAAGGCAGGGATGTCGGGCGCCCGCTCTCGCAACATCGTCTACTTCTCCCTTTCTGATGAGGAGGAGATGTGGCAGGCGGGGTGTCTGGGTGATGACAGCCCTATCACTCTCCTGTCCACCGTGGTCAAGTACAACAGCCAGTACCTGAACATGCGGACACTGCAGGAGCATGCGGATCTGATGTATGGTGACATCGAGCTGCTCAAAGACCCGCAGAACCAGCCCTACTTTGCACGGACAGACAGCGTCAAGCGGGAGAGTCGGAGCGGATCGACCAGAGTGTGCCACGGGAAGATCTACCATGAGCACTCCAGGGGCCACAAACAGTGCCCGTACTGCCTCCT
Source organism: Tupaia belangeri chinensis (assembly GCF_000334495.1). Classification (NCBI taxonomy): domain Eukaryota; kingdom Metazoa; phylum Chordata; class Mammalia; order Scandentia; family Tupaiidae; genus Tupaia; species Tupaia belangeri. The sequence goes on from NW_006159542.1 coordinate 3,744,599, forward strand.
CTACAAGTACATGTACATCCACCGGCCACCCACCCAGATGGAGGCCAAGTCCCCCTTCTACCTGACTGCCCGGAAGGAGGCCACAGACGTGGGCAGCGTGTGGTACGAGGAGCAGCGGATGGGGCTGCGCTCCCTTCGGGGAATTGTCCCAAACTTAGCCAAGAAGGTCAAACTGGAAAACTGTGAGAACTTCACCTTCGTCTCGTTCACTCAGGTCTCCAGGAGGCTGGGCTCCCACAGCTGCTGCCAGTGAGCCCTCCGGGGCCAGGCCACTGCACTGCCCACCCTCGCAGGGCTCCTCCAGGCCAAGGGCCTCAGCTGAGCCAGGGCTGCCCCTGTGGCCAGGCTGGTGTTCGTGGTGCAGCCTGTTTGTCCTTTGACTTGGAGTTTGTTTTTTAAATGAAAATCAATGAGCCTGAATAATTCAGATGTTTTATTCAGATGTGTGTCACCTCTGTTAAAGTACAGAATCTAACACAGTGTGTAATTGCTACTTACAAGAGTGAGGAAATTAATTTTATCTAGTGCCTTTTTAGCACAGGTTTTCTCAAAAAAAAAAAAAAAAGAAAAGAAAAGAAAAAAAGAAAGAAAAAAAAGGAAAGAAAAAAAAAGAAAAGAAAAAAATGCAAACTGTTTAAGTAGTCATTAAAAAAAGTCCCAGTAGCCTAGTAGCTTTAGAATGTTTTAAAGGCTATACAGTTTGTTGAATTACACTCACGATAAGGAACTAGACAGCAAGAGGCAGACATGTTAACCGTTTCCAGGAGAAAAATTGCACTTTTCACTCCTCCGTAGGTAGTTGGTGGATAACTGGGTCTTGTAGTGCAAGTGGCCTCGCCTGAGGGAAGATCCTGGAGTCACGTTAAGTCCTCTGCTGGGGCAGGGGCTGCTCTGGCTGCTCTCAGCAGTGGAAGGAAGATGGTCTTTGCTGTCAGTGGAGACTATTTTAGGAAGACAGATGAATGCACCAAAAGGGTGTTTGTGAGAACAAGGTTTCCAGTGACCTTGATGGTTTGTACCATGAGAGAATTTCTAGTCATGAAAGAACATGGCTTGGAAAAGCCATCTGTGATCAAGACGGGGAAACCTCCTGAAGCAGAAGTGCCTACATTTTATTTCTCAGTACCCTTGAGATCTCTTTTCATTAGAACATTGTTTGGAGTTGTTTGTTTGTTTTTTATTCCTTGTGTCATACGGTGGTTCTGTCAGCATCTAGCACTGGATCTGTAAAACAGCTCAAGGTCATTTTCAGCTGCAGAAAACAAAAATTCCAAAACATGTTTATTAAAGAGCTTCGAAATATTTTTGTCAAACTATGACTTGGCAGCCACAAAAGATGTCATCATTTTAGGTTGGCACCAATGCTTATAACGCGATGATTTAGGCAACCACCAGGTACGACGCGAGCCCAGCACCGAAGATGTAGTTGTGCAACCAGAGCATAATGATAGGTTAGGAGTGCAGCTTGAAACCACTCCACTCAGCTAAAATGCAGCCTGCCACCTGTTATTTATACATCAGGAAAATTTTTCTTTTCTTTTTTTTTTTTTTTGAGAGGTTTTTGCTATAGGGCGCATGCGCTCACCAGAGAGACAGAGGGAGACGGAGAGAGACAGAAAGCGAGAAATCACCCCCTAAGGGGGATGACCATGCTGCAATCCCTTCTCCATTCTCCTCTTGAGATCTTGGGCACACACTTCCACACGCACGGCGTGAATTTAAGCCACCAGGTCCAGCACTTGAACCACATCGACTACATGGGAGTTCAGCGACATAGCCATTACGCTAACTGCTGGTCCCAGGAGAATGTTTCTAATAACTACTGTGAATGCAACAGTAAGTGAAAGAGGAGTCCAAAGAGTGCTAATGAGTAATAATTTTGCCTAGGGTTCTTTATTTTGTATTTGAGGAGACTGCTATAACTTTCCACCATTACGTTCCCCTGTGTGCTTTCTAACTCCAATTAAAATTCTAATGCAAATTCATTTTGCAGGAGTCTTAAAATCAATCCTGTTTCTTTGTCAAAACATTGTCTTAATATTTATTTTAAATTAATTGTTTTTGAAATCATTCACTGGCCATTGAAATGTATAATACCCCCCTTTACCAGAGAAGATTCAACCAAGGCTGCCTTAAGGTTTAATGTTGTTACCTTTTCAGTTACTGCACATCTATTAACTTTGTTTACCTGTTGATCTTTCCTAAGTAGAGATTAATTTCAGGAAATGTGTATATAAATGATGGCTAATAGGTACTCAGTATTATGATTTGATGTCGCATACTGTTTGTTCTGTGGTGGTTTCCTGTAGTGATCTTAGGGTTTCGATTAGAACAAAATCGACATAAAACATTAGGTACAGTTTTCTTTAGTTTGCTAAACACCCAAAGGATATTTTGTTTGTGGAAAGCAGAAAGATGGTCATTTAACTTGTCAGTTCTGTGCTTGAGCTGAAATATCATTTACATGAACTATTAATATTGGGCAGAGCTCGCAGCCTGAATAAATACAGCTTTGATTTTTATTTTAAATAGATGCAAGAAGAAATTGCCATTCAGAATCCCTGGGATCTTTTCAGATTTTAACGTTTTCCAAAAGTAGCAATAATGGATCCAGAGATTGTAGTCTTCCTGTTGATAGTGGTTTTTCATGAGCTGAAAAAAACGTCTCTGCCTCAGATTTGTTGCCTATCACTTATTTGATAAATCTGTAACCACCAGAGTTCTGAAGTGAATGATCATAGTAAAAAACCAGGAGGGCAGATCTTCAGAGATACCCGATGGAGTGAAGCACTGTATCTCAGCTTGCTACATGCCATTCATTACACGCCTCCTTGGGGAATGGAGTGAGGGGATGGAAGACATCCATCAAGTACTGCCATGTGTCACCCATGCCACCAGGTATCTCTGTTTCTCATGTCTGTGTTTATATATGTGTGTGCGTGCATGCACACACACACACTCCAGATTTATGTGTGATAAAGCCTGATCAACATGCTAAAATGACAAAGCACCTATCCATGTACAGTCTTCGCCATCCTCAGAGGATCTTAAGAGGCCTGAGTAGCTGGTTCCATTGGGTTGTTGGAAAAATCATGATGCCTTTTTTGCACAGAAAAGTATGCCATGGGGCCTGCAGGTGGCTTGGTGGTTAAGGGCACTGGACTTCCACATGGCTGACTATGGTTCAAGTCCCGGACCTGGCAGCTTACTTTCTCACTTTTTTTTTCTCTCTCACTCACTTTGTCCCTCTCTGGTCAAATTAAAATAAATAATTTAAACTAAATAAAGTAATTCTTTTAAAAAAAAGTTTAAAAAAGAAAGAAAGGAAAGAAAAATACGTCATGGCTTCTCTGACAACCCAATAGTTGATGTTCAGCTAGGGCAGTTGTTCTCTCTTTCCAGTCAGCTCTAAACCATACCCACCAGGGGACACCATGATTTTCTGTTCTTAGCCTAAGGCAGGTGAAAGGAGAATCCCAAGAGAAAGAAAAGGAAAGGATGAGAGTGTTTTGTTTGTTTGTTTGTTTGTTTCCATTTACCTTTGGGGTTTTTGTGCTCCAGAGTGAGAATGAGTATCAAGAATTCTAATGTTGCCTCTGGGCCCTACGTCAAAAATGGCGGAGCTGAAGGTATTACCACGGGACCTATGGAGTCCTCAGATGAGCTCTTGCCAGACCTGCATTTGCTGCAGACTGTCCTGCTTTCTGAATCCCACCTCTCCAGAATCGAGTAGTCTCCTTGTTGGAAGTTTATTCTGACAGAGATGATAGCGTGTCAACCGGAGGGTATGATTCAGTTAAATACAAAGAGTTAGCATATCATATGCCTGCAAAAAAGTTAACTCTTTTAGTTAGAACTTTTGGTAATAATTGAAAATAACCAATAATTATTCACCTAGCCGGCATTGTATCACTCATTTCTTCCATAATGGAGATTATCTCCCTTAAACTGTTAAACTTGAAGGAGAAACCAAACCTGAGAATCTAGTCAAGTTAACGCGTTTATGCTCATGAATTCTACCTCCAAACAAGCCCTGATACCTCAGATGTAAGCAAAAACGAGTGAAGGAAGAACAGAAGCCTGAAGAGGCTTTATGAGAAAGTTTTTCCATATAGTGGATTTGCAAGAAGGAATAGTATGGAAATATCGAACCAAAGCTGTAAAAGAAACGGTCTCCTTGATCTGTAGTGTTTTCCAGCTTTCCTTGGATTTATGCTGCGTTACTCTGCCCTGACTGATAGTGTTTGAAGAAATGTGAAATTCGATTCCTTTTATTTTCATTTCAATGCACCCTTATTGTAAGCATCAAGCGTTCTTATATACCACTCTCGGTGTGTACATAGACCCAGTCATCAGGAGAATCTGGACAGAGTCCTACTCAGCACCTGAGCCCTCCAGCTGTACTCGATTACTAGACTGAGAGCTACTTGGCAGGTGCTCACTTGGGCAGTGCTCGAGTCACTTCCTCAGCTACAGAGTGGATCGGTAGAACAGCTCATCCCCAAGGTGCACAGTGTTACACTTCTGCTGTTCCTCAAGGTCTGATGATTTAAAAGAGGCAAAACTAGGATGCATAATCCCTAGTTCCCCAAGGCCAGAAAGTTAATCTCCTGATTCAGTGCTTCGCACTACACTGGGATCCCGTCTTCAGGAGTTAGGTTTTTGTTGAATTTTCAAGTTCCATGACTTCTGAAATGATTTCGTTATCTCTGGGCAGCAGTATGTTGATTATTTTTTTCTCAATTTAGACTAACACTGGCCACACTGTTACTACTTAAACAATATTATTCTTATCAAACATGCCTTTTATAAGATGTGGATTGCTTAAAAAAAAATTGAGCTAGGAACTGGTTACTTTTAGGCATTAATGAATACCACCAATGTGAAGACCTCAAAAAAAGACTTATATGTATATTTAGAAGCTGTGAAGAGGCAGCTCTAAGTAGAATACATTATAAGTTTAAATTTTGTATAATCTTTAAATTCTTTTGCTTTGGGAGTGAATTTTTAATGTGTTCAAAGAAAAAATTCAGTGGTTCAGACAGTGTTCTTAGGTAAAGATCCTTGTTATAGTTTCCCATATACATGAATCACCTTACATGAGGAAGGGGAGAGATCAGTGCTGACCTAAACCTCGCTCCAAGAGGATGCCATGGTGGCGTTGATAATTAAACTACGATCCCTGGAAATTGCTACATCTGACCTGTGTGTTCTGGTATTACTGACTTCTCTGAGGGAGGCTGCTCATCTTTCAGGCAAAGTTTGTCCGTGATTATGATGATTTCGTTTACGTACTAGTTTTTTAGAGTAGAAGAAACGCAGAGAATTTCCCATTTTTTAGTTGCTTAGTAGAAATGGATTGTTGTGCTCTGTTAAAGTGCTTTATTCTCTAAAACAGTGCATATGAAGTTATTCCAGGAAGTACTTATTAACACACCCCTCCAAATCATTGGCTACTCTGTGGTGCATATTAGTTCCATTACTATTAATAGCGATTGATATATCCCCTTGCCCCGCTGAATTCAAAATGGGCTCCTAAATAGTTTATGAACAATATACTAATTAGACTAATTTGCATTTAACTGTTGGTTGTTACTTTTACTGATTTGTTCAAATAAAAATTTCTAAAAGGTTCAGATGTGATTAACACTGTGTTAAGTGCTTTCTTGAAGCGGCCTCAGATTCTCATTTAATTTTCATAATAGCTCTGTAAGGTTCATCTAATTATTCCCATTTTACTTATTGAGAAACCAAGGCCCAAAAGTTAATTAGCCTTCCCTAGACTCACTGAGCTTATAAATTGGGGAAATTATGAACACAGGTCTTTTTATTCCAAATCCAGTGTTTGGCCGGTAGATAAACCTGCCTCCCTTGGGCCCATTTAACTATTAAAAAAATTAAGTACAGTCTCTCTTTAGGAAATAGTCCATTTCTCCAACCACACTGTATCACCCTTTCTGTGTACTCTCTCACTAATTGATTGATCACTTGGTATAATTTAATCGTTCCTGGAAATCCTGATAGTGTTTTATGAATGAGTGTAACAGTTTCTGCCTACTGAGAACCTTCTGTCTTTATCCAGGAATTAGCTTATACTACCTGTTATCTACCTTAAAGAGAAGGTGGCCATGTTAGTTTAGGCTAATGGAAGTCAATTAGTAGGCCAGCAGGTGGTGTGGTGGTTATGGCTGCTAGACTCGCACGGGGTCAACCGCAGTTCATCCCGGACCTGGTGGCTTGCTTTCTCACTCCCCCCACCCCGCTGGCCTCTCTCTGGTCAACTTGAAATAAATAAATAAAAAGTTAAACAATAATTTCTTCAAAAAAAAAAAGTCAATTAGTTTATAAGTTGCACCTATTTTAACATCAGAATCATTGCTCAAAATGTAAAGGAGTTCCCAGCCTACTTCACAATGACATGCTCAGGTTTTACACTTTTGCTTTTAATTTTGGTGTCAGCTGTTTGGGGTCTCCTAGCAAGATATACTTACCTAGTTATTTTTGTTTTCTGTTCTTTCCCTCACTAGGGCATATTTATTCTCTTTTGAAATTTAAAAAACAGTACATTTTAGGCAACTCAGATCATCTAGTTAAATTTCTGCCTTTTAAGGAAATTAAAACCCAGAGAGATGAAATGGCTCATCCAAGGCCAGCTAGACAATAATAGTAGATTCAGGCCTAGAAAGTCGGTCCAGGACGCTTTCCTCCATGCCATAGCTGGGAAGGTTTGGATTTTAAAAAGTTAATAGAACTGCACCTGGCAAAATGGCATTGGCTAGCAAATGCCTTCAATGAGCTTTTCCCTCCTTCTCGGAAAAACACTCCTAAAGTCTCAAAAGCCTCAATTCTAGAACCTGAAAGAAATTGACATGGTTAAAGAGGCACATGAGGGTGGATTGGGGTGAAATTTTCCAGATTGTAATCCAATCCCTGGCTTAATTTCATGAAACAAAGGCCCTGTGAAATTAAAATGTGAAGACAATTTAATATCCGCCCTCTTCCCCAATTGCATCTGTTTCCTTACTTAGAGTCAGAGATCCTGAGCTAGAGAAATAACTGGCTGATCCTCTTCGCCAGATGCTGCATCCTGAAGGGATGAGGGTCTAATGCACTTCTCTTCCTTCTCGCCACCCCACCTCCTCTTTATTTGGTCTAAGACTCAAGTTCTAGCGCTAAGACGCGAGTAGAAAGCAGGAGGGATGACTGGACCCTGCATTCTAGAACAACGCCCTTTAGTGAGGGCAGAAGCTTCTCTATAGCAGCAGAGCGTGCACCTAGGACTTCGCGGTATGATGTTAGTTCAGAGATGCAGAAAACCAGGCACTAGGGATGAAAAGGATCCTACTTCAGTAGAAAGGTGGTCACCTAGAAATTGGACTTAACAATATGCATGTCACCTTATCATCAGCCCAGAATTTGACTGAAAAGGGATTTGACAATCAGGTGGACAAGAAAACTCTGGGAAGAAAGGACCACATTAAAGGATGAATATGGGGAGGGGGGGAGAACAGATAAAAGTGACTGAACCAGGGAACACGGACGGCTTCCAGAACACTCCTGAAAATGAATGCGAACTACTGCAGGAAACTAAAATAATTTTAGGAGCCTATTCTATGCAGCAATAGTAAGTTATCTTAAGAAGAGAATGGGTTAAGGAAAAAGAATAAAAATGGAGGCATTCAAGGAAACTGAAAACAATGATACTAAAATCCACATCGAAAGCGGAAAAGAACAATATTGATGATTTCAAAACGCATATCAATTATGTGAAGAACAAATGAGATTTTCTTCATGTTTTTCCAAAAGGAACAAATGAAAATCATGGGGAAAGTGAATGGATTTGGAAGACAGAACAGTAGCTGACATTTGTTTTTCTGGCAGAAGGACTATTGAGGAAATTTTGATCAGCATATAAAAGTGAAATCTTTCCTGAACAGAATGATAATCTGTATATAGACTAAAAAGACACAGTATACTCTAGGCCAGAAAAAGGGGTGTGGGGACGAACAAGACCAGTACCTGAGCATCTCCTGCCAGTAGTAGTATGTTAAACTACCACAGATAAACAATGAAGGATCCAGCAGACATCCAGTCAAAAAATAACTCATGCCCATAAAAAAACACAGGAGCATTCTGGCTTCAGATTTTCTACTCTCTAGCACCAAATGCCAGGAAACAAGGAATTCTGAAGGGAAACTTGGAATTTTATACATATTTTACATGGTAAGATAGAGAATATTTTTAATCCTAACAAGCATCCGGGAAATAGACCGGCTATGTACTGTGCTTATAAAGAGTTGTACTGCAATCTGCAAAGTTAGGTTTAAATAAAATGATATTTGCTTAATGTTATAATCTCAAGGGACTCTGGCATAGGAAACACGAGGTCATTATCCACCAGAAGAAAGGTTATGTATGCTTTTAAATAGATACGGCTAGAGTCCACGTAATCTAAACGTACCCAGAGTCCTCGCATGAATGAACGGGCTAAATTCATACAAGAAGATGTAACTAAAAATAATCGCCACACCACAGCATCGTGTTTCCACGTTTGTATTACTGAAATAATGCATGGTAAATATAAGTAGAAAACTCAGATACATCTTTTACAAAGAAAATATAAATTGCCCTTGATTTCCCATACTGCCATGGAAAACACTATCTGAAAGGAATCTGTTGCCACCGAGTGAGGAAAAAAGCCAGTGGTTCCTTTTTCTTTTCTTTTTTTTTTTTTTTTATTTGGAGAGGTTTTTGGTTTTTGCTATAGGGCGCATGTGCTCGCCAGAATGACAGAGTGGGTCTGGGGTTTGCTTTGAGGTTTGACGGTCTGGACTAGAGCTGGTTGATTCCATCCTGGCTGCTGCTTTGCTGTCCTCAGACTCAGAACTAGTAACAGGTATACATTTGAAGATTACAGAATATCTGTGTTTTTTTAAAGCAGTCAGGAAGAATGAAACTTGTTTTTAGAATACAAATGCAAGAAAAGTTCCATTTCAGTAGCAGGAAGAGGACTTGGGGCCGCGAGGTGTTTTCCTTAGCTGGACTTGAAAGTGTATGGAACTGTTTCAGTTTGGCTATTGAGGGGATAAAGCAGTATAAGAAATGACTCCGGAGTCCACTGTCAGCGTGAGAACTAAAGCTGGGTGGTTTCGTTGTTCTCATTCGCGTGCCCTGGGAGGACTTGAAAACTCACAGCAGTGTAGAGCGGGACCCGTCTCAGTGCTCAGTACCTTCCTGGCAGTAGAAAGGTTTGATCTGCACCCCGGGTGGTCTTGCCAGTTTAAACTCTGAATTTTCAACACCACCAGCATGTTTGCTTTCTGTTGACCAATACGATAGTCCATGGATTCCTTCGAGTTGACTTAGGTTTTCATCCTGAAGGGACAAAACCTCTTCCCAAAGAGATGGAGAGACTCTCTTCTGGGGCAGATTCCAAGTAGGAAGCTTCTCCCAGGGTCCTTTTGCCTAGCTTAATGACAGAAGTCTGTTCAGTTGAACCGCACAGATGAGAAACACAATGCTTTTATTTACAATGTTAGCACTTGCTATGTGGCTATATTTTTCAGAACACTAGCTACAGAACTGCAGAGTAATGCGTTCACTGTGTTTTGGGGGGGTGTATTTTTTTCTGAATGTAGAGGAGCCCATAATCTCTTAACACTGGAAGCATCATTCCGAATGATGTAGGAAGTGGTCAGTGATGTGAATGATTTCTTTGTACTGTGTTCCACTTCTTCCTTCCCCCCAGCGATGGCGGCACCTGTGCGCACACGTCTATGTGTGGGAGCACACGTGTGCTAAGGCGGGTATCACATCTGTTTTCTGTCACTGAGTGTCTGAGTTGGGAGGGATTTTCTTGTTCATCTGGCCCTGTCCACTAGTTAATAATCTAGTAGAGTCTGTTAACAATTTGCAAAGGTCTGGCTTTTTTTTTCTTTTTTGTTTTTCAAAGTTGTTGTTATTGCTGTTTTGGTTTCATTTATGTACACGCAGCTTGACTGTTTAACCCAGAGTTTTAAAAAATAAAAAAGTTAATGTGAATGTTATGTCTGTTTTCTTAAATAACTTATTTTGATTGTTTTGAGAGATTTTTGCTATAGAGCATGTGCGCTCACTAAAGAGACAGAGACAGAGACAGAAAGCGAGAAATCAGCCCCCAACGGGGATGGCCACTCTGCAATTCCTTCTCCATTCTCTTGGGATCCTGGGCATGCACACAGATGCATTCAGCTTGAGTTTTAAGTCACGGGGTCTGGGACTCCAACTGCGGTTGACTACGTGGGAGTCCAGCAATGTAACCCTTCCGCCATCTGCTGGTCCCTTAAATAACTTATTTTAATGTAATCAGCAGTGTGTATGGTTCCTGAATATTTTTTATTTTAGTATCACATTCCTGAAAGTCGTGTTATTCTTTGCATATTGTAGTATGAGGGCATTATGAGCTCTCTGTCCCCAGTCTGTGCTTCTGAGTGAATGCTCTGGGGTCCGGAGTCACTCTGACCGACTCTCCCTTGGTCCTCCAGTGTGGCTTTGCCTCACTGGACAGGCGGGAGCTCTGGTGGTGGTTGTAATTTGATCTGGTGTATATGCCTTTAATTACTATTTCTCTGCTCTTTAAATTATTGTTTATGGCTCTCAGAGATTACAGTTACCTAAGAACGTGTAAAGTAGAAATGTACTGCAAGTTTCTGCAAAACATTTCTGACAGCATATAGTGGTGTTAATGGTGGAAAGATGTTTTCTTAAGAATTTTGACCCTCAGGCAAATTGATTCTCTTCTCATTGTTCTACTGCAGCAATAATATTTAAAACTTTAAAGACTAGCTGAAAAAATTTCAAGAACGCTTTGGACCATTTTCTCAGGAAAGTTCATGTGTGTATGCAACATTTGACATGCAGATACCCAGGTTTAAAACTCTGACACTAGATACATTTTTAAGAGTTGCCTTTTTGAGATGTATTCTAAAATATTTAAGGTTTACTTCAAAAAAATCCAGATGGGTAGAGTAAATAGAGGCATGTCTGGGGGCTGGCAGGTGCATGGTGGTTAAGGGCGCTGGACTCCCACATGGCCAACCGCAGTTCAAGTCCTAGACCCAGTGGCTGGCTTTCTCACTTTCTCTCTGTCCTTCTGTGGTCAAAATTTAAAATAAATAAATAAAGTTCAATAAAATAATTCTTTCAAAAAAAAAATAGAGGCATGTCTGATACACAGACTGGCTATGAGTAGGTAATTGTTAAAGCAAAGCAATGTGTATGTGAGGTTCATTATAATTTTCTGCTTTGCTTTTAACTGCCAGAGGGTGTGCGCATTCTGCAGAGATGAAAAGAAAGAACGAGAGAGAGCGGAACATCCACCAATGGGGCATAGTCACACTGCAATCCTTTTTCCTCCATTTTTCCATCCTGTGTGGGATTTGGAGACATGCACACACATGTGCTCTGCATGTTTTTCAAGCTGCCGGGGATGGGACTTGAATTGCAGTCGGAGATGTAGGGCCTGACTCCCTTACTGCAAGGCTAGAGTCAGCCTTCTCTGTTCTTTTGTATGTGTTTAAAATTTCCCATAAGGATAAGATTAAAACAAGTCTGGACTCTAGAGATTCTCCATCCCTGCTCACCATAGAACCACAGGATCTTCAAGCTGAGAGACCTGAGGATAGATCTGATAAACACAGGTAAGACCAAAGATGGATTTTCAGGTGAGCCTGCTGAGTGGTAGCAGTGATGACCAGAGCCAGTGAAGTTTGAGCTTTTACTGTTTTGTTGGTTTTTTTTTTTAATAAAATTTTTTAAGAGGTTTTTACTATAGGACACATGTGCTAGAGAGACAGAGAGACAGACAGCAAGAAATCACCCCCCAAGAGGGATGGCCATGCTGCAATCCCTTCTCCTCCGTTCTCCTCTCGGGATCTTGGGCACATATGTACATGCACCCGGCATGAGTTTAAGCCACCGGGACCGGGACTCAAACTGTGGTCTACTACATGGGAGTCCAGCAACATACAGACATTACGCCAACTGCTGGTCCCTGTTCTCTCTCTTTAATGCAGAAAGTGTATCTGTGGAAATCTTGGGGTTGACTCCAGCAGCCCTGAGGGAGCTGTAGTCAT
>NW_006159542.1:3762251-3764331 GCF_000334495.1 Tupaia belangeri chinensis
ATCTCCATAAGAAGCAAATATTTTGTTAGTTGAGATTTTAAGTAATGACTGCAGTTACTACTGAGTTTGAATAATATCGGATTGTTAGAAAAGTCATGATATATTTTTCTATGCAAAGATGCATCATGACTTTTCCAGCCACCCGATCTATATGTACGCTTCAAATGAGCACATTCGTATTACTTCTCCTTTAATAAGCCTGGTATCTCCATAAAAGTTATTTGTAGGACATTCAGCTTTGCAGTTACACAGGCAGACTCAGACTCAGCTTTATAAATGAATTTCAAAAGTAACTTCGGAATGGTTCAGAACCTTTCTGTTCCACTTTGGACACAGCTTCTGTCTCCAACCTTTGCCACATATATCCTATATTCTTGGTTTTGAACAGATTTAAAAACAAACAGGAATAAGCACTGGGACTGTTTTCTTTTTTTAGGTCTTTTATTCTTTTTTAAATTTTATTTTAAGTCTTTTATACACTTAATCACATATGTCACTTAGCTTGTAAAGTGAATGTTCCAACATGAGCACATTTCTCACTAGTTCAGTTGGGGGTACTATACGTGTTATCATCAACAGAGAATAACCCCATTTCTCTTTTATTAATCATTTATTTATTTATTTTTACATTTTCCCGCAAACATTTACTTTACGTATCAAGAAATTTTTGCTCAGGACTGGCAGGTTGCATGGTGGGTAAGGGCGCTGGACTCCCACATGGCCAACCGCAGTTCAAGTCCTAGACCCAGTGGCTGGCTTTCTCACTTTCTCTCTGTCCTTCTGTGGTCAAAATTTAAAATAAATAAATAAAGTTCAATAAAATAATTCTTTCAAAAAAAAAATAGAGGCATGTCTGATACACAGACTGGCTATGAGTAGGTAATTGTTAAAGCAAAGCAATGTGTATGTGAGGTTCATTATAATTTTCTGCTTTGCTTTTAACTGCCAGAGGGTGTGCGCATTCTGCAGAGATGAAAAGAAAGAACGAGAGAGAGCGGAACATCCACCAATGGGGCATAGTCACACTGCAATCCTTTTTCCTCCATTTTTCCATCCTGTGTGGGATTTGGAGACATGCACACACATGTGCTCTGCATGTTTTTCAAGCTGCCGGGGATGGGACTTGAATTGCAGTCGGAGATGTAGGGCCTGACTCCCTTACTGCAAGGCTAGAGTCAGCCTTCTCTGTTCTTTTGTATGTGTTTAAAATTTCCCATAAGGATAAGATTAAAACAAGTCTGTACTCTAGAGATTCTCCATCCCTGCTCACCATAGAACCACAGGATCTTCAAGCTGAGAGACCTGAGGATAGATCTGATAAACACAGGTAAGACCAAAGATGGATTTTCAGGTGAGCCTGCTGAGTGGTAGCAGTGATGACCAGAGCCAGTGAAGTTTGAGCTTTTACTGTTTTGTTGGTTTTTTTTTTTAATAAAATTTTTTAAGAGGTTTTTACTATAGGACACATGTGCTTGCCAGAAAGAGAGAGAGAGACAGAGAGACAGACAGCAAGAAATCACCCCCCAAGAGGGATGGCCATGCTGCAATCCCTTCTCCTCCGTTCTCCTCTCGGGATCTTGGGCACATATGTACATGCACCCGGCATGAGTTTAAGCCACCGGGACCGGGACTCAAACTGTGGTCTACTACATGGGAGTCCAGCAACATACAGACATTACGCCAACTGCTGGTCCCTGTTCTCTCTCTTTAATGCAGAAAGTGTATCTGTGGAAATCTTGGGGTTGACTCCAGCAGCCCTGAGGGAGCTGTAGTCATGACATGCAGACTGATGGGATCCAGTTTCGCCACGGTACCGTGAAGAGCGCAGGCCGAGTCTGGAGGCTCGGTTTCAGGCTGATTTCTGAAGGTGTGTGCCCCCTCCTGTCCCAGTACATTTCCTTTTTCTCCTCTTCCTTTCAGTTTCCCTGTTTTATTCCTTCCTCCGCTCAGGAGCATTTTCACTACCATTTTTGCTGGTAAGACACCAGGGACAGACATGAAAGACATTAAACAAGATGTATTTCTGCAATAAACACGGTTCTTGTATTTCTCATGGGATCCCAAAGAAATAAGGATGAGA
>NW_006159542.1:3764344-3766418 GCF_000334495.1 Tupaia belangeri chinensis
TGGAGTATTTACAATGTACTCAGCTGTTGAAATGTTCAAAATGCAATCAAGGAAGTAATTTAGGACACTTCTAATACACTTAACTATGGTAATAATGTTTAAGAGTTTGGCCAAATTTAAAGAACCCAGTGAATCTTGTAGGACATTATTAAGGAATCTAACTAACCCCCACCACTAACAAACACGTGTCTGGCAGGTAATGGCTCAGACTGTACTTGTGCTTTCTGTGACCTGCCCCTTGGTTAATGGCAATTTGACCTCCCCCCGCAGGCAGGGAAGAGTCTGATCTAGATGTTTCCTTTTGTCCTATTTTCTCAGCACGTGTGTAAACTGTGTGCGGGTCACCGCCATGCTATTTCTCCTGCTCTCACTCTTCTCTAGGTAACTATCCAGCTATCCAGCCAGGGCATGGTCTCCCAGGTATTAGTCATCTGATATTTTCTTTAAATTGATTCACTTTTTTACTTGAATTTATATGAAAGCAAAACATAAGCAGAAGAAGAGCTTCCGAGATCAAACCTCGTGGGTTCAGATTCCAGCTCTGCCTCTTATTAGTTCTAAGATCTGGGGCAAGTTATTTGGCCTCTTTGTGCCTCAATTTTTCATCTTAAAATGGAAGTAACATGGGATCAGCAGTTAGTGTAATGGCTATGTCGCTGGACTCCCACTTAGTCGACCGCGGTTCGTGTCCTGGACCCGGTGGCTTAAAACTCATGCCGGGAGCATGTGCGTGCATGCCCAAGATCCTGAGAGGAGAATGGAGGAGAAGGGATTGTGGCATGGCCATCACCCCTCGGGGGGGATTTCTCGCTTTCTATCTCTCTGTCTCTCTCTGTCTGGTGAGCGCACGCGCCCTATAGCAAAAAAAAAAAAAAAAAACTAAAAAAAAAAAGGAAGTAACATAATATCTACTTTATAGGGTTGTTGTGAGGATTAAATAATAATAACAACAATAATAATAACATATAAAGTACTTAGGGCCCAGTGGCATGGTGGTTAAGGTGACTGTATCCCACATAACTGAGCAGTTCACCTCAGACTCAGTGGCTTGAAAAACATGCTGCAGAGGCCAGTAGGTGGCATAGTGGTTAAGGTGCTGAACTCCCAGGTGGCTGACTGCAGTTCAAGTCCTGGATCTGGCAGCTTGAAACTCACCAAGTGTGTGTGTGTGTGTGTGTGTGTGTGCACATGCAGGCCTGCCCCAAATCCTCAAAGAATGGAGAAGGGATTGTGGTGTGGCTATCCCCCCTGTGGAGAGGGTGATTCCTCACTTTCTTTCCAACTCTCTGTCTCTCCAGCGAATACATGCATCCTATAGCAAAAATATTTCTCACAAGCAAAACACTGGGCATGCATGCCAAAAATGCCAACAGGAGAACAGGGAAGAGGTGGGCTGGGGGCGGGTTGATTTCTCACTTTCTCCATCTCTTGGGGAAGTGCACTCATCCTATAGCAAAAACTCAAATACAAAGAAAAGTACCTAGAATAATTCCCGGTATGTTGTAACTGCCCAGAAAAAACAGGGACTGTTAGCTATGGTTATTATTTATGTGTACCACTACAGAAATGCTGTAGTACTTACAACAGACATATGGATCTAAAACTTAGAAATAGTTGCCATCGATACCCCAAGGATGATCTCCACTTGCCACTTCCCTCATGTAAAGCTGCCGATCAGCCACACGGGTTGCTGGATCTCGCTTTTACTTCCTCCCTCCGTCTCTACCCGTGTCTGCTCCTCTCCTCCCCCTCGGTCTGGCATGGCCTCTCCACCCCCACGCCGTGGCCGTCACTGAACTTGATGAAGTCCTCATGGCCTCTTCAGTTCTGGTCTGGCACACCACACACGTGAGCACCGCCACCGGGGTGCAGGCTGGTGCTCCTGGACTCTGCTGCCTCCGAGGACAGCAGTGTGAGCCCAACGTGGAAGGTGTCTGCCATTTCTGAGGAGCCAAGTTTATCCAAAGGGAGCAGCTTTGTGCCTGTGAGCGTTTAACTCAAAGTAAAAAGCTACACTGGGGGGAACCAGCAGTTAGCGTAATGGCTATGTCGCTGGATTCCCACATAGTCGACC
>NW_006159542.1:3766562-3774070 GCF_000334495.1 Tupaia belangeri chinensis
GTGTGGGGAGCGCCAGCCCCCCTAAAGGAAAAAAAACCCCCCCCCCAAAAAAAAAAAAAAAAAAAAACACTACACTGGGAAAAGACCTGAACTCCCTGCTGGAGGCCTACACACCCCGGGCAGAGTCTGAGCCTCAGCTGGAGGCTTCTGTGAGCCAGCATTTTCACTGTGGCGCCTTTCCCTAAGGATGAAGACTGAGGGGCAGGTGCACTCGGGTTTCCCTGAGAGCACTGTCCTGGGGCCTTCTGTCTGCTGTGGTATTGAAAGGCTGGGCTGCATTCAAGGAGTGCTGAAGAATTCAAGGAGTGCTGACAAGGCATCCAACCAAGCAGCAGCTCAATTCTTGTTTTTTTCTTTATAAACAATTATTTTATTTAACTGTATTCATTTATTTATTTTTAATTTGACCAAAAAGGGATAGAGTGAGAAAGTGAGAAAGCAAGCTGCCAGGCTTGGGACTTGAACCACGGTCCGCCATGTGGGAGTCCAGCACCCTTAGCCACCACACCACCTGCCAGCCCCCTCAATTCCTTTTGATTAAAGAGTTTTAACGTGGGACTCCTGGCCTGGCTTCAAGGAGTTCAGTGCCTACAAGTGCAGACACAGGTGTTTGTGGATGTGCATGCGTGCGGTTCACTTGGGGAGAGGGGCCCCTCCCCAAGGGTCCCTTGCCAGGACTGAGATGCCTGTGTTCCCTTCAGGTGGTCACACTTACTTTATTCATTTGAACACTTACTGTGAAGTATGCACTAGAGATACGTATCGGAAAACACACACGTATCTGAACTCCTGGCATTTGCATTCTAGTGGGAGAAGGCAGACCATGAACAGAGTTAGGCAAACAGCATCCTGTGTTAGAGCGATGTGCCACGGAGAAATTAAACAAGGCTGTACTGAGCGAGGGATTATAGAAAAGGTGACTTTTTTTTTTTAGTTTAGTTTAGTTTTGTTTTTGTTTTTGCTATAGGGCACGTGTGCTCACCAGAAAGAGAGACAGAAAGCGAGAAATCACCCCCCAGGAGGGATGGCCACGCCTCAATCCCTTCTCCATTCTCCTCTCGGGATCTTGGGCATGCATTCACACGTGCCCAGCGTGAGTTTAAACCACCGGGTTTGGGACTTGAACCACAGTCGACTACCATGGAAGTCCAGCGACATAGCCACTATGCCAAATGCTAGTCCCAGAATTTCATTCCTTAAGGCTGAAAAATATTCCACTGTATGCATACACATTTTGTATTTCCATTTGTTTGTTGATGGACATTTGGGTTGTTTCAACCTTTTGGCAATTAGGAATAGTGCTGCTATGAACATGGGTGCACAAATCATGTTCCAGTCCTTGCTTTCGATTCGTGTATATGCCAAGAAGTGGAATTGCTGGATCAAATGGTAATTCTGTTTAATTTTTTAAGGAACCACCATGCTGTTTTCCATAGAGGCTATTCTATGGAACCATCACCTTATTGGTTGTCAGAAAAGTCATGACGCATTTTTGCACAGAAAACCAGACTTTGACAACCCAAAACAGTCCTACCAACAGGGAACAAGAGTCCCCCAAATTTTTCCATATCCTTTCCAACACTTGTTATTTTCTGAGTTTTTTTAATTCTTATTATTATGGGATGGAAAATGGCATCTTCCGGTTTTGATTTACACTTCCCTAATGATAAGCGATGTTGAGCCTCTTTTCATGCGCCTTACTTTTCAAGGATCACTCTGGCTGCTGTGTTGAATAGTCTCAAATACGAGGTGGGATATGAGGCAGAGATAAAGACCTGGACGGAGGAAGACCATCTGCATGGCTATTGCAGTAATCTCGGAAAATAGTGGCTTGGAAGAAGATAAAAGTAATGGAGGCAGTAAGAATTCATGGAATGGATTTACTGTGAGGCTGTAACAGACAGGATTTAAAGAAGGGTGTGAGAGTGAGTCTTGGAGTCCTGGCCTTGGCAGCTTGAAAAACACGCCAGGTGTGTCTATGTGTGTGTGGTGCCCCAAATATTGATGGAGTGGACGAAATGGAGGATTGCAATGTGACCACACCTCATTGGGGGAATGCTTTTCTCTGTCTCTCTGTCTCAGATGGGCATACCCTCTGGCCCCCCACCAAATTAAAAAAGAAAAAAATACAAACAAACAGAGCAGTGTTAGGAAGGGAGAAGAGAAGAGCTCATGCCGAGTAGATTCCTCAGAATAGCCACCTCAGTACCTCACTGAGCTGTTAAAGACTAAAATAGTGTGAGAAAGTCTTGCTTCTTCTTAAAAGGTTCTTAGAGGTAGCAATAAGGAAGAAAGCTGGAGAAGAGAAGAAAGGTACACAGGGTACACAGGAGAGGGAGGGAAGCAGAGAAATTTGAGAGGAGGGCCCCGAAACTACAAGGACGAGAAGGCAGAGTAGCTGGTAGAGATGTGGGTGTAAAGGGAACACCCCTGTCTCTGAATTCTCAACAGCAGTTAAGAGTGATAGTCTTCCAGGGCCTCGTAAGTGACTTTTCCCCAAGAGTTGACGAGGGCTGAGCTGATTTAGCTATATACCCACCACCTATGCCCCACAATTTTCACCAGCTTGCAACTGGGTACTGAGCTTAAGGTACTTGCGTCCCCCTGGAATCTGAGACCCTCTGGAATCTGAAACCAGCCTATTAGCCTCCTATACACAGGAGTCTGTGCCATCAAACTGGACTTTCGGCTGCTTCCCAGTGGCCTCGCCATCTGCCCTTCTCCCTGCCTTTGGGCATTTCCTCTGCTTTGAATGCTGCTCTATCTCTAAGTTAAAACCCTCTCACCTTGAACAAGGGCAAATGCATGTTCTCTGATGTAATCTCCACTGGGCCTTCAGGCCCATAGCCTCATTCTCTCACCAGGCTGCACCCAGTAGGAGTTACTAATGGGTTTGTCTTGTCGGCTCTAGATTGTCAAGACTCTTTTTCTATTTTTAGTTGCCAGAGTGTGCACTCACCAAAAAGAAAGGGAGAGGGAGAAAGCACTCCACAAGGGGGCCTGGTCATGCTGTCTCCTCCATTTCTCCATCCTGTCAGGATTTGGGGCATGTACACACAAATGCCCAGCGTATTTTTCAAGCTGCCAGGATACTGATTCAAATTGCTATCCGTCATGTAGGATTTAACTCCCTTAACTACCAGCCTTACAGGTGGGCCCTAGATGGTCAGATTTTTTAGGACAGTGACAAGGCCCTTCTTCTTGTAGCCAATGTTTTCTTTATGTGTTCATTAAGAAAAACTGTGGGGGTCTACTGTATACTAGTCATCGTGCGCACAGAGGTAAATTAGGAAAGCAGTTGGTAAATGCTGATTGAGTGGGACCACCAGATGGCGTAATGGTTACATTGCTGGACTTTCATGTAGTCAACCGTGGTTCGAGTCCTGGACCCAGAGACTTCAACTCATGCTGGGCACAGTGCATGTGCATGCCCAAGATCCCAAGAGGAGAATGGAGAAGGAACTACCAAGAGGTCATCCCTTCTGGGGAGCAATTTCTTGCTTTCTGTCTCTCTGTCTCTCCAGCAAATGCATGTGCTGGAAAAAAGAAAAAAAATATGGGTTGTGTTTAATACTATTGGAATGGGACTTCTGCTAGCTGAGGGGATTTTGGCAGTGGTGTTGAACTAAACTAATTCATTCACGTTTTCCCTGTTGATCTATGTTTAGTGTAACCATATATGCCAAATCCCTGTCCTCAATGGGCCCTAGATGCTCATAAAAGCTGAGTTTCTATTGCCAAACTGAAGCAAAGGACTGAAACTTAATGAGACAGCACATGGATTGTTCAGGAAAAAAATCCGCCTTTGAAAGTACTGAGTCATTTCAGTTTTTATCCCAGGATCACACAAAGCACTGCCAGCCTATTATGTGGTAGCGGCTTTCAAAACTTTTTTTGCCATGACTCTCACAGTAAAAAAAGAATTTTTTTTACATCAAAAGGTCTCATATATTCTTTCATTCATTCCCTCAATAAGTGCGTACTGAATACCTACTACATGCCATATATTATTTTAAGCGAACTATAGTAAATAAAGTAAAAGAGGAAGAAGGGAAAGGAGAAAGAGATGGAAACCAAACTCCTTGCCCTCGATGGCCTTACATATTTGTGGAACGGACAGTAAACAAATAAGTAAAATATATATCCAAATGAACGTCCAAAAAGACTCCTAAAAAACCCCACTATTACTATATACAGTACACTCTAGGTTGCTATTTATTTTTTTAAAAAATACTGACACATCCGTTGTGGCTCTGAACTCCCACATGGCCGACCTCAGTTTAAGTCCAGACTTGGCAGCTTGAAACATGCTGGGTGACTGTGTGTGTGCTTATGTGCCCAAAATACCGAGAGAAGAATGGAGAAGGGATTGTGGCACGGCTATTCCCACTGGGGATTCTCACTTTCTCGCTCTCTCTCTCTGTATCTCTGGGGAGCACACACACCCTGTAGCAAAAAAATCTCTCTAAAAAAACAGAATGGTGGTATGGTTGTTAAGGTGCTGGACTCTCACATGGTCAGCTGTGGTTTGAATCCCGGACTTGGCTTGATTGCTCACTTTTTCTCTCTCTTGTTCTGGTGAGCACACGTGCCCTGTGGCTAATAAAAAAATAACAATGATAGATAAAGTTAAATAATTTGTTAAAAAAAATGCTGGTCTAGTTGCTTCATGAAGCAGGCAGAATATGGCCCAGGAAAACAATGCAGAGCGTCACTCAGGGCTTCTGACCGAGCCCACTGCTGTCCTTCCCCTGATCTTCAAACCCCACCGCTGTCTTCGTTTGCTCTTTATGAGATCCTCACCTTGGCCTGGAGTAGCCCTTCCCTCCCTTGCCAGGTAAAATCATGTGACTACTTCCAGCCTCTCCAGACCACGACACGCTCTGGGACACCTCCCTCTACACCACTGCTTTCTGTCATGCGTTGTCATCATCAGTGTACCAGAACAGAGTCCTCTTCACTCGAGCGCCCTACGAGCAGATCTCACTCAGCTTTTTTTTTCTTTTATTTTTTTAATTCTTTTATGAGAGACAAAGGGATAGAGAAAGCACAGGAGAGCACACCTCCAATAGGGTCTTGACACCATGACTCCTCAGCCTTTACCAGTCCCAGACAATGGACACACACCCGGCGTCCTCTGAAAGGGCGCCATACATGAACGGAGAATCTTCCTATGTGGGAATGCCTTGTAGAGCACCTGATTTTTTTTAAAGTTTTTTTTTTTGCTATGGCGTGCCTATGTTTGCCAGAGAAGAAAGTGAGAAATCACCCCCAGGGGAGATGGTCACGCTGCAGTCTCTTCTCCATACTCCTCTCTGGATTGTGGGGACACACATGTGCCTAGCGTGATTTTCAGGCTGCCAGGTCCAGGATTCAAACCATGAAGTTGGCTGTGTGGGATAACAGCTCCAATCTCTGAAATGAAGGAAACCAACTCATATTCTCAAGAGAAAGAATCTAATGGACTCTTTTTTAGAAAGAATATAAAAGGATTCTGCAACTGTCTAATCCTGCTTCACTTAGTCTGGGTAGGATGGGGTTGGTGAAAGTATCTATAAATAGAGAGAAAAGGAGCTGGCAGGTGGTGATTAAGGTGCGGGACTCCCGCATGGCCCACCATGATCTGAATCCTGGATCTGGAGGCTTGCTTTTTCACCATCCCTCTCTCTCTTTGGTCAAATTAAAAATAAAAAATAAAATTAAATCTTTTTTAAAAAGAAGGGAAAAAAAAGGATCAGCAGATGACATAATGTTTATGTTGCTGAGCTTCCACATTGCCAACCATGGTTTGAGTCCTGGACCTGGTAGCTTGAAACCACACCAAGTGTGTCTGCACCCAAGATCCAGGGAGGGGAATGGAGGAGAAGGGATTGCAATGTGGCCATCCCCTCTTGGGAGGGGGGTGATTTCTTACTTCCTGTCTCTCTGTCTCTGTCTGTCTGGTGAAGGCACATGCCCTATAGCAAAAATCTCTTTAAAAAAAAGAGAGAGAAGAAATGCTAAAAAGGGATAACTTTGACAATATTGACAAAAACTAGAACTTCTGTTCTACGTCTAGAAAGGATGAGGGCTGAAGGCCACAATAAGATCAGTTACAGGGACCAGCAGGTGGCATGGTAGTTAAGGGCACTGGACTCCTACATGGCCAACTGCGGTTCAAGTCCTGGACCTGCCGGCTTGCTTTTTTACTTTCTCTCTCTCTCTCTCTCTTTGTCTCTCTGGTAAAATTAAAATAAATAAATAAACGAATAAATAAAGTTAAACAATTCTAAAAAAAAAAAAAAAGATCAGTTGTAAAAAGTTACATAAAATACCAGATCGTCAGTGTTAGGATTAGGGTCAGGGTCAGGGTCAGGGTCAGGGTTAGGGTTAAAAAAAAAAAAAATACCAGATCATAACCTAGTAAAAAATATAATTTCAATCTTTAATTATTCCAAGTAAAAAAGAAATGTAGACTTTGGCCAAATGACCTCTTAAGTTTCAGAAATCTATAATTCCATGATGTATAAATATACTATGAAAACTCTGTATAAGATATGTTACAAATTCTCTGACCATGGTTTTCAGGCTTTATTTTGAATCAGACTAATTCTGTAGGCCTCGGGTTAATAAATAGGGATGGCATATTTAAATAAGCACCTCAGATTCAGTGACAAAGGGTCATGTTGAAAAACATGCTTAACCAAATTTCTTCCAAAAGTAATTAAAACGGAGCTCAACTTGTGTGTGTTTTTAAGAGTTATTCTATGTAACTTTTTAAAAAAATTTGACCAGATTGAGACAGAGCAAGAGAGAGAGAGACAGAGAGAGGGAGGGGGAGAAAGCAAGCTGCCAGGTCCAGGACTCAAACCACGGTTGGCCACGTGGGAGTCCAGTGCCCTTAACCACCACGCCAGTTGCTAGCCCCAATATATTAAGTTTTTAATTGAAATAAAAATGGGTGGGCCAGCAGGTGGCATGGAGGTTGGGGCCATGGATCCCACATGGCCAACTTTGCAGTGTGAGTCCTAGACCTGGCAGCTTGAGGATCACACTAAGTGCATGTCTGTGCCCAAAATCCCAAGAGGAGAATGGGTGGCAGCATGGCCCTCCCCCCTGGGGCGGAGTGATTCTCACTCTCTTCCCCCATCTCTCTCTGGTGAGCACATGTACCCTATGGCAAAACACTAAAAATAGAAAAAAAAACTATAAAGTGGGCAATAAAACCATATAGGCATAGGCCAGCTCTACAGCACAATGGTTAAGCACCATGCAGGAATCAAATTCCACAAGGCCAATTACGGTTCAACTCAGCCCCAGTGACTTGAAAAACACACCAGGCACAGGCACATGTGCCCAGTATCCTGAAGAGAAAGAGAAATGGAGGAGAAAAAGATTATGGAATGACCAGGCCCTGTTGGGGGTACTTTCTCTTTGTTTCTGTCTCTCTCTTGTGTGCGCACATGTGGATAAGTAAACATACCCTCTGGCACTTAAAAAAAAAAAGAACTATACACATGAACCAGTCA
>NW_006159542.1:3774253-3798724 GCF_000334495.1 Tupaia belangeri chinensis
GGAGTGATTTTTCTCATTTTCTCTCTGTCTCTCTCCGATGAGCACACATGCCTTCTGGCAAAAATGGAAAACACACAAACGCACACCATTTATGTCACAAAGTAAGAGCATGTACAGGTTTTAAACCCACCTTTCTTATTGTTTTTAATGGCATTTAGTCACATCGTACGTAACAGCATGTTTATGAAAGAATTTAAGACTGGTTGACAATTCAGTCTTGCCCTGGGTTTTCTTTAAAAACTAAGAATAGAGGAACTAGTTAAGAGTTCACAATGTTGCCAAATGAGAGGTTGACTGTAAACTCAACAGGTACACATCAGCCCTAGAAACTGCAAACACGAATGTAACTTATGGAAGCCTCTTGGCTCCCATTTTTAAAAGAGCACCCTCATTTCTTTAATATTAAGTACTATAAATGGTTCTTGAAAACCTATTGTGGACGAGGTCTATTCAGTCCACCTTGGGGGTGATCTGATGTGCCCATCTAGTCTGGAGTCTGATTTTGAGTTCAAAACCAACAGCATTATCAGCTACGGTCACAGGTGGTCCTCCAGGCCTCAGGTGATACCGCAGCCGAAGCGCCCGTCATCCTGGTGACCCTGCTTTCGGGTTTCACTTACATGTTTTCTTTCAAAGAAGCCAAAAATATAAAAGTTCACCAAAATTCCGAAAGTCATAGTTTGTATAGCACTGAATGACAGCAGCTTTGGAGTCTGATATTGCAAAGTCACTTTGATCACAAATACTTTCTTCATTCTGGGTCAAGGCGAGGCAAAACGGGAAGAATAAGATTCCCAAATGCGGAGTCTTGAGTAATGAAGTATCCAGATGAATGTGCATGAGCATGCTGGGAAAAATTTAAAAAAAAAAAAAGAAAGAAACAGTGGCAATTAAGAATCAGAATTTTTCAAACATTAAAATGACCTATCCTGAATTTCTGAAAGCTAATTTACTTAAAAATCAGTTCTTACTCTGCTCACTTTGTTTAAATACACAGGATACAAGTGGCATCAGGTACTTATTTATCAGCCTCACTATCTCCTCTGTGACTCTTCAGTCAATAAATGAGTCAAAGACTTGAACTGTTTTGTTCCTTGGAATGAGGAAAACGGGCGTCCAAGGTCCTACCGTCCTCTGCTCCTGGCCAACGAGGCAGGAGCTGAGAAGGAAAAGCAGTAGTTGGAAGGATCGGGGGAAGGCAGTGACTGCTGGTGATTAAAATACCAACATTTTGTAGAGAACGCTGGAATGTAAATAACAGAAAACCACGAGTGACTTCCCTGTCATTTAAAAAAAGGAAGACTGTTTTTAGCTCTTCTAAAGTGAGATCTTTATAATGTCCCTTCTAATTCTGGGATTCTAAGGTTTTAAAATCATAGGCAATTAAATTATGCCACAAAAAAAAAAAAAAAAAAACATAAAAAAACAAACCCAAGGTCTCTGGGAATCTTAAGTTATCTAAGTTGGAGGTAATACTAAACCCATTCAGTATTCTGAAGAATATATATATATTTTTTTTGGAGAGGTTTTTGCTATAGGGCGCGTGCGCTCGCCAGACAGACAGAGACAGAGAGATAGAAAGCAAGAAATCACCCCCCAGGGGGGATGGCCACGCCGCAATCCCTTCTCCTCCATTCTCCTCTCGGGATCTTGGGCATGCACGCACATGCGCCCGGCGTGAGTTTAAGCCACAAGGTCGGGGACGCGAACCACAGTCGACTACGTGGGAGTCCAGCGACATAGCCATTATGCTAACTGCTGGTCCCGTGAATAATATTTTTTAAACGGATGGAACTTCACATTCCCACTCCAATGGGTAAGAGTTATTAGCCTTTAAACATTCCCTACATAGCAGTTGTGCTGATCATTAAAAAATAATCCAATACAGAAACCAATAAGACTATCAAAGGATGTAATGACATGACAAATTGGAAAAAATATATGTACTAGTAAATCAGACAGTTCACTTTTTAAAGTGATCCTGTTCCTCCAGATATCTTGAACTCCTGTGTGCACAAGTAGCCCTTTGGCAGGTACAGCACACATCAATCATGCCCACACCAACGCCATAAAAGATCCGTTCATTACTGCTATACTGGTCCTTCAAGTCCTTCGGGCACGACTGATCACAGGCAAACCACTGCAGTTATGTGTGGAACATTTTTATTGATATTGCTCCACTGAAATACAAAATAACCACTGTCCTGGCTTCTCAGACCCGGGAACTCCAGGAGACAATGCCAGTTACACTCGGCTCACCTGCAGCGCTGCCTTCTGCTGGGCGGCGATGTGCTGCTGCTCGGCGTGGTCCCGGAAGTCCTTATTCAGAGCCGGTCTCGACAGTGTGATGCTAAAATGGGAGCCTCAGTTAATTGGCGGCATGCACTTCTATTTTTTTTTTTTAATTTAATGATAATATAGTACTTTTAAAAAATTGACTATAGCTGACAAAAAATGTATAAATGCACGATATAAAATGAGATGTTTTGATATTTGTATCCATGTGAAATGGTTAAATAAAGTACTTAACATATCCACCAGCTCACACACTTAACTTTTTGTTGCAAGAACACTTAAGATCTCTTTCTCTTAGCAATTTTCCAGTATAATATACATTCATTATTAACTATAGTCATCATGCTGTACAATAAATTTCCTGAAGAGACATCCTTACTAAATCACATTATCCATTATGTGTTCTTTTTTTTTTAATAATTCTTTATTTGATTTTGTTTCTTTATTATAATTACTATGTATTTGCTATAGGGTATGTGTGCTCACCAGAGACAGAGAGGGAGAGAGAAACAGAGAGAGAAAGTAAGCTGCCAGGTCCGGAATTTGAACTGTGGTCAGCCACATGGGAGTCCATTGCCTTAACCACTATGCCACCTGCTGGCCCCCCATGATGTTTATTTATTTTTTTTTTATAAAGAATTATTTAACCTTATTTTTTTTGTTTGACCAGAGAGGGACAGAGAGAGAGAAAGAGAAGTGAGAAAGCATCCTGCCAGGTCCAGGCCTCGAACTTCAGTTGACCATGTGGGAGTCCAGGTCTTTAACCACCACGCTACCTGCTGGTCTCTCTCTTTTCTTTTTTTTAAAGAGCGATTTTTGGTATAGGGCATGGGTGCTTTCTGGAGAGACAGAGAGATAGAAAGTGAGAAATCACCCCCCAGAAGGGATGGCCACCCTGCAATCCCTTCTCTTCCATTCTCCTCTCAGGATTTTGGGCACACACACATGCCCAGCTTGAGTTTAAGCCACCAGGTCTTAAAGCAGATGTGTAGGAGGCAGTCTGATGGTCTGAGGAGAGGATTGGAACAGAGCTACAGGTTATCGACACCTACATAATAGGTCATGGGAGTGGATGCAAGTGTCTGGTGGGGGGGAAACGGATGGGGACTGGGAAACCTGGTCTAGAACAACTCCGGGGACCATCAAATGTAAGAAACAGGCAGTGAAGAAACAGTCTCCTTCTATTGCTTTCTAAATTGTAAGAGCGAGTGAACAGAAGCCAAGGAAAGAGTATTTTAGGAAGGAGGGAGTGATTTGTTCTGTCAATAAGACTGATAAGGAAAGCACTTGGTTCTGCCAGAGTTGGCAGCAAGGAGGTTGCAAATAATCTAGGCAAGCACACATTCTTTGGTAGAAAGAGGAGGGCCTGGAAATCAGACCGCAGTAGGTCAGAGGAGTGATTAAGTGAAAAAGTAGAGTATAAATAACTACTTTAAAAGAGGGGGGAGAGAGAGAGAGAGCGAGCGAGCGAGAGAGAGAGCGGTGGCTCAATGGGACAATGAGGTGAGGGAAGAGTCTGAATACGGCCGAGACTGAATACAATGAAGCTCACTACCTGTATTTTACCTACTTTGCAGAACTTAAAAAGCAGGCCACTGGGAGTAACAAAAAACATACAAAACTTTTTTTAAAAAAATAAAAAGACCATAGGGAAAATAAATATTCTAGCCAGGATACTTAAAATCTAACCAATTCAATAGTCCAAATTTTGAGTCTAACTAGAAAATAAAGGAAAATGAATGATTATGTTACCCCAAAACATGTCTCTTTCATATAAAAATTATTTTTGAGGGACCAGAGATAGTGTAATGGTTATGTCACTGGACTCCCATGTAGTCGACCATGGTTGAGTCCCGTACCCAGTGGCTTAAAACTCAGGCCAGGTGTATGTGCATATGTGCCCAAGATCCCAAGAGGAGAATGGGAGTAAAGGGATTGTGGCATGGCCATCCTCCCCTAGGAAATGAATTCTTACTTTCTGTCTCTGTCTATCCAGCAAGTGTACACGCCCAATAGCAAAAATCCCTCTAAAAAAATTATTTTTAGCTAAAGGTAATTAAGAAGCAGTGAATGGAAGAAAAGCTCTCTCTTCCTCACTCTTGTTCTGCCTACAGACAAGACATAAATTCTCCTTTACTAGAGACACCTCTGGACTCAGCAGCCCAGAGATGACCCGTAGAATCTGCAACAAACCGTGCCCCATTAGTTTTCTCCCAGACATTTACCTTCCCACAGTTTCCCACCCTTGGAAGCCGAAACTCACTTTTCTTTGTTCTGTCATTTCTCTATAGATTTACTGTTTCTTGTTGAAGAGACTATGTAAATTGAGTTCTAAGCCCTTATTTGGAGTTACTTTTCATTGAGGTTTCTCCCATATATGCTCCTTAACCTTGTTTAATTTTTTTTTCTTGTTCATCTGTCTTTTGTTACAGGGGTCCACCCCCAACTGAGAGCTAAAATGGGTAAAGAGAACGTTTAGTCTCCTCTACAGAAACAAGACGGGTATAAAATGCAATGTTAATACACCATTAGAAACCAGTCTGAGTTACAGGCTGAGTATCTCTTACTCAAAACGCTCAGAGCCAAGAGTATTTTGGATTTTTTTCCCTTCAGATTTTAGAATATTTGCATATATCTAATGGGATATCTTGGAGATGGGACCAAAGCCTAAAACATAAAATTCATTTAGGTTTCACATATGCCTTATACAGAAAGCCTGAGGGTAATTTGTGCTTTTTTAATAGGTTTTTTTTTTTTTGCTGTAGGGTGCATGTGGTCACCAGGGAGAGATGGGTGGGAGGACCCAGTCAACTATGTGGGATCTAGCCCCTTACTACCTGCTGGCCTTTATATTTTTAATAATTTTGTGCATGAAACTCTTTGTGGGTATGCATGCATGGGGGATTTCTGGGCGTGCTCAGGAAAGATACATCATAGCTAAAGAGGACTAGAAAGGTCTTCCTTTTTCTCCTTGGGGGCAATAAGTAAACTCTGTGTTGTTTACCTGCCTTTTCACTGTGACCTATCACATGAGGCCAGGTGTGAGATTTTCCACGTGTAGCATCATATTGGCACTCAAAAAGTTTGGGATTTTGGAACAGTTCAGAGTTCTGGTTTTTGGATTAGGGATACTCGGCCTATATTTGGCCCAAGAAATTTTTTTGCATCACTGAGTATAAAAACCACTTTATTTTTGGGACCAGCAGTTAGTGTAATGGCTATGTCGCTAGACTCCCATGTAGTCGACCGCGGTTTGAGTCCCAGACCTGGTGGCTTAAAACTCATACCGGGTGTGTGTGAGGGCATGCCCAAGATCCCAAGAGGAGAATGGAGGAGAAGGGATTGCGACGTGGCCATCCCCCCTAGGGGGTGATTTCTCGCTTTCTGTCTCTCTGTGTCTGTCTGTCTGGTGAGCGCAGGCACCCTATAGTGAAAACCTCTCCAAAAACAAACAACAACAAAAAAAACCATTATTTTCATTTAAAATTTATATGCTTAACGAACAATAAAGTAAAATAAAAATAAATGTTTCCATCTATTATCTTTTTAAAAGAATTATTTAATTTTGTTATTATTATTTTTTTAATTTGCTGTAGGGCACATGTGTGTGTGTGAGAGAGAGAATGAGCGAGCAAGCCTCCAGGTCTGAGGCTCGAAATGTGGTTGGCCATGTGGGAGTCCCACACCCTAACCACCATGCTACCTTCTGGTCTCTCCATCTATTATCTTGAAAAATATAATTAATAACAGGGGGGCCAGCATGTGGCATGATGGTTAAGGCAGTGGACACTCCTGCACAGCCAACCAAGATTCGAGTCCTGGCCCTGGCGGCTTCCTTTCTCACTTTCCCTCTCTCTCTGTATCTCTCTCTGGTGAAGTTAAAATAAATGAATGAATAAATGAAATTACTGAAAGAAAAAAAAAAAAAAAACCACAGCACTCCAAAATAGTAGTCAATACCTAGCTCCAGGATGATTTGTTGAAGATTGGTTCTGCATAAGTAATTTTCTTTTCTCCTTGTCCAGTTCTGCCAAGATTGCAACTCTGTTTTTGTTTTGAAAACCTAAAAAGGAGTGGGGTAGGAGGGAAAAAAAGTGATACACATTTTAGACCAGTTTTATAAACCTAAGACATCTAGAGCCTAGAAAGCAAAATGCCTATTCTCTGACATAAAAATGAGCTCAGTTGTACTTTCCCTAAAAGGTTACCTTTTCCCTGCTCTCTCTTTCCCGGCAATGTTAACAGTGTAATATATAGATATATATGCAAAGGGTAATACTGACTGAAGATTTCTAAGACTTAGTTCTGAAGAATTATATTGCTGAGACCAGCAGGTGGTGTGGTGGTTAAGGCACTGGACACTCCCATATGGCTGACTATGGTTCGAAAACCAGACCTGGTGGCTTGCTTTCTCACTTTCCCTCTCTCTTGCTCTGTATCTCTCTCTGGTCAAATTAAAATAAATGAATGAATAAATAAAATTAAATAATTACTTTAAAAAAAAGAATTATATTGCCAAGGTATATGTTACAACATTTGTTTTCTACAAAACCTTTAGCAAAATAAATAAAATCTTAGTGGACCTGTATATTACAGGGACCAGTCTCTATCCTGCACAGTCCATCTTTGAAGTACAATTATTTTGTTTAAGGTTATTGTCATAGGGTACAAACACTTGGCAGAGAAAGATGGGGAGAAGGAGGGAGCGGGAGAGAGAGCAAGTAAGAAACCACCTCCCCTCCCCCTCCCCGGGAAAATGGCCATGCCACAATCCCCTCTCTATTCTCCGCCTGGAATTTTGGGCGCACACCCACCATGCCCAACATGATTTTCAAGCCACCAGGTCCAGACCTCAGACCACAGTCAGCCATGCCGAAGTCCAGCACCTTAACCATTACACCACCTGCTGGCCTTGGGAGTACAGATTTTCTCGGTCCTCAATTTTAGGCCTCTTCATGAATGCCTCTTTCATGGGGGAAAAAGCACAAGATACACTCTCATCAAAACAGTATTTCTTACCTCTCCAAAAATCCTCTCCAGAAAAAAACCTCTCCAAAACAGTATTTCTTTTTTAAAAGTTCTTTCTATAGGTGTGTGTATGCTCACCAGAGACATAGAGGGAAAGTGAAAATTCACTCCCAAGAGGGATGCCCTGCCCTAATCCGTTCTCCATTCTACTGTCAGGATTTGGGACATGCGTGCACATTCCTGATGCATTCACGCTGCAGGTCAGGACTCAAACAGCACTATCGGCCATGTGGGATCCAGCTGCTTTAACCTCCATGCCATCTGCTGGCCTGAAAAACTATTTCTTTTTCTCAACTGCTTTCATTCAGATATGACACACTCTCTTTCCAGGAACAAGTCAAGGAATTGCAGTGGGCCAGAAAGCAATTCTGAGAAAGTAAGGGAGCACAACTGACAGGATATCAGAGTTGTGTCCATTATCAAATAATACTGGGCTTGGGACCAGCAGTTGGCATAATGTTGCTGGACTCCCATGTAGTCGACTGCAGTTTGCGTCCCGGACCCGGTGGCTTAAAACTCACACCGGGCACATGTGCGTGCGTGCCCAAAATCCCAAGAGGAGAATGGAGGAGAAGGGATTGTGGCGTGACCATCCCCCCGGGGAGTGATTTCTCGCTTTCTGTCTCTCTGTCTCTCTCTGTCTGTCTGGCGAGCACACGCGCCCTATGGCAAAAACCTCTCAAAAAAAAAATAAATAATAATACTGGGCTTGATTCTGAGCTTCAGACTTAACATATGATCTAGAGCAGAGGCTGCAATGGCCTGGCCCAGGACACATGGCCAAGATGGAGAGATGGAGGGAAGAGGACTAAGGCATGACCAGCCCCACTGTGGGTACTTTAAAAAAAACTTTTTTTAAAGAATTATTTTATTTAATTTTATTTGTTTTAATTTGACCAGATAGGGACAAAGTAAGAGAGAGAAAGAGGGGGAAAGTAAGAAAACAAGCCATCAGTTTAAACGGCAGTCAGCCATATGGGAGTCCAGCATCCCTAACCACTACGCCCCCAGCCAGCCCCTACTTTCTTTCTGTCTGTGTCTTGGTTGAGCACATCTGCCCTTCAGCAATGAAAACAAAAGTTACGTGTCAATAGTGATCAATGAAACCTTGTAATGAAGAAAAGACAGAATCAGTGCTGTTAACGTTAAATTAGACTGCCATTCCTAACAATGCTCTTTTTTTTTCTTTTTTCTTTTTTTTGGGGGGAGAGATTTTTTTTGCTATAGGGCGCGTGCGCTCGCCAGACAGAGAGAGACATAGAGACAGAAAGCGAGACATCACCCCCCAGGGGGAGATGGATGGGCACCTCGCAATCCCTTCTCCTCCATTCTCCTCTCGGGATCTTGGGCAGGCACGCACACGCGCCTGGCGTGAGTTTTAAGCCACCGGGTCCAGGACGCGAACCGCGGTCGACTACGTGGGAGTCTAGCGACATAGCCATTACGCTAACTGCTGGTTCCCCCTAACAATGCTCTTAAAGGAAACATGTTCTACCCTACAATGGACACAGCACTGCCTTCCAGCCTATCACCCCATGGTTTTGGTTTTGGTTTTGGTTAAGGTTTTGGTCTTTAATGCCACTGTCCATTAAAAGGAACTAGTTTTAGGGACAGCACTAGTTCCATGTCTTTGGGCAGGGAAAAAATCAAGATGAGCTGGGAGGATCTTCTTGTCAGAAAGCAAGATTTTAAAACAGAGAGATCCAGGCTACGGCTGCAAGGACACGGAATCCAGCATGAGGTTAGCCAAGCTGTCACAATTTGAACATTAAAAAAGAATAATAATTATAGTTAAATAGAATAAATTGAATCTATGAGAAGCCACAAATTCATAATGAGATGCCAAAGGGAAAGTTAAAATACATAAAAAGATAGTTCTAAACAAGAGTGAAAAATAATAGGGTATTTAATGTCTTCATGTATTAATTAGGTTGGTATCAACATTTAGGTGTTTTGTTTTTCCAATTAAGTATCCATTTATGAAGTAGAGCTATGTGCTTTTTTATTTCAGTATGCGTGGGAGGGATCGATACAGGGGACTGTGACTAACCCAAACTGTCCCCCAAAAAGCAGGTACTGGGCCATGAACAGGAATGAGGATCAGCACAGGTCACCACACACAGCCAACGTAAAAGGAGATCCAGTGCTGATGAGTGTCTATGGTCACTTACGATGACCAAGTATGTACTGTGGGTTCAAATGGGTGAAAGAGCCAAATACCCTAAACAGTTAACTCTACAGACATGATCGCCAATCTCTTGAAAGAGAAAACATCTACGATTCCTGGAATATTGTTACCAGAAAAGATCAATTCATAATGACAACAGAATACTTGGTTATGTGATACTGATGACACAGAAAGTAAAGAATATCTCAACTTAGGCAGTAACTCCAGTTTGCAAAAAATTAAAGGCAATGAGCTTTGGAAAAAAATAATTAATTTAACAGGTGAAAATGTAAACTATAGGGGCCAGCAAGTGGCATGGTGATTAAAGGTGCTGAACTCCCCACATGGCCAACCACGGTTCAAGTCTGGGACCTGGTGGCTTGCTTTCTCACTTCCTCTCTCTCTGTCGCTCTCTGATCAAACTGGAAAATAATAATGATAATAAATAAAGTTAAATAAAATAATTCTTAAAAAAAAAATGTAACTAGGGAACCAGCAATTAGCGTAATGGTTATGTCGCTGGACTCCCATGTAGTTGACCGCGGTTCGCGTCCCAGACCCGGTGTCTTAAAACTCACGCTGGGCATGTGTGCGTGCGTGCCCAAGATCCCGAGAGGAGAATGGAGGAGAAGGGATTGCGGCATGACCATCCCCCCTGGGGGGTGATTTCTCGCTTTCTGTCTCTGTCTGTCTGTCTGGCGAGCGCACACGCCCTATAGCGAAAATCTCTCCCAAAAAAAAGAAAAAAAAGTAACTATAGAAGGAACCAAATTCACACTAGGTACAGCTTTTGTTAAGCTTCAGACACCACCAAATCTTAAGAATCAAACGCATCAACAAACCCAAACTGGCTAATCTGAAATGTTTTGTTTTGGTAGTGGTAAGATTAATCCATGAGGCCAGCAGGTGGAGTGGTGGTTAAAATATTGGATTACTCCATGGCCGACCATGGTTAGAGTCCTGGACCTGGCAGCTTGCTTTCTCTCTCTCTCTGGTTGAATTAAAAAATATTAATAACAAACATAAATAAATAAATAAATAATTTTTTTTAAAAAAAAGATTACCATAACCCTAGGAAAGTACAGAAAAATTACTAAAATTCTGGGAAAGTATAGAAATAAGAATCTGTTGAGACCAGCAGATGGCATAATGGTTAGGTTGCTGGACTCCCAGGTAGTTGACCTCACTTTGAGTCCCAGACCCAGAGGCTTAAAACTCATGCTGGTATGTGAGTATGCATGACCAAGATTCCGAGAGGAGAAGGGATTGTGTTGTGGCCATCCCCCCTGGGTGGGGGGGGGGAGTGATTTCTCACCTTCTGTATGTCTGTCTCTCTCTCTCTGTCTCTCCAGAAAGTACATGTCCCCTATAGCAAAAATCTCTTTTAAATAAAAGAAAGGAAGAAAAAAATAAGAATCTGTGAAGATTATTATAACCCCAGGAAGACATAAAAAATAAGTATAGAGGGACCAACAGAAAGTGTAAAGGACTCCCATGTAGTCAACCGCGGTTCGAGTCCCAGACCCAGCAGCTTAAGACTCACGCCAGGCGCATGTACATGCGTATCCAAAATCCCAAGAGGTGAATGGAGGAGAAGGGATGATGGCGTGGCTGTCCCTTTTGAGGGTGATTTCTCGCTTTCTGTCTCTGTGGTGAGCGCATGTACCCTATAGCAAAAATCTCTAAAAACAAAAAAACAAACCAAAAAAACAATTATAGAGAGAGTGAATACATTAAACTCTGGCCTAATACTTATTTATTACCAGACAATAAGTGTACTTGTCGGAGACAGAAAGAGACGGGGTGGGGAGGGAGAGAGAGAAAGCATCCCCCTGTTGGGCATGATCACACAATGCCTACTCCTCTATTTCTTCCTCCCGTTGGGATCTGACCCTGGTCATGTTTTTCAAGCTCGTGGGGCTGAGACTCAAACCATGCGATTGGCCATGTGGGATCTGGGTCCCTTTACCACTAGGTCATGGGGCTGGCTCCATGGGTTAACATTTTTAAACAGATTTAATCTTAAGTAAGTTTTAAGTAGTAAATTTTGTAATCACCATATAAAGTGCTTGAAATATTACAGAAACCATATTATAATTGTAATTTAATTATGAAAGAGCATTTAACTAAATAAGATTATAATCAATTTCTAAATGTCTAAAATTTTTAGTTTAGAACTTTAGTGTGGATAAGTAGGTTTAATGAAATGAGTATTAATTATGAACAGTGATGAGTACTTTTCTCCATGCTTCAAATCTCCTCAGACATGAAAGCACAGAATCAAGTGTGAAATGGAATGGAATGCTTGGGGATTGGCAAGTAAATCCAAGTGACTACAGCACCAATTATGTGTGGAAAGCGAAGAAAGAAGAAGCTGGGAAGGTAAGAAGAAACCAGAGACTGAGGGGTGTGTTAGATGGAGAATTAAGTTTTATTCAATAAGCAGCAAGCTTCTGACAGTACTGAGACAAGGCACAGTGCATTCTCTGCATCCTCTAGGACACCCTCTAGTGGTAACAGAAAGGATCACAGGGCAGAAAAGAGCAAGGAATCGCAAGGATCGAGGATGTGTGGTGGGCTAGAGGCTGATTCAAGAAACCACACAGATGAAATAAAATGACGTGATACACTAGAGGGAAAAAACAAGCATGGCTTCCAGGCTACAGCCTGACGCGTAGTAGGTGATCACCAGGCTACTAGTGGGCTTCTAAAATCCCCAAGATTTCTCACCTTCTGTATGTCTGTCTCTCTCTCTCTGTCTCTCCAGAAAGTACATGTCCCCTATAGCAAAAATCTCTTTTAAATAAAAGAAAGGAAGAAAAAAATAAGAATCTGTGAAGATTATTATAACCCCAGGAAGACATAAAAAATAAGTATAGAGGGACCAACAGAAAGTGTAAAGGACTCCCATGTAGTCAACCGCGGTTCGAGTCCCAGACCCAGCAGCTTAAGACTCACGCCAGGCGCATGTACATGCGTATCCAAAATCCCAAGAGGTGAATGGAGGAGAAGGGATGATGGCGTGGCTGTCCCTTTTGAGGGTGATTTCTCGCTTTCTGTCTCTGTGGTGAGCGCATGTACCCTATAGCAAAAATCTCTAAAAACAAAAAAACAAACCAAAAAAACAATTATAGAGAGAGTGAATACATTAAACTCTGGCCTAATACTTATTTATTACCAGACAATAAGTGTACTTGTCGGAGACAGAAAGAGACGGGGTGGGGAGGGAGAGAGAGAAAGCATCCCCCTGTTGGGCATGATCACACAATGCCTACTCCTCTATTTCTTCCTCCCGTTGGGATCTGACCCTGGTCATGTTTTTCAAGCTCGTGGGGCTGAGACTCAAACCATGCGATTGGCCATGTGGGATCTGGGTCCCTTTACCACTAGGTCATGGGGCTGGCTCCATGGGTTAACATTTTTAAACAGATTTAATCTTAAGTAAGTTTTAAGTAGTAAATTTTGTAATCACCATATAAAGTGCTTGAAATATTACAGAAACCATATTATAATTGTAATTTAATTATGAAAGAGCATTTAACTAAATAAGATTATAATCAATTTCTAAATGTCTAAAATTTTTAGTTTAGAACTTTAGTGTGGATAAGTAGGTTTAATGAAATGAGTATTAATTATGAACAGTGATGAGTACTTTTCTCCATGCTTCAAATCTCCTCAGACATGAAAGCACAGAATCAAGTGTGAAATGGAATGGAATGCTTGGGGATTGGCAAGTAAATCCAAGTGACTACAGCACCAATTATGTGTGGAAAGCGAAGAAAGAAGAAGCTGGGAAGGTAAGAAGAAACCAGAGACTGAGGGGTGTGTTAGATGGAGAATTAAGTTTTATTCAATAAGCAGCAAGCTTCTGACAGTACTGAGACAAGGCACAGTGCATTCTCTGCATCCTCTAGGACACCCTCTAGTGGTAACAGAAAGGATCACAGGGCAGAAAAGAGCAAGGAATCGCAAGGATCGAGGATGTGTGGTGGGCTAGAGGCTGATTCAAGAAACCACACAGATGAAATAAAATGACGTGATACACTAGAGGGAAAAAACAAGCATGGCTTCCAGGCTACAGCCTGACGCGTAGTAGGTGATCACCAGGCTACTAGTGGGCTTCTAAAATCCCCAAGTGCTTTTACCTGTGGAGGGCCCGCACTACATCACACCCGACATTACACAATGAGCTCATATCCCATATTCAAATGTGAATTCTAATATTTCTGAAAGAGTTTCCTCTTTGCTTTGGAAATTATGGCTGGAAGCACTTTTATTTATAATTGGCTGTGACTGCTTGGTTATCACACAGAATATTCTGAAATGTTTGTAAGGTGAGAAAATATCAAATGTATACATGGTATGTATATGTAATGAAATTTAGACTGTTTAGACTATTCAATTTAACTTTATACAGGTTGTTTCATGTTTGAGGCAGTAATGTATGTCAAAATGTAGGGGGGAATACACTGCTTTGTAAGGCGGACTCACGTGGGAAGGTTCCAGGTTTGGATCTAGAAACCTCCATGAGTACGTTAGGCACACACATGCCCATGATCCAAGGCGGGCTGGAGCTGGGTGTTTATCATGCTGTCAGGACCCTGTTGGGCGTGCTTGTCTCTCTCTCTCTTGTTCATGAAAGAAACAAACAAATGAACTACAAAAAAATAAATAAATAAAATAACCTCAGGGCCCAGTCTCAATGGCACAGGTGGTAGTGTGGACTGCAGTGTCAGAAGTCATATGGCTCAACCATGGATTTGGAATACAAATTACAAATTGTCCTGAGAACATACTGGATATGTGCGTGGCCAAGATCCTGACAAGCTGCAGGAGTAGGAGAAGGGAACTGCGGCATGATGAGACCCTGTTGAGAGTGTCTGTCACTCTCTCTGACAAAGAAAAATGTTTTAAAAAAGGAAGTTCCATATAAAAAAAAGTCAAGGAAGTGGGGACCAGCCAGTGGCATTGTTGTTTAAGGCAGCTGGATCCCACATGGCCATCTGAACAATTCAAATCCAGGACCCAGTGGCTTAAAAAAAAAACACTGGGTGTATATGCATACATGCCCAAAA
Organism: Tupaia belangeri chinensis; assembly: GCF_000334495.1. Classification (NCBI taxonomy): domain Eukaryota; kingdom Metazoa; phylum Chordata; class Mammalia; order Scandentia; family Tupaiidae; genus Tupaia; species Tupaia belangeri. The sequence continues at coordinate 3,788,819 of NW_006159542.1, forward strand.
TCCTAAGAGGAAATGGAAGAGAAGGGATTGCAGCATGACTTGTGTGGCCATCTGCCCAGGGGGTGTTTCTCACTTTCCCGCTCCTCTCTGTCTCTCTGGTGAGCACACGTGCTATATGGCAAAATTAACAATGAAATCAAGGAAGGATCTATGTATGGTCAGATATATTAGGCTTTTAAAACTTCTTGGATGAATGAGAAACACAGAGAGAAGCTCACCAGCAGTCTCCATGCCATGATCCACCCCAAGCCTTAGCTAGCCTAGATCACAGGTGCACCGGAACACTATAAGGTATACAAGGAGACCTCCAGGACGTAAGCACAGGACTTCTCTTGTGAGCCCAACTGCATTTCCACTGTGCCACTGTCTGGTCCCTGAGTTAGGCTTTTATTTTCTGATTTTGTCTAATTCTTCCCTATCTTGTCTAATTCTCTATCTTTCCTTCTTGAGTTAAAAAAAATAATAATCTAAAAAATAATCTATGGGGGCCAAGAGATGGTGTAGCAGTTATGTTGCTGGGCTCCCACATGGATGACTGGAGGTTGAGTCCCGGACCCGGTGGCTTGAAAATCATGGCAGGCGTGTATACACATATGCCCAAGATCCTGGGAGGAGAAGGGATTGCAGAGTGGCCATCGCTCCTGGGGGATGATTCCTCACTTTCCCTCTCGCTGTTTCTTTCTCTTTCTCCAGTGAGCACAAGCACCCTAAGGCAAAAACCTCTGGAAAAGAGGAAAAAAAAAAAATCTAGGCCCAGCCATGGTGGCATATCTGCTAAGACCCTGTTCTGCAGGCTGGGACCACTAGAAGGCTCACGTTCAATCAGTCTAGCCTAAAGGCCAGAATCATGTGTCTGTAACCCTAGTTGATTCAAGGAAGCTGAGGCAGGAGACTTGCAAGCTTGAGGCTAGCCTGGGTGGCATGGCAAGACTGTATCTAAAAAAAGAGCTGGACGTGGGGGCATGTGCCTGTAGTCCCAGCCTGGAGGGTACGGTAGGAGGATCACAACGTGGTGAGACTCTGTCTTATAAAAAAAAACAAAAACAAACCTGGGACCAGTCAGTGGCATGGTGGTTAAAGTGGCTAGATCCCACATAACTGCATGGTTCAATTCCCAGCTCGAGGAACACACTGGGTGTATGTATAAGTGTGCCTAAAATCCTGAGAGGAGAATGGAGAAGGGACTGCGGCGAGGCCATACCCATTGGGGGGGAGTGGTTTCTCACTCTCCCTTTCACTGTGTCTGTCTGTCTCCCCAGCAAAGGCATGCACCTGAAGGTAAAAAACCTCTTAAAAAAACAAAAACAAAAACAAAACTTGACTGAGATTGGGAAGAGAGGAAAAAATGTCCAAGAAAGCTCCAACTGAAATGATGCTGGAACTAAATATAAAGGATGAATAAGTTAACTGGGTTAATTAGGAGTGGAGGACAAAAATAACCCTTCCCTTTTTAAAAAGATCACTCTAGCTGCAATGTCAAGATGAGACTAGGCAAAACAGTCACAAGACTATTACTGTAGAACAAGCTAGAGATGAAGGAAGTTAGCAGTGGCTGTGGAAATGAGAAATACAAACAGATCTAAGAGCTGTTTGGGAAGTTAAGTCAATAGGTTAGTGATGGGTTAAACAGGAAGTAAGGAGCAAGGAAGGAGGTGTCAGGGGTGGCATCTGGATTTTGGCCCATGCAGGTAGATCATTTGTTAGTTTTCTATTCCTACTGTAACAAATTACTGTACATTTAGTGTCTTAAAATAACACAAATATGGGTCCAGTGGGTGGCGTGGTGGTTAAGGACCTGGATTCCATATGGCCACTCGCAGTTCAAATCCCAGACCCAGTGGCTTAAAAATCAAGCTGGGCACATGTGTGGGTATGCCTGAAATCCCAAGACGACACTGGAGAAGGAAATGTAGCATGGCCATCCCCACAGAAGGTGATTTCTCACTTTCCCGCTGTCTGTCTGTCTCTGGTGAGTGCACATGCCTTATGGAAAAAACCTTAATTTTTTTTTTTAATAGAAAAGAAAAAAGACACACAGAGATCTATTATCTGACAGACCTGAGGTCAGAAGTATCACTGGGCTAAAATCAAGGTGTGGAAACCGCTATGTTCCCTCCTGGAGGCTGTAGGAGGGAATGTTTCCTTGCCCTTGCCTATATTTAGGTAATGCCGGACACTTCTTGTATCTTTCAGGATTAAAACATTATTCAGCCCTTAGCCACCTCGTGGAGTTCTGTTTAGGTGATCTCCCAGGGTTCACATTTTCTCACCTGGCCCCAAAGACTTGCCCGTTTTAAGCCACTATTACTTTTCTTTCCATTGAGCTTTCTCTTCATGACTGGCTTTTAAAGATGATGATGAAATATCTTCTGTTTAAATCGACCTTTCATTTTTCTTTTCCTCTTACACACAAACTTACTGGTCTTTTAATACTAAGGATTTCTGGGACCAGCAGATGGCGTAATGGCTATGTCGCTGGACTCCCATGTAGTCGACCATGGTCCAAGTCCTGGACTTGGTGGCTTAAACTCATGCCGGGCAGGTGTGCGTGCGTGCCCAAGATCCTGAGAGGAGAATGAAGGAGAAGGGACTGCAGTGTGGCCATCCCTACTGGGGGTGATTTCTTGCTTTCTGTCCCTCCCTTTCTGGTGAGTCCACGTGCCCTATAGCAAAAAACTCTCAAAAAAAAAAAAATAATTAAGGATTTCCTGTTTAATAACAGATGCAGAAGAGATGCAAAGATTCAGAAAAGTTCTTTTGCCCATAGTCTGACACTTTCAGTTTTATCTTTCTTTTACATTATAATGCTTTATTATTTATTTTTTTAAAATTGTATTTATGTACATACATTCACTGTACATCATTACAGTATACAAAACGGATTTTCATCCAGAATACACTGTATATCGGCTCAATCAAGGATATTACCATACGTGTCATCCACAAGTAATTTTCCGTTTCTTATTTCTTAGGTATATATTTATTTTCACTCCCAATTTTTTCTAAGATGCTACAATTAGAATGTTCAAATTCTCCAGATAAAGGACAGTATGGGGAAAATGAATAAACAGAGTTACAAAAGCAGGTTGCGGTCTCATCTTAGTACTATCACTTACTATTATTGGGAAAATCATTTTGCCGTGCCTCAAGACCAGTATGGGCAATAGTAAAAACCTCAGAGTGATTATACAAAACACAGAAAATATAAGTAAAGGGGCTAGCAGGTAAATGTGGTAGTTAAAGTGCTGGACTCCCACCTGGTCAATCACAGTTTGAGTCCTGGACCTGGCAGCTTGCTTTCTTACTTTCCTTCTCTCTTTAGTCAAATTAAAACAATAATAATAAATAAAATTAAATAATTATTTAAAAGAAAAAGAGAATATAAGTAAAATACCTAGAACAATGCCTGCCATGTGGTAGTTGCAAATACTAGCTGCTATTATTAATATCTAGCATTCTCTCCCGACTTATTAGATTGTAAACAGCACTAGATTACTGTCAGCTCCACACTAATAATTCCCTTTCAGTGAAGTTTTCATCAGACAGGGTACAACTGATTAGCCTGCAGCTTTCTAAGCAACCACATTAGGGGATCCCAGGTTCTCTTCCAACTACATAAACAGTCTCAAGTTACCTTTACCTCATATTCTGCCTTGATCCAATTTCATTCTCAATTTCAACCTCAGGCCTATAGATAAATTCTACTAGCAGAAATGTATTTTATTCTCTGCCTTAGCAATTAAAATCAAACAAAAGGAAATCTAGCTTTGAAAAATATACTCCGAAGTATGTCTTCATATCCACATTCGCTTCTTTATGATTTTTTTTTTAGAGGTTTTTGCTATAGGGTGTGTGCGCTCACCAGAGAGACAGAAAGTGAGAAATCACCCCTCGGGGGAATGGCCACGCCACAATCCCTTCTCCTCCATTCTGCTCTCAGGATCTCAGGTGCGCACGCACACGCGCCTGGTGTGAATTTAAGCCACCAGGTCTGGAACTCGAACCATGATCAGCTACATGGGTGTCCAGCGACATAGCCATTACACCATCTGCTGGTCCCACTATAAGCATTTTGAAATACCTGTAAAATAACAGAAACAAAGAATTTATGTTTTTTACTCAGTATTTCACCAGGTTTCTCAGAAGTCAGGTTGGACTGACCCAGATGCCACCTTGTAAGCATAGGAGCTTGACATTTACTAATAAGAATTCTGTTGCTTTACACAGAATAGTACCTTGATCAAATTCCACTATTTAAAAATTTTTTAATTTTTAAGGTATTTATTTATTTTTACATAGGAGCTTGACATTTACTAATAAGAATTCTGTTGCTTTACACAGAATAGTACCTTGATCAAATTCCAGTATTAAAGGTATTTACTTATTTTTATATCTTTTTTTTATTTGCTATATATTTGCCATATCATCAGAGAGATACAGAGATGGAAAGTGAAAAAGCAAACTGCCAGGTCTGGGACTCATACCATAGTCAGCCATGTGGGAGTCCAGTGCCTTAACCACCACATCATCTGCTGGCCCTCCAAATTCCAGTATGACAATCTGTCTCTACATAATAAAATTATCAAAACATTACTTATCACTTGCTATACTTTTTACCTACCAGATGTTCCCCATTAAGTCGGATTACAAAGTAAGACTTCAGTGACTGGCAAGAGCTTATAAAATTTAGCAATATTGATTACTATTATAGTATGAAAGACTGCTAGATCTGGAAACGGACTTAGTGAACACAATGGGATGTTGCTCTCAACTATTAATAAGGTACAATGCATAGATCAAGTATTTTTAAAAATCATGGTTTAAATATCAATTTAAGATAATCAAAGCATTTGCATTCAATCTCCATATTAAGTAATTCTTATACACATACACAGTACAGAAATGTAGAGGGTACATTAGTAGAGGGTAAAATACAATAGATCCAAATAAGAATTTAACATTTTAATTGAGAGCCTGGGAGTCTACAGAACATGACATGGACTCCCTCTGCTGGTACCAGTAGCTCCATGATGATGACAAAAATCACTGCAAAAGAGGACCAAAAACCAAAGGACTACTCTAAATGAACTTCTATTGAGATTATATTTTATAGTGGATTTAACTATCAGTCTATCAGAGTCAATACTAAAAATGATTGAATTTTGACTGTAACTGTTAAATAAAAAAGTAACCAGTAAATTATAAATATTATATTACTTGTGCTATAGAATAAAAGGATACTTTAAAACTTATTTTCATTTGGGCTGCATTATATGATTTTTAGCAGCATGTTTTTTCAAAATTAGATTTTTAAATTTCATTGTCTTTATTCTTTTTTTTTTTTTTTTTTGACAGCTTTTTACTATAGGGCGCATGTGCTCACCAGAAAGACAGAGAGACAGAAAGTGAGAAACCACCCCCCAGGGGGGATGGCCACGCCGTAATCCCTTCTCCTCCATTCTCCTCTCGGGATCCTGGGCATGCACACACACCTGCCCAGCATGAGTTTAAGTCACCGGGTCCGGGACTTGAACCGTGATCGACTACATGGGAGTCCAGTGACAAACCCATGACACTAACTGGTGCTCTCCATTTTCTTTATTCTTTTTTCTTTTTGAGAGCCTTTTTTTTGCTATAGCGTGCGTGCACTCGCTGGAAAGACAGAGACAGAGAGATAGAAAGCGAGAAATCACTCCCCAGGGGGGATGGCCATGCCACAATCCCTTCTCTTCCACTCTCCTCTCGGGATCTTGGGCACACACGCGCACGCGCCTGGCGTGAGTTTAAGCCACCGGGTCCGGGACTCAAACCGTGGTTGGCTACATGGGAGTTCAGCGACATAGCCATTATGCTAACTTCTGGTCCCCCATTTTCTTTATTCTTGATATCTACACACAAGAGAGCGAGAAAGACAGAGATACCTTCCACAGGGTTGGGTCAGTCCCCAGCCCATCAGATTTTGGATACTTATGCGCCTGGCATGTTTCAAGCTGACTGGGCCTGGGAGCCTAACCTTGATCGTCATGTAGGATCTGGCTTCTCTTGAGCAGCACATTACTACTGTACTATGGAGATAGCCCTCAAATTATTTTTAATCTGAGCTCTTATAATTTAATGGTGAAAAGACAGTCAACTACCATAAGGGGATGCTGTGATTAGTCCGTATAGCACACAAACCACACACAGTTGACAGAATAGTTTTAGATGGTAAAATGTAACCATGGGTAGCTTTTTACAGTACTACACCTGTATAAAACCTGTGTAACCTTTAGTTTGTCCCAAGTACAACTAATACACTAAAACAAAACCAGCAGACTTCCAACTTCCAATACTGGCAGAATATTTTGGTTGTACTAACTCTGTCACAAATATGATAAATTCTGGACAGAATACTAACAATTCATTCTTTCAGACACTGGAGATGTATAAATCATGCAGAAACTGCAATTGGAAAGATTTGGGAACTTGCAGCCTAACCTGAAGTACTCCCCAATCTACAAAAAGCTTGATATCCTTGCCTCATTATTGTAGCTTGATCTGTCAGTGGACAGAGTTCAGTGCTGGTAGAATAACCAAAAAAATTAGGGGAGAGACCTGAGAGAAGAAGAGAGGAAGAATAAAGCCCAATCCATCCATATTAAATCCACCCAAAGTTTCCTTTCACTGCAAAACTACACATACTCATATGAAGAAGACTCCAAGGAACCTAATAATAAAGCAGTAGCTGGAAGTTGAAAAAACTGAGCAAGATTTTAGCTGCCACCCAGCACAAGAGAGATGAGTTTTTAACTTTAGCCAAGCTGTGTGCTAGAATACAAATCACATTTCAGAAAAAGACAATGAAATCCAGAGTCTCTACAATACATTAATCATAATGCCCAATATCCAACAACAAATCACTATTTAGGAAGAAAAAAGAAAATGTGACCCATATGCAACAAAAATGCAGGCAAGAGAAATCAACCTCAGAGACCGAGATGATGCAATTAGTAGTCAGGGACTTAAAATCAGTTATTATAGGAGCCAGCAAGTGGTGTGGTGCTTGGGATGCTGGACTCCCACATCGCAGACTGTGGTTTGAGTCCGAGAACTGGCGGCTTGCTTTCTCATTCCCCCACATCTCTCTCTGGTCAAATTAAAATAAATAATTAGCAGATGGCATAATGGTTACATCACTGAACTCTCATGTAGTCAACAGTGTGGACTGAGTCTCAGACCTGGCAGCTTAAACTCAAGACCTGGCAGCCTAAACTCATGCCGGGCATGTTGGGGTTTCCGTGCCCATGATCCCAAAAAGAGAATGGAGGAGAAGGATTGCAGTGTGGCCATCCTCCCTGGGGAGGTGATTTCTTGCTTTCTGTCTCTGTCTCTCTGCCAAACGTACACGCCCTATAGCAAACATCTTTCAAAAAATAATAAATTAATTAATTAAACAAATCATTCTTAGGGGGAAAAATCAGCCATTATAAATAAGTTCAAGGGCCCAGCTGTGGTGGTACACATTGCTGAGACACTGTACTCTGCAGGCTGGGACCACATGGGAGGTCTGGGTTTGATTCCTGGTCTAACCTAAAAGACTACACACACTGGCATGTATCTGTATTCTCAGAGACCCAGCACACTGAGGCACGTGGACTGTGAACCCAAGGTGGCTCTGGGCAACATGGCGAGACCCTGTCTAAGAACAAAAGAGCCAGGCATAATGGTGCAGACCTATAGTTCCAGCTTGGAGGCTGAGGTAACAGGATCCAACACAGAGAGAACCTATCTTAAAAAAAAAAAGCATTCAAGGACAAGCAGTTAGCGTAATGGCTATGTCACTGGACTCCCATGTAGTTGACTGTGGTTCAAGTCCTGGACCTGGTAGTTTAAACTCATGCTGGGCACGTGTGCGTGCGTGCCCAAGATCCCGAGAGAAGAATGGAGGAGAAGGGATTGTGGCGTGGCCATCCCCCCAGGGGGTGATTTCTCGCTTTCTATCTCTCTGTCTCTCTCTGTCTTTCTGGTGAGCACAAGCACCCTATAGTGAAAACCTCTCTTTAAAAAAAAGCATTCAAACACTTAAGGAAAAAGACACATAATAAATAACTGGAACATTTTAGAAGGCAAATATGAGTAAGAAAAAAAAGAACTAAGTGGGAATTCCAGAGCTACAAAAGTACAATGATTGAAACAAAATGTTTACTGGATTGAATTAACAGCAGATTAGAGATACCAGAACAGTCATTAAACTTGAAGTTAAAGTATTAAAAATTAGCCAATTTAGAATAATGAAGTAAAAAAAAAAAGAACTAAGGAAAAATGACAGTTTTGGAGATCTGTGGGCCAATAATAGGTAATCTAATATGTGGTATTGCAGTTCCAGAAGAGGAAAGGCTGGATCTGAAATTTTTGTTTTATTAAATAATGGACGAAAATACCCCACATTTAGTGAAAGATATCAATCTGCAGATGCTAAAATTACAACAAATCTCAAGCAAGAAAAGTATCCCTACCCATATCATAGTCAAATTGATGAAATACAAAGAGAATCTTGAAAGGAGCCAGAGGAAAATAACATATTACTTATAGGATAAGAAAACCACCATTAGAAAATGAAAAGGCAAGCAAGACTGGGAAGAAATACTTGCAAAACATTTATCTAACAAAGGATTCATGTATAGACTCAAAAAGCAAACAAAAAAGTCCAACAACTTGATAATAAAAAAGAAATAATCCAATTAAAAAAATTAGCAGGGGTCAGTAGCTGGCATGGTAGTTAAAGATGCAGGAGTCCCATATGGCCGACCGTGGTTCAAGTCCCGGACCTGGCAGCTGGCAGTTTTTTCTCACTTTTTCTTTCTCTCTCTCTCTCTCTCCCCTTCCCTGATCAAATTTAAATAAAGTTTTAAAAAATTAGCAGGGGGACCAGCAGTTGGCATAATGGCTATGTCGTTGGATTCCCATATAGTCAACCATGGTCCAAGAACCAAACCCAGTGACTTAAACTCACGCTGGGTGCGTGTGTGTGCATGCCCAAGATCCCAAGAGGAGAATGGAGAAGCGATTGTGGTGGCCATCCCCCCTGGGGAGTGATTTCTCACTTTCTGTCTCTCTGTTTCTCTCTCTCTTTCTGGCGAGTGAGAGCGCACGTGCCCTATAGCAAAAACCTCTCAAAAAAAGAAAAAATTAGCACAAAAGAGCTGGGGCCATGGCATACTAGTTAGGGGAGAAGGGACTGCAGTATGACTGTGCCCCATGGGGGATGTTTTCTCCTTTTCCCCCTCTCTTTGGCAAAATAAAGTAATACATTAGCAAAAGATGTGAACTTTCACAAAGGAACATTTATAATGACCAATAAGTGCCCAGCATTTATCATCAGGGAAATGCAAGTTAATACTACAGTGAGATGTCACCTCACACTTTCTAGAATAGCTAAAATGAAAATACTGACAACACAAAATGTGAAGCAACCAGAACTCGCACACATTGCTGGTGGGCATATAAAATGGCACAACCCCGTTGGAAAAAAAATTGGTAGCAGGACCAGCAGGTGGTGTCGTGGTTAAGGTGCTGGACTCCCACAGGGTAACCATGGTTTGAGTCCTGGACTTGGCAGCTTGCTTTCTCATTTTCCCTCTCTCTGTCTCTCTCTGCTGAGTGCATATGCTCTACAGCAAAATTAACTAATAATAATGATAGATAAAATTAAGTAATTCTTAAAAAAAAAAGTTTGGGGGGCCAGCAAGTGGCATGATGATTAAGGGCGCTGGATTCCTATATAGCTGACTGCAGTTCAAGTCCCGGACCTGGACACCTGCTTTCTCCCTTTCCCTCAGTCTCTCTCTGGTCAAATTAAAAAATAATAACAAATGGAATTAAAATAAATAAGAAGTTCTTTAAAAAAAAAAAAAAAAAAAGGGCCCA
>NW_006159542.1:3798771-3816610 GCF_000334495.1 Tupaia belangeri chinensis
CTGGACCCAATGGCTGAACCTCACGCTGGGCGTGTGTGCGTGCACGCCCAAGATCCCGAGAGGAGAATAGAGGGGAAGGAATTGCGGCGTGGCCAGCCCCGCCCCCCCCAGGGGGTGATTTCTCGCTTTCTGCCTCTCTGTCTCTCTCTGTCTGGCAAGCACATGCGCCCTATAGCAAAAACCTCTCCAAAAAAAGAAAAAAAAAAAAAAAAAGTTTGGTAGTAACTAACAAATAAAAACCTGCCTACACAAAAAGTTACAACAAAAAGTTACAAATAAATGCTCCTAGCAAGTAGCTTTTACTCACATGGCTAAACAAACAATCCCAAAGCCCACAAAACAAAAATGAACAAACTGGAATACTATTCCACAATAACAAGAAATGACCTATGGATCCATATACAATTTAGATGAATCTGGGGCCAGCAAGTGGTGTGGTGGTTAAGGGTGCTAGACTCCTACTTGGACAACCATGGTTCAAATCCCAGACCTGATGGCTTGCTTTCTCACTTTCCTTCTCTCTCTTCTGCTCTGTCTCTCTCTGGTCAAATTTAAATACATAAATAAATAAATAAATAAAGTTAAATAAAATAATTCTTTAAAAAAATATAGAGATGAGGGGGCCAGCAGGCGGCATGGTGATCAAACAGACATGATCACAACAGAATATTTATTGCCTTTCAATGGAGGCTTGTCTCAATAAGCAGGAAACTACTTCCAAAGTGGATTCAGTATTTCCTAGAGATTAACTTTTATGAAACATTTTAAAATAAAAACTTGGGGCTAGCCGATGTCATGGTGGTTTAAGGCGCTGGACTCCCACATGGCTGACCGCAGTTCAAGTCCTGAACCTGATGGCTTGCTTTCTCACATTCCCTCTCTCTCTGATCAAACTGAAAAATAATAATAGTAAAGTTAAGTTTAAAAAATAGCAATGAATGTGTCTAGCTTCATATGTTTTAGAAAGAACATAACACAGGTTAAATTTGAGTAATGAAAATAAACACGGATATTGCACGATGACCGTATAACAAGTGGTTCTGATTTCAAGAGAAACAAGAGAACACGAATGTCAGAGGAGGATAAATGGCTTATGGTAGGAATAATCTTAACACAAGAGTAAGACAGATTAAGACATCCAATTAATAATATCAAGAATGTTGCTTATCTAATACAATGTTGGGCCTATTTTAAAATTGGGGTTTTACTTCACTATTCATTTTTTAATTCTGGCTATGGTAACCGCCCTACGCTAAATTTTTTTTGTATTTAAATATATTTAGTATATGGGGAGAAAGTTCTTGGTAATTAAATTTCTGCATGCATTACCTTGTCCTGAAGAATTTGCTGCCATCTTCCTATTTTGTTTCAATTCTATCCAGTGGCAAGTGGTCAGCGCTTTGCAATCACCTGTAAATCATGTGAACATACATATAAAATACACCATATTTTAATTATAAACTAAAAGTTTACAGAAACAGCTCAATTCCCTAAAAAGAAATGTTTGCAGTTTCTTAATCTCTTCAGATACACTGGAAAAGCACACAGACTTAAATCGTTCTTTTAAACCCTGCAAAGAGCCTCAAGGACTTAATTAAATAAAACATTACAGCAACCGTTCATTCCTGCAGATGTTAATACCAACACTTAGCAACATTTAGGTTATATTTCCAAAAGACTACCAAATATATCAACCAGGTGATAGTGTCAATACGGTCAAAGTGCTAGGAAGAAAAATCACTCATCTACGGTGCCTCACCACTTAAAAAACACACCCAGTAACTACTGAGTACACTAAAAAAGTCAAGAAAAGGAAGCCTCATCTTTACGAAGTACTTAATCTGCCCCATACCCTGCTGAGATGCTTGAAGATTAGTTACTTATCACAGGGTGCCCACGGTCACTAAGCTAGTGAGAACATTGGCTGCTGGCCTCCACACTTGTGCTTCTGCACTAGGCGGGATGGTCCTGCCGCACTCCACCAGGGTGGGAAGGGTCTTACTCCGGGGGCCGCACCCACAGCTCCTAACGCACGCGCTCTTTTAAAGGGCGAGGACGCGCTCCCGAGGCAGAAAACTGATTCTGCGAGTGATGCCTTCCAAGGAGCCCGGGAAAGGCGCACGGACTAGAGACGGATGCCGGTTTCAATGAATGAATCGTTTTTGTGTCTCCTGCGGCTGAGGCACTAGCGGAGCAAAGCCACTTTCGGACCGGAGGACAACATGACCGTCTTGGAAGGGGAACGTTAAGCCGGGATGTGACCAGGCTGGACTGGGCTCTCCGAAGCGTCTCCCCCTGCCGCAGAAGCCGGGAACAAGTCGGGTTGGAGCTGCGGTCAAGACGAAGGAAACAAGGGGGAGAGAGAAACGTCTGGTGGCAAGGTCGGCGGAGAGGCCGCTGCCCTGTGACTACAAAGACGGCGGCAGCAGGTCAGGGCCGGGCCGCGCTTCTCCTCCATCCTACTTACCACGGAGGCGAGGGCGCTAGAACTGCGGAGCGGGCAGAGCTCGGCTCTCCAGGGGGGCGCGACCACTCCTGCAAAGGGAGCTCAACGCCCCACGCTCCAACCTTCCCGCCCCCGCTACGCTTCCGCCTCCTGACGGACTTGCGCCCGAGGGAGCGGAAGTCCTGCCTCCCGCCGGGACCCAACAGCTACAGCCCGCAGTAACTCGCCTGATAACGGCCGTCTCAGAGCAGACGCCACTTCCCTTCCAAAGAGTGACAGCCGAAAAGGCTCATGGGAGATGCAGGCCGTACCGCTGAGGGGCCGTGTTTGAGAACAGTTGGGTCTCTAGCACAGAGTCATTTTCTCAGGGCCGCTGGCTGCAGAAGAGCCACCTGTGTGGTGACCCATCTTGCAAAGATGTGAATCTACTTGGCCTGGGCCTCAAGGACAGGTCTTCAGAAGCCCACTTGGGCTCACTTTCCAAACTTTAACAAGCTCGTTGGATTGCATGTCCCGTTGTGAGCACACACACATGCCCACAAATCCCAGGGATGTTCTTTATCTACGGTTTATTTCGTCTGCGTTTATTTTTCATCTACAGTAATTATATACAAGGAAAGTACTGAACATGTAGACGTTTCTACTACTGTTCAATAATCTGTATTTAAGAAGTGGGTGTGCCACATCGCAGCACAATACGGTCCTGGAGGGATCACCTGATGCCTGATTGCAGCACAACAAATCTACACGTTTACGTTAAAACGTAACCTTATCAGGGGCTGACTGGTGGTGTGGTGGTTAGGGGCGCTGGACTTTCACATGGGCTTCTGCGGTTCGAGTCCCATACCTTTCAGCTTGCTTTCTCACTTTCCTTCTCTCTCTCTCTCTCTCTCATACTCTGTCCCTCTCTGGTCGAACTAAAAAGAAATAAAGTTAATTTTTTCTAAATAAAAGTATTATTTTAAAAAAAAGGCAACCTTATCGCAATTTGTATCACCTGTTGTGCTGCTCTTCACCCCTGTTGTGCATCTTTTCTTGAATTCGAACATGTCTTTAAGAATCAATGTATGCTCAGGAGTGTTTATTATACACAGTTTTGTTGTGCATGGACCTATGACAGATAATTTCAAAACCAACCATTTATGGGACCAGCAGTTGGCATAATGACTGTCACTGGACTCTTCATGTTGACCATGGTTCAAGTCCCAGACCCGGTGGCTTAAACTCATGCTGGGTGGGTGTGTGTGTGTGTGGGGGGGATTGCAGCATGGCCATCCTCCCTGAGGGGGGGGTGATTTCTCGCTTTCTGTCTCTCTTCCTGGCGAGCGCACGTGCCCTATAGCAAAAACCTCTCAAAAAGATGCTTTTTTTTTGGCTATAGGGCACATGCACTTGCCAGAAAGACAGACAGAGACAGAGAGAAGAAAGCAAGATATCACCCCCCAGGGGGGATGGCCACGCTGCAATCCCTTCTCCTCCATTCTCCTCTCGGGATCTTGGGCACACACACAAACATGTGCCCGGCATGAGCTTAAGCCACCAGGTCTGGGACTTGAACTGTGGTTGACTACATGGGAGTCCAGCAACGTAGCCATTACGCCATATGCTGATTCCAAAAAAATGCATCTTTCAAAACAAAAGCAAAAGGTTTTGTTTTCACTGAATTGCCCAGACTGGCTTCAAACTCATGGTCCTCCTGCTTCAGCTTCTCAAGTATGTGGATTATAGGCATGCACTGCACCCAACTCTTGACTGATCTTTTTTTTTTTAAAGAATTATTTATTTTTATTTTGTTATTATTACTTTATTATTAGTAGTAATATTTTAAATTTGACCAGAGAGAAACGCAAAGTGAAAAGCAAGCTGCAAGGTCTGGGACTCGAACTGTGTTTGGTCATGTGGAAGTCCAGCACCTTAACCAGTATGCCACCTGCTGGTCCCTCTGTGTTTATGTTTTTAATTGCCAATGTTCATCTGCACTTTCAAGAGGGAGGCAGGGAAATGGGGCATAGTCACACCACGATAATTTTTCCTCCATTTTTCCATCCCATCAGGATTTTGAGCATGCACACATGCAACCAGTGTGTTATTTACTAAAGCCACCAAGGACAGGATCTGAAATATATTCAGCCATGTGGAACCTGACTTTTCATGCACCAAGCTTAATCGCTGTGTAGAGGGCCAGCCTTCTGGTGGTATCTTAATCCATTTTGTGCTGCTATAAGAGAATACTGAGACTGGATAATTTATAAGGAACAGAAATCTATTTCTCAGTTCTGGAGATTCGGAAGATTTCAAGATCAAAGACATTGGCATCTGGAGTTGGGTGGGGGCCTTCTTGCTGCATCCTCATGTGACAGAAAGCAGAAAGGCAAAAAGGGAGGAGCTGTGTGGTCCTCACACAGCTGAAGAGCAGAAGAAAGAACCCATTCCTACAAGTCCTTTTCATAGCAGCTTTACTCCACTCATGAGGGTGGAGTTCTCATGACCTACACACCCTCAATAAGCCTACTCCCAATATGGTTGCTCTAGGACTACACTTCCACATGAATTTTTATAAGGGATAAAAACATTCATACTTGGGACCAGCAGTTAGTGTAATGGCTATGTCGTTGGACTCCCACGTAGTCCACTGCAGTTCGAGTCCCGGACCCGGTGGCTTAAACTCAACGCCGGGCACGTGTGCGTGCGTGCCCAAGATCCCGAGAGGAGAATGGAGGAGAAGGGACTGCGGTGTGGCCATTCCCCCTGGGGGGTGATTTCTCACTTTCTGTCTCTCTCTCTGTTTGTCTGGCAAGTATACGCGCCCTATAGCAAAAACCTCTCCAAAAAAAAAAAATCATACCATAGTACACTGTGTGCGGCTAACATGCTCTTCAATATTACTGCTTTATCAAAATTCAAGGTGTTTCTTTTTCTTTTTTTTCAAAGAATTATTTCATTTAACTTTATTTATTTGTTTATTTTCATTTGACCAGAGAGAGACAGAGCGAGTAAGAGGGAAAGTGAGAAAGCAAGCCACCAGGTCTGGGACTGAACTGTGGTCGGTCATGCAGGAGTCCAGTGCCCTTAACTGCCATGCCACTTTCTAGCCCCAGGTGTTTGCTTTTCTTAAGTTATTATATTAGCATTGTTAACAGTTCCTCTAGGCTTGGTGCCATTATAAATTTGCTGAAGGGCTTTTATTTAAGATCCTTAATGACAAAATACCAGCCCTATCTGCATGCTCCAAATCTGTGAGCATTCTTAAAGTTCCCTGAGAGTTAATCAGTACCTTTTGTTTGCTACCTGGAGCCAAGTTCACTCAACCCCAACTTTAGAAAAGGGCTGAATCCCTCTTATGACTAAAGGTAGAAGTACTCGTGGTAATCCCTAAAACCTGTAAATGTTATATGGGAAAAAAATCTCTGCAGACATGATTATATTGAGGATTGTGACATGGGGAGATGATCCTGGATAATCCAGGGGCCTTAAATGCAGTCACAAGTGTCCTTTTAAGAAACGGGCAGAAAGAGGGCCACTAGGTATCATGGAGGTTGGGGCAGCTGGGTCTCACATGGTCAACTGAGCAATTTGAGTCCTGGACCCAGTGGTTTAAAAATCACGCTGGGCCCATGTTCTTGAGTGTCCAAAATCCTGAGAAGAAAATGGAGAAGGGACTGTGGCATGGCCATACCCCTAGGAGCGATTTCTCTCTCTCTCTTTCTCTAGCAAGTGCATGCACCCTATAGCAAAACAAAACAAAACAAAACAAAACAAAACAAAAAATAAAAGAAACAGGCAGAAGGAACAGTTAGAGCCTTAGAAACCTGGATCCCACATGGCCTAGTTTGAATCTCGGCCCTATGTGGCTTGGGCTGCCACAACAAAATACCACAGACTGGGTGGCTTAAACAGTAGAATTTATTTCTCATAGAACTGCAGACTATAAAGCCCAAGATCAAGGTGCCAGCAAGGTAGGTTTCATTCGGAAGTCAATTGTCTTGCCACCTGTTCATGTGACTTTTGTACATGTATGCAGAGTCAGAGAGCTCTCCAGTGTCTTTTTTTTTTTTAAGGATTGTTTAATTTTATTTATTATTATTATTTTAATTTTGCAAGAAAGAGAAGGAGAGAGAGAGGGAGAAAGCAAGCCCCCAGGTCCAGGACTCGAACCATGATCGACCATGTGGGAATCCAGCCTCTCAACCACCATGCCACACCTGCTGGTCCCTAATGTCTCTTCTTATGAGAATACTAATCCTATCAGATTATGGCCACACCCTTGTGACCTCATTTATCTGTAATTACTTGCAAACAATGCTGCAATAAGTGTTTTTGCGCACATATCCTTAGGTCCTAGTACCTTTATTTTGATAGCAAGTCATGTTTTTGCTAGCAGAGGAGGCTAGCAGGCAGATTTCCTTAAGCTGATAAAGTTTGTTTCAGGGCCGCAGTAATGCAAGTAGGAGAGCCCTGCTATGGGTTGGCTGAGGCTCCATGGGAGGTCTGGGTTTGGTTTCTGGCCCAATTTAAACAGGCTGGATGAGGTGGTATGTGCCTGTGATCCTAGCCGACTGGGAGGAGGCTGGGGCAGGAAGCATCGTGACATGGCACGAATCCTTCTTTCTTCCTCTCATTCTCTCTCCATCCTGCATGCTCTCTCTCTCATTGAAGCAGAAGAATTCCTAGGTCTGTAAGCCATGGGAGAAGTCTTAGCAAAGTGTGTGCAGGGACATGCATTTTTGTAAAATTTTAAAAAGGAAATTATTTTATGGCAACCAGTTAAGATAACTCTGCCTCTCTGTTCTGAATTCTCCTTACCGACAACTATGCCTCTCCATTCTGAATTCTCCTTCCCTTTCACTTCTCTTTGGGTTGCATGACCTTGGAGTGGCTGCAGGCACTTTTGTAAGCTGAATTGAGAATTTCTTTGAGTTGAGCAGGATATATTTATGAGGTTCACTATCACTTCTTTTATTTAAGTTTATTTATTTAACTTTATTATTATAATTTTCCAGTTCGATCAGACAGACAGAGAGAGAGGGAAAGTGAGAAAGCAAGCCACTAGGTTCAGGACTTGAACAGTGGTTGGCCGTGTGCGAGTCCAGTGCCTTTAACCACCATGCTACCTGCTGGCCCCAGTTCACTGTAACTTCTGTGCATAGTTAAGCTATCTTGGTGTAGGTATGCTCCTTTGAAGATGCAGTGTCAGAGATCATGTTGTGAAATGAACTTACCTTATGGCATTTGGCACAAAATGCAGGACAGAACTGGAGAAGAAATAGTTTGCCATGTGGAACCAAAAACTAGTCTACAGAAAATTCTTTTCTTTTTTCTCTTTTTGGAGAGGTTTTTGCTATAGGGCGTGTGCACTCGCCAAACAGACAGAAAGAGGCAGAGGGACAGAAAGTGAGAAATCACCCCCAGGAGGATGGCCACATCGCAATCCCCCCTCCTCCACTCTCATCTTGGGATCTAGGGCATGCACTCACACGTGCCCGGCGTGAGCTCAAGCCACTGGGTCCGGGACTCAAACCACGGTCAACCACGTGGGAGTCCAGCGACATAGCCATTCTTTTCAATGTGAGAGTTATAAGATTTTAAGCAAATGAATCCGTACTCATTCATGACTAACCAAAACCCAAAGTTGTCTATCAGGAAGACCCTTGATAAAGTAGTACATAAAATTGTAAACTCATCATACAGTAATTTTTTTCCCTTCTTGTTGAATTTACCAGAAACAGAATAAGATTTCTTAGCCCAGAAATCTGTAACAATCTACAAATAGCCTGTTCTTCTGGTGTAAGACCGCAGAGGTATCAGATTGCATCTCAGCACATTACCAACAACAAATTAGAAGTTGAAGTAAATGCTTCCTGTTCTGTTCTTTTCTTTTTAAAATGTTTTGCTTATTTCTTCCATGAAGGAAGACAGAGATAAAGAGAGCACCCCAACAGGGTACTGCTCCCACAATCCAATCCCAGCCCTCAGCCAGCCCCAGATCATGGGCAAATGTATGCCTGGTGCACTCAGGAAGGTCTCTGGACTTGAACCAGGGACCCTCCCATGTCAGAGCATTGTGTTTTATTATTGTACCAGCATCTGACTTTGAAATAACCTCTTCTAAACCATTCATAATAAGAAGCAAATTTCAATCAGTCATGCTAGAAGAAAGATTTCATTATCTTTCCAGTCTATGTACGAAAATAATACAGGGCTAGGGGCCAGCAGGTGGCTTGGTGGTTAAGGGTGCTGGACTCCCACATGGCTACCTGCAGTTCAAGTCCCGGATCTGGCGGCTTGTTTTCTCACTTTCTCTCTCTCTCTCACTCTGTCCCTCTCTGGTCAAAGTGAAATAAATAAATAGAAGGATAAATAAGATAATTCTTTAAAAGAAAAGAGAATAGGGCTAGTGCCATGACCTAGTAGTTGAGGAAGTCAAAGCTCACGTGGCAGACCTCACAGTTTGAATCTCAGTCCCAGCAGCTTGCAAAACACACCAAGCGCATGTGCAGGTGCGCCCCGAATCCAGACAGGTTGTAGAATTGGAGGAGAAGGGATTGCAGTGTGGTGCTAGGGGGTGCTTTCTCCCTCTTCCTCTCTGTCTCTTGTCCCTCTCTGGAGCGCATGTGCCCTCTGGCAAAATTTCTAAAAATAATATTAGAAAACAGTTGGGCCAGCAGGTGATATGGCCATTAAAGCAACTAGGCCAATTCAGAAGCTCAAGTCCCAGATCTGGCAGCTTGCAAATCACACCAGGTGCATGTGTGCGCATGCCCAAAATTCTGAGAGGAAAATGGAGGAGAAGGGATTGTGTCATGGCCACAATGGGGAGTGATTTCTTGCTTTCCATCTCTCTGTCCCTCTCTGGTGAGCATATGTGCCCTATAGCAAAAATTTTTTTAAATAATTATTTTTTATTTAATTTTATTTATTCTTTCATTCATTACACACACGCACACACACACACACACACACACACACACAGAAAGTGAGAAAGCAAGCCACCAGGTCCGGGACTCGGACCATGGTCAGCCATGTGGGAGTGTCCAGCACCTTAACCACCATGCCACCTGTTGGTCCCCCCATAGCAAATTTTTAAAAAAGATAGAAAACAGTTGTTATATGAAGAAACATTTAAAGCATATGCATCCAAAGACTATGAGAAATAGTATTTTAGAAGTACAGAAGTGTGTCAGGCAGTGAATAATTTTTAAACTTTTATAATGTTTGTGAAAATGTTCTGTTTTGTTTTGTTTTGTTTTGTTTTGAGAGGTTTTTGCTATGGGGGGAGGTTTTTGCCATAGGGCACGTGCGCTCACTGGAGACAGACAGAAAGTGAGAAAGCACCCCCCAGAAGGGATGGCCACACCTCAATCCCTTCTCCTCCATTCTCCTCTTAGGATCTCGGACACACATGTACACCTGCCTGGTGTGAGTTCAAGCCACCGGGTCCAGGACTCGAACCGCAGTCGACTACATGGGAGTCCAGTGACACAGCCATTACGTCATTTGCTGGTCCAAATTTCCTGTTTTCTAAAACTTTTCATTGTAGTAATTTATTTTTTCATTCTAAATAAATATTCATGTTTTTTCCAAACTCATCATACAGTAATTTTTTTCCCTTCTTGTTGAATTTACCAGAAACAGAATAAGATTTCTTAGCCCAGAAATCTGTAACAATCTACAAATAGCCTGTTCTTCTGGTGTAAGACCGCAGAGGTATCAGATTGCATCTCAGCACATTACCAACAACAAATTAGAAGTTGAAGTAAATGCTTCCTGTTCTGTTCTTTTCTTTTTAAAATGTTTTGCTTATTTCTTCCATGAAGGAAGACAGAGATAAAGAGAGCACCCCAACAGGGTACTGCTCCCACAATCCAATCCCAGCCCTCAGCCAGCCCCAGATCATGGGCAAATGTATGCCTGGTGCACTCAGGAAGGTCTCTGGACTTGAACCAGGGACCCTCCCATGTCAGAGCATTGTGTTTTATTATTGTACCAGCATCTGACTTTGAAATAACCTCTTCTAAACCATTCATAATAAGAAGCAAATTTCAATCAGTCATGCTAGAAGAAAGATTTCATTATCTTTCCAGTCTATGTACGAAAATAATACAGGGCTAGGGGCCAGCAGGTGGCTTGGTGGTTAAGGGTGCTGGACTCCCACATGGCTATCTGCAGTTCAAGTCCCGGATCTGGCGGCTTGTTTTCTCACTTTCTCTCTCTCTCTCACTCTGTCCCTCTCTGGTCAAAGTGAAATAAATAAATAGAAGGATAAATAAGATAATTCTTTAAAAGAAAAGAGAATAGGGCTAGTGCCATGACCTAGTAGTTGAGGAAGTCAAAGCTCACGTGGCAGACCTCACAGTTTGAATCTCAGTCCCAGCAGCTTGCAAAACACACCAAGCGCATGTGCAGGTGCGCCCCGAATCCAGACAGGTTGTAGAATTGGAGGAGAAGGGATTGCAGTGTGGTGCTAGGGGGTGCTTTCTCCCTCTTCCTCTCTGTCTCTTGTCCCTCTCTGGAGCGCATGTGCCCTCTGGCAAAATTTCTAAAAATAATATTAGAAAACAGTTGGGCCAGCAGGTGATATGGCCATTAAAGCAACTAGGCCAATTCAGAAGCTCAAGTCCCAGATCTGGCAGCTTGCAAATCACACCAGGTGCATGTGTGCGCATGCCCAAAATTCTGAGAGGAAAATGGAGGAGAAGGGATTGTGTCATGGCCACAATGGGGAGTGATTTCTTGCTTTCCATCTCTCTGTCCCTCTCTGGTGAGCATATGTGCCCTATAGCAAAAATTTTTTTAAATAATTATTTTTTATTTAATTTTATTTATTCTTTCATTCATTTATTTTAATTTGACCACACACACACACACACACACACACCACACAGAAATGAGAAAGCAAGCCACCAGGTCCGGGACTCGGACCATGGTCAGCCATGTGGGAGTGTCCAGCACCTTAACCACCATGCCACCTGTTGGTCCCCCCATAGCAAATTTTTAAAAAAGATAGAAAACAGTTGTTATATGAAGAAACATTTAAAGCATATGCATCCAAAGACTATGAGAAATAGTATTTTAGAAGTACAGAAGTGTGTCAGGCAGTGAATAATTTTTAAACTTTTATAATGTTTGTGAAAATGTTCTGTTTTGTTTTGTTTTGTTTTGTTTTGAGAGGTTTTTGCTATAGGGGGTGTGCACTCACCAGAAAGAGACAGAGAGACAGAAAGCAAGAAATCACCCCCCAGGGGGATGGCCAAGCCACAATCCCTTCTCCTCCATTCTCCTCTTAGGATCTTGGACACACATGTACACCTGCCTGGTGTGAGTTCAAGCCACCGGGTCCAGGACTCGAACCGCAGTCGACTACATGGGAGTCCAGTGACACAGCCATTACGTCATTTGCTGGTCCAAATTTCCTGTTTTCTAAAACTTTTCATTGTAGTAATTTATTTTTTCATTCTAAATAAATATTCATGTTTTTTCCAAATTCCGTATCTGAAATTTGAATTCTTTTTCTTAAAAGGAGCCTCACAAATTATTTAAATTCCATAAAGCATGAATCTTCAGGCCAGCAGATGATGTAGTAGTTAAGGTGCTAGACTCCCACATGGTCAACCACAGTTTGAATCCTGGCCCCGGCAACTGGAAACTCATGCCAGGCTCATGTGTGTGCATGCTCCAAATCCCAAGAGGAGAATGAAGGAGAAGGAATTGTAGAATGGCTATCCCCCATGGGAGGTGATTTCTCACTTTCCCTTTCATTGTCTTTGTCACTTTCTGGTAAGTGCATGAGCCCTATGGCAAAACCCAAAATGAATAAATAACCAAATTAACTTTAAATATGCAATTCAACAGTTTTTACTATATTCACAGATTTGCACAACCATCACCACAACCAATTTTAGAACATTTTGTCACTCTAAGAAAACTCTATATTCTAAGTATTGTTCCCAATGTACCCACTGTAATTTGTCTTTTGACATATGATTTTTTTTTGACATGATATTTTTAATACTGAATTTTCTTAATTTTCCTATGTTAAGTCTCTCTCTCTCTCTTTATTTTTTTAACAGCATCTAGATTTCCAGTTTCCGGTGTTGCTTTAAAGTCTTCCCTTCCCCTAACGGCATATATATTTATATATATATATCTTCTAAATTTTATTTTTACATTTACATCTTTAACTCATCTGGAATATATTATTTCTTAATCCTTCAAGTAGACCCTGACTTCTTGACTAGATTTGAAAAAGAAATTATTTAATGAGAAAGAAGTTTCTCTTTTAAAACTTGGAGGAGATAAACTTGTAAAGATCAGGCCCAAAGGTCGGAGCGGGGAGGAGGAGCACCCTTAAAGGGCAGAGTCCTGGTCAGCCATGTGTGGCTTCTGCAAGGCACATGCTGTTTCTTAGATGATGCCTTGAGACCTTCCTTAACCACATGACTTTCTCTTCCAAATAAGGAGTTAAAAATGGGATCCCAACAGCAATGGTAAAAAATGAGCCAAACTGTGCTTAGCAACCGGCTTCCAAAGACTACAGTACTGGGATGGCCCTATTGCTCAGTGGTTAAGCCCTGCGCATAGGAAGCCAGATCCCACATGGCTGACCCAGCCCTGGCAGCTTGAAAAACACACTGGGTGCAAGTGCATGTGCACCCAAAATCCTGACGAGATGGAGAGGGGGTGCTTTACCTCTCTCCTCTTTCTCTTTCTGGTAGCACACATGACCTCTGGCTATTAAAAAAGAGAAAAAGATTATAGTAAAGAATAGAGTATGCAAGGCCGGCAGATGGCGTGGGGGTTAAGGGCACTGGACTCCCAAATGGCCAACTGTGGTTCAAGTCCTGGACCTGGTGACTTGCTTTCTCACTTTCTCTCCCATCAAACTGGAAAATAATCATACTAATAAATAAAGTTAAAAAAAAAAATTCTTAAAAAAAAAAAAAAAAAGAATACATTATGAAAGACCAGCAGATGGCATAATGGTTACGTTGCTGGACTCCCATGTAGTTGCCGTGGTCCGAGTCCCGGACCTGGCAGCTTGAAACTCACACCAGGTGCATGTGCATGCATGCCCAGAACCCTGAGAGGAGATGAGATTGTGGCATGGCCATCCCCTTGGGAGGTAATTTCTCACCTTCTGTCTCTTTGCTTCTGTTCGTCTCTCCAGTGCATGTACATGCTCTATAGCAAAAAGAAAAACTCTAAAAAAATACAATATGGAAAACCAGGAAGGGAGTAACTTTACAGTGGAAAAAATGGCCAAACACTATTTTTTTTTAGAGAGATTTTTGCTACAGGGCACGTGCGCTTGCCAGACAGAGAGCGACATAGAGACAGAAAGCAAGAAATCACCCCCCAGGGGGGATGGTCACACCACAATCCCTTCTCTTCCATTCTCCTCTTGGGATTATGGGCACACACATTCATATACCTGGTGTTCATGCTTCTGGGTCCAGGACTTACACTGCGGACAACTACGTGGGAGTCCAGCAACGTAACTATTACCCCATCTGCTGGTCCCCCAGTATATTAATACCTCCACCTGGTGATCAAGTTTAGCATCCTCAATGATATGACATGTTGACAGCCTATACTCCTGATATGATATGATGACAGTGGCCCCTCATCTCTGAGGTTTTCCTCCCCAAAACCCATAACCCACTATAGCCATGAGAAAAACATCAGACAAAACCCAATTGTAAAGCATTCTACCAAGTACTTGACTGACAGTTTGCATAACTGTCAAGGTCATCATAAATAAGGCCAGTCTGAGAAATTGTCACAGAGGGTAAGGAGACGTAACTACAAAATGTAATGTGATATCTAGGCGGGATTTTGAAACAGAAGAAAGAACAATAGGGGGGCTAACCTAGTGGCATGGTGGTTAAGTCAGCTGGATCCCCCATGGCCGACTGCATGGTGAGTCCTGAACACAGCAGCTCAAAAAACACGCCAGGTGCAAGTGAGTGCGTGCCCAAAATCTCGAGTAGAGAAGGGACTGCAGCGTGGCCATCCCCCCACCCCCGCGGAATGACTTTCTCATTTTCTCCCTGTCTCTCTCTATTGAGTGCACACACCCTGTAGCAAACTTAAAAAAAAAAAAAAGGAAAAACTAGTAAAATATGAATAAAGCATACAGTTTAATTAATAGCAGTGTACCAGTGTTGGCTCCCTCGTTGTGACAAAGGTCCTATAACAATATTCTAGTGTGGATGTTAAAGACAGACACTGGGTGAGGAATATGCAGAAATTCTCTATGCTATTTTTGTAATGTTTCTGGACATCTAAAACTATTCTAAATAAAAAGTGTCAATGGGGTGAGGGGTGGCAATTCTCACTGCTGGCCACATCCTTCCTGAAGGAGTTTATCTAAGCCAAGAAACCAGCCTGCCTTTAGAAACCAAGAGTTGGTTGACTCTGCAACCTAGTGCATAACACAGTATGTGGGTAATCAGGAAGGAATTCTGAGAAGTCATCTCTCCAGTCCAATCCTCCGCCCCAGCTAGCTCAGAGAAACCTTCCAGAATAGTCGAGCCTGGCTGCCCTGGCCATGCCACGTATCCCACTGCTGCAAGCACGTGGTTCACGTGACAGCAACACCCACCCACATGCTGCCCAGGATCACCAAAAGCTTATTTTCTGAGCCTGTTGCTCTTGGCTCTTTTTTTGACTTTTGACACTTGCTTTTTGCACTACCACCACCCACCTTGCTTTAGCCCCCAATCTTACCTCTACTCGGGTTCTCTGCTCTTTGCCCCTCACTTTACTCAGCTCTGCACGAACTGCACCGCCTGGAGCTAGCTGCAGGTGGGAGATAGTCCTTCCGTCTTCCTTCACTTGCCCAGCAAGCCCAAAGCCCCTTGGGGTTTCAGCCGGCAGGGGTGGACACTATGTGGTCTCTCTTACCCACGTGATGAGATATTATTAATGCAATATCATCAAATATAAAGGGCATTCTCTCCACTCTAGGCAAAATTTAAGAGCTATCTAGAGAAGAGTAGCTTTCTTGGGACCAGCAGATAGCATAGTGGCTACATTGTTGGACTCCCACATAGAAAATGTGGTTCAAGTCCCAGATCCAGTGGCTTAGAACACTGTGGGCACATGTACGTGCGTGCCCAAAATACTAAGAGGAAAATGGAGGAGAAGGGATTGCAGGGCAGACATACTCCCTGGGGGGGGAGAGGGGGTGATTTCTCACTTTCTGGTTGAGTGCATGCATCCTATAGCAAAAAATAAAAATAAAAAAACTCTTACAAAAAAAAAAGAGTAGCGTTCTTGGGGCCAGGAGATGGTGTGGTGATTAAACTGCTGGATTTCCACATGACCAGCTGTGCTGTTCAAATCCTAGACCCAGCAGCTCTGAAATCCTGCCGGGTGCATGTACTGACATCCCCAAAATCCTGAGAGAAGAATGGAGGAGACGGGAATGTGGTGTGGTCATCCCACCACTGGAGTGACTTCACTTTTCTTCTTCTCTTGTCTCTCTCTCTCTGGCAAGTGCATGCACCCTATGACAAAAACCTTAAAGAAAAAAAAAAAAAAAAAAGAGTAGCTTTAAGGCGTGAGTTTGAAGCCATGGGGTCTGGGACTCAAACTGCTGTCGACTGTGAGGGAGTCTAGCGACATAACCATTACACCATCTGCTGGTCCCCTACTTGTGATTTTTCGACTTTACCAAGGTAGTAAGCAATATGCATTCAGTAGTACCATACAACCATTCTGTTTTTTCACTTTTAATATTCAATACATTATATGAGCTAGTCAACATCTTCTTTTTTTTCTTTTTCTTTTTCTTTTTGAGAGTTTTTTTATTTTTGCTATAGGGCACGTGCGCTCACCAGACAGACAGAGAGAGAGAGATAGAAAGTGAGAAATCATCCCCCCCAGGGGGATGGCCACGCCGCAATCCCTTCTCCTCCATTGTTCTCCTCTCGGGATCTTGGGCACGCATGCACATGCGCCCGGCGTGAATTTTAAGCCACCGGGTCCGGGACGCAAACCGCTGTCGACTACGTGGGAGTCCAGCGACATAGCCATTACGCTAACTGCTGGTCCCAACATCTTCTGACTAGAGATTTTGGCTATCGGGTGTGTGCACTCGCTAGAGAGAAAGCGAGAAATCACCCCCCAGGGGAATGGCCACTCTGCAATCCCTCCTCCTCCATTGTCCTCTCAGGATCTTGAGGATGCATCCACATGGGTCTGGCGTGAGTTTTAAGCCACCATGTCTGGGATTTGAACTGTGGTCAACTATGTGGGAGTCCAGTGATGTAACCACTATGCCATCTCTTGGTCCCTAGTCAACACTTTATTATAAAATAAGCTTTGTGTCAGATGAGTTTGTCCAACTGTAGGCTATTATAAGTGTATTGAGCCTGTTTTAGGTAGGCTAAGCCAAACTGTGGTGTTCAGTAGGTTTGTGTAGTAAATACATTTTCACTTAATGAAATTTCCATCTTATGATGGGATTTCCAAAATATAACCCCATCATAAATCAAGGAGCACCTGTATATCAAATTATATCTTTATAGCATATATTCTATTTTTAAAAATAATTATTTATTTAATTTTATTTATTATATTATTTCTTAATTTGACCAGAGAGAGAAAGGGAAGGTGAGAAAGTAAGCCGCCGGGTCTGGGACTCTAACTGCAATCAGCTTTGTGGGAGTCCAGTGCCTTAACCACCACACCACCTGCTGGCCCCAGTATGTTCTATTTTTTCAAGGGATCATTGGTGTGGTTTAGTTTTTGAGTCCTTTTACGTTTCCCGATCCCCAGAATTTACTGGCCGTGTCCTATGTGTTAACAGTCCAGGGGGTTCTGGGTACCAGCAGTACTGACGGATGGACGAAAGTCAGCAGCCCAGGTCTTCACTGTGCGGCTGTATTTAGATCTAATGGTCGAGGTGAACTTTGCTCTTATTTCAAGGTTAAATGGCTTGACCACTATCAAAAGTTCTTAAGATTCCACCCTGAGGGACTTTTCCCAGGAAGAATGTAGGTCTGCCTTAATGTCAAAAAATGGCTGGAATGAGTACATTTGGAAGACTGCAACCTCACAGGACTGTTGACCTGGAGGAGTTAAGTGCAGTGGCTCATTGATGCCATCACAGATCAGGCTCTCTCCATTTATTCTTTTCTCTCTCTTTTTTTCTTTTTCTTTCTTTCTCTCTCTCTCTTTTTCTTTATTTCTTTCTCTCTCTCTCTCTTTCTTTCCTTCTCTCTCTCTTTCTTTCTTTTTTAACAAATATTTATTTAGGGGCCAGCTAATGTTGTAATGGTTACATCGCTGGACTCCACGTAGCTTGACCATGGTTCTAGTCCTGGACCCAGTGGCTTAAAACTCATGCTGGGTATGTGTGCATGTATGCCCAAAATCCCGAGAGGAGAA
>NW_006159542.1:3817561-3824686 GCF_000334495.1 Tupaia belangeri chinensis
GGGACTAGAACTGCAGTCGAGTTTATGGGAGTCCAGCGATATAGCCATTATGGCTACTGCTGGTCCCAGGAGTTGTTTCTATTAGTAGTCTTGGCAGTTACAAGTGGCATGTTCTTGGATCCCTCTTTCGGTGAATACAAGGTTGCGTTTCTGTTGTGTTCTGGGAGTGGAACTGCTGGAACACAGAATGTGTGAGTACTCATCTTCCAGATGCCTTTTAAGAATCATTCTTCGGGTTGGCAGGTGCCATGGTGGTTAAAGGTGGTGGATTCCAGGACCAGCAGTTAGCATAATGGCTATGTCGCTGGACTCCCCTGTAGTTGACCGCGGTTCAAGTCCTGGACCCAGTGGCTTAAACTCATGCCAGGTGCGTATGTGTGCGTGCCCAAGATCTTTAGAGAAGAAGGGAAAAGAAGGGTTTGCGGTGTGGCCATCCCCCCCGGAGAGTGATTTCTCGCTTTCTGTCTCTCTGTCTCTCTCTCTGTCTTTCTGGCGAGCACACGCACCCTACAGCAAAAAAACCTCTCCAAAAAAAAAAAAAAAAAAAAAAAAAGGTGCTGGATTCCCACATAGCTGACTATGGTTCGAGTCTTGGACCTAGCAGCTTCCTTTCTCGCTTTCCCTTTCTCTTCCTCTCTCTGTCAAGTTAAAAGATAATAATAACAAATGGAATTAAATAAATAAATAATTCTTAAAGGCATTTTTCCTAGTAACGGAACCGAGCAGTAGGTATCCAGCCAGGAAGTAGGTTTTCTTTCCTATCCAAAGGTTTGCTGCTATTCACATGCAATGTCCAGGCTTCCAGCACTTGCCAGTTCAACGTCATCTGTAGCCCAACTTCTCTGATGGGTAGCCACTACCGTGCCTACATACCCGACACCAGCACCTGCTTGTGAGGAAAGCCAGGTAGCAGATACCCTTCCATAATGGCAGCAAACTGCATTTCTATGGCTAGATGAAGCCCAACTGCTCAGAACCTGCAGAGCAAGCCAAAGAAGTTTTGGGGGCTCTGGAAAATATCTACTCCACTTCATACCCAGAGTTACGAAATGAATCTATCAACAGGTAGTTAGTTCATCTGAGCTCTTCTAAAATTTATGAGTCTGGAAGATGCCCAATAAACATCATCTTAAAAGTTTAGGAGTCAAAGGACCCTGTAATAGAATTTTTCAGTAGAAATTTGCCTTGTAAGCAAGTTTTCAACAAACAGGAAATTTCTCCAGAGTAAATTACTTACAAATGCTGTTTACAAAAGTAGGTTTGGAATGTTAATTTATAGTTCAGATTAATGGATAGAGCTATGAAAAAAGTGTTTCTCAAAGTAGTCTACAGACCAACATCAACCTAATTATCACCTAGGAGGTGATAATTTTGTTAAAAATGAAAAGAATTGGAGTTAGCGGGCAGCATGGTGATTAAGGTGCTGGACTCTCACATGGTCAACTGCAGTTCAAGTGTTGGACCTGGTGGCTTGCTTCCTCATTTTCTCTCTTTCTCTCTCTGGTGAGTGCATGTGCCCTACAGCAAATTTTAAAAAATCATAATACGATTAAATAATTCTTCAAAAAGTTAAAACATTAAGGGGAGGGTTGGCAGGTGGTGTGGTGGCTGGGGTGCTGGACTCCCACCTAACTGGCTGCAGCTCAAGTCCTGGACCTGGTGGCTGGCTTTCTAACTATCCCCCCTGTCCTCCATCTCTGGCCAAATTAAACAATAAGTAAGTAAATAAATAAAGAATTCTCTATAAAACACATTAAGGGGGCCAGATGGTGATGGTACAGTGGTAAAATGCAGCACTGTGTACTGGGACGGTTCTGGCTCACATCTGGAGACCTCCCTGAGCAGGGGCACAGTTGCGCATTAGCCAGGGTTGACGGACGGTAGCGGAGGATTATGATTTCATGACCCAGTAGGGAGTGCTGTCTCTCCATTCTCTCTCACTCATAGAAGAATAAACTTAAAAAGAAACTGTAAACATCCATTTTAATTTAAAAATTAATTGTGTGTGGTGTGTGTGTAGACAAGGTCTGCTGTGTCGTGCTCTTCCTGCCTCAGCCTCCCTGTAGCTGAGACGACAGCTTGTAGGTAGACTGGAATGGAACCCAGACCTCCCACGTGGCCTCAGCCTGTCAAGCAGCGGCGGCATCCAGCACATAGGACTGCCACGGGACTGATGTCAAATTTAGAAAATATTCCAGACCAGGACCAGCAGATGGCATCATGGTTATGTCACTGGACTCCCTAGTAGTCAACCATGGTTTGAGTCCCAAACCCAGGGGCTTGAAAACTCACGCCGGCATGTGTGCATGCATGTCCCAAATCCCGAGAGTGGAGGAGAAAGGATTGCGGCATGACAATCTCCTCTGGGGAGTGATTTCTTGCTTTCTGTCCTTGTCTCTCTGGTGAGCACACATGCCCTATTGCAAAAATCTCTCTCAAAATAAATAAATAAAGTTAAAAAAAATTTCCAGACCCACCCTAGAAGCAGAATCTCTTGGGTGTCTGCATTCTAACCCGCTCGCAGGTGGTTTTTAGGCACCCCAGAGCTTGAGAGTCACAGCACTGACTCATGTGTGGTATTACTCACTGCAGGAGGGTCTCTGTGCTTTGGGAGGCCAGGAGATTTTTGACAAGGAGAAAAAACAATCCTACTGTCTTCTTATAAGCCTCTCTGCTAGTTCTGGGGCAATTTCCAACTTTGCTTGCAAAATTCTTCAGACCCTGGCCTCAAGTGGACCTTGCTTATTCCTGGGGGTATCATCAGCTGAATTACATTGTCCACACAATTTTGTCTCTGTTGGGGATCGCGCCTTCCCAGCTGCCCCCCTCGTTTGAGACAGCCCTCTGTGGCTTACTCCATGGCATTATGAATGCGATCTGAAAACCTCCTTTGTCCTCACCAGCCGTCCACTTCAGAAGTGGTGGTGTTATTTTGAGGCAGAGTTCGGGATGCCATATAGAATAAAGCTATGATTGTATTAAAAACCAGAGAGGATAGGCAGCTAACACAAACATGAAGGAGGCCTAAGCACACGCCGTACCAGGGCAGAGAATGAGAGAATATTTCGTTGAGATGGCTTTGTTTCTGGGCTCTGGTACTCGTGGCCAACCGTCACAGGCTTGCTAGTGAGGTTTGCAGGACTCCAGTTTGACATACTGACTTCTGACGTTCAATGCCTCGTTTTCTGAAAGGAGCCATACTATGAACCTAAGATTTTCTATGGATGGGGATGGTCCTATTCCATATTCTTTTTTTTAAATTTAAATTCCTTTTTTAAAAAGATTTAATTTTTTTTTTTTCCTTTTTTTTGGAGAGGTTTTTTCGCTATAGGGCGTGTGTGCTCGCCAGACAGAGACAGAGAGACAGAAAGTGATAAATCACCCCCCAGAGGGGATAGCCATGCTGCAATCCCTTCTCCTTTCTCCTCTCAGGATCTTGGGCATACACGCACACAGGCCCGGCGTGAGTTTAAGCCACCACCGGGTCCAGGACTTGAACTGTGGTCGACCACATGGGAGTCCAGTGACATAGCCATTATGTTTACTGCTGGTTCTAGATTTATTTAACTTTATCATTATCATTATTTTTCTTTTTTAAAAAGAATTATTATTATTTTTTTTGAGAGGTTTTTCGCTATAGGGTGCATGCGCTTGCCAGACAGACAGAGACATAGAGACAGAAAGTGAGAAATCACCCCCCAGGGGGGCTGGTCACGCTGCAATCCCTTCTCCTCCATTCTCCTCTCGGGATCTTGGGCTCACACGCACACACACCCGGCGTGAGTTTTAAGCCACCGTGTCCGGGACGCAAACCGCAGTCGACTACGTGGAAGTCCAGCGACATAGCCATTACGCTAACTGCTGGTTCCAAAAAGAATTATTTTAACTTTATTTATTTTATTTATCTTTATTTATTTATTTTAATTTGACCAGAGGAGGGCAGAGAGAGAGAGAAAGACAAAGAGAGAGAAAGCAAGAAAGCAAGGTGCCAGGTCTGAGACTCAAATCACAGTCAGCCATGTGGGAGCCCAGCACCTTTAACCATGATGCCACTTGCCAGCCCACCCTGCCTTTTTTTAAAGAATTATTATATTTACATTATCATTAGTTTTCAATTTGACCAGAGAGAGACAGAAAGCGAGAAAGGGAAAATGAGATAGCAGGCTGTCAGGTTCAAGATTTGAACCACAGTCAGCCATGTGGGAGTCTAGCGCCTTAACCACCATGCCACCTGCTAGCCCTATATTCTTGAGTTCTAGTGGCATTGAAGGAGGAAGGGTCTCCCCGCATCATCCTTCCCCCACACATATTCAGTGTAGCTCAGCCCTAGAAATCGGAGCTTCTTTCCATAAATTCCAACAGATACCACAGCCCTCTGCCTCAGTACAGAAACTTTGCATGTTTCCTCCTCACTACCATGTTGCTCTTAAAACTTTTAGTAGAGGGCCAGCAGGGGGCATAGTGGTTAAGGTGCTGGACTCCCACGTGGTTGACCATGATTCAAGTCCTAGACCTGGTAGCTTGCTTTCTCACTTTCTCTCTCTCCTTCTCTCTGTCTCTCTCTGGTAAGTGCACATGCCCTATAGCAAATTTATTTTTATTTACTTATTTGGAGTGGTTTTTGCTATAGGGCGCCTGTGCTCGGCAGAAAGACAGAGAGAGACAGAAAGCGAGAAGCCACCCCCAGGGGGCATGGCCACGCTGCAATCCTTTCTCCTCCATTCTCCTCTCAGGATCTTGGGCACACACGCACATGCACCCAGTGTGAGTTTAAGCCACCGGATCTGGGACTCAAGCCATGGTCGACTCCATGGGAGTCCAGCGACATAGCCATTACACCAACTGCTGGTCCCTAGCAAATTTAATAATAACAACAACTTTAAAAAAATTTAGAAAACAACTTTTAGTAGAAGTACAGTTACACATTCTGGGACACAAAGTTATTTCAGTGATAATTTCCCACCGCAAGGAATGCTGAAATATAACAGGAAATGGAGAATATGAACAGGCAGGACTGGGCTAAATTTGAACGGTGGAAACTTTCTACCAAAATATTTTCCACCGAAGTTCACTTTCTTTAGTTTTGATGACTACCCACTGGATCTTTGTGGTCAGATGCCATTGACCAACCAGGAAATTGGAAAAAAAAAAAAAAAAAGAAATAAACTGTTTCACGCAGCTTTTTAGGAATATTTTGTTTATTTATTTATAGGAGCATACAAAAGCAGTACTCTGACCCAAACGAGGCAAATGGAAGAGTTTGGAGCACAGTATATTTAATTGTGGAAACTCTATGGTTATCATTTCTTAAGAATAGTAGAGAAAACTGGGCAGAGGAAGGAAAGGAAGGGAATGAACACTTAGGAAGCACCTACTCCACACCAACATTTTGCTGGGACCATGACACAGAGAATGCTATTTTCCTCTTGCGACCACCATAAGGTAAGTATTTCCTGCTCTCCGTCTTCCCTCCTACTCTTCTTTCGGAAGTTTATTTATGATGGGGCTTTTATGTGCATGTGCGCATGTGAAAAACAGGTAAACAGAGGCGGAGGCACCCTCTACAGAATCTTGTCACGCTGCAATCCCTTTCCCAGCCCTCCAGCTCCTCAGCGTCTTGAGCGCCTACCTGCCTATAATCCTGGTAGGTTCTAGGCATTGGAGAGCCCACCTAGGGTCACCCCATGGCTTCCAGCCTGCAGTTCAGCACAGTACTATGTGCCACCAAGGCTGGGCCCTCCCGTTGTAGGTCAGGAAACAGGTTCATTGAGGTTAGTTAACTTGCTCATGGTCACTCACTTGTCATGAGTAATGAGGCATCCGAATATGGATTCTTCATTTTCTTCTAGAAGAAAGCAGTATGCAGTCTTTTTTTTTTTTTTTTTTGCCATAGGGTACATGAGCTCACTGGGTGGGAGGCAGGGAGACAGTGAGAGGGAAAGTGCAAAATCAACCCCCCTCCAGGGGGGCTAACCATGACACAATCCCTTCTCCATTCTCCTCCTGTGATTTTTGGGCACACATGAACATGTGCCCCACGTGATTTTCAAGCTACCAGGTCTGGGACTTGAACCATGATTGGCCATGTGGGAGTCTAGCACATGGACTGGACATGCCACATGCTAGCCCTGTGGCATGTAGTTTTTATTTTATTTTTGAGAATGATTTATTAATTTTATTATTACTTTTTAATTTAACCAGAGAGAGATGAGGGGCAGGGTGGTGGTGGTGGTGAGAAATCAAGCCATGAGGACCAAGACCTGAACTGCAGTTGGCCATGTGGGAGTCCAGTGCCCCAACCAGCATGCCTTCCACTGGCCCCATGCAGTCTTTTTTTTTTTTTTAAGAATTGTTTAATTTAATTTTACTGTTATTATTTTATTATTTTTTAATTTGACCAGAGAGGGAGAGAGAAAGTGAGAAAGCAAGTCGCACGGTGCGGAACTCTAACCAGTCAGCCCTGTGGGAGTTCAGCCCCTTAACCACCACGCCACCTGCCAGCCAGCATGCAGTCTTAATAAGATAAGATCTCTGTTATGTCAAGGTGGCATGGTTGTTAAATATTCGATAAGAAAAACCTATATGTCTTTAGAACACTCATTTCTAGTCATATTTGTGCTATTAAGTTGAAAAAATTTTCCTTATTCATGATAGAGCACATGTGCATACACTACAGAGAGAGAAAGTGCACCCCAATGGGGACTTGGTCACACTGCACTCCTTCCTCCATTTTTCCATTCCATCAGGATGCTGGGAACACAGGACAGCACCACCAGGCTGGGACTTGAACCCCAGCTGTCTTGTCAGGTCCAGCTTCCTCTGCACAGTGCAGTACTCCTGTGCCTACCGCGTGCTATTTATTTCAATGCTAATTCAGAGCAGATAATAGGATCTGTAGTAGTAGGGTACATGTGCTCACCAAAGAGAGAGACAGAAAGAGAGTGGAAAGTGAGAAAGCAAGCCACCAAGTCCAGTCCACAATGTGGGTGTCCAGCGACTTAACCACCATGCCACCTGCTGGCCCCGGTGCAAACATTTTTTGAATTCAAGTCATCGTTTTCTCACAATATGCATTTTCTAGGAACTTTTTGAAGACCCCCTTGTATTTGAGAGGACTAGACTTGG
>NW_006159542.1:3824709-3825677 GCF_000334495.1 Tupaia belangeri chinensis
AGCATTTAAAATTGTTCCCAGTGCGAGCTGCATCCGGTCTTCCCCAACCAATGCAGACCCCCTTTGGGGGAGACAAAATAGCTTAAGGTCTAAGGGTTGAATCCTGTGAATTACACCAGGGAAAATAAATTTGGGAAGACTTGACTTCCACTGGGAAAAATACTCCCTTCCAATGAGTCATCCTACCCATTTCTTTGCTAGGGGACTGATGACCCTCTAATGACCTAGACCTAGAAACAAGCCTCAGAACAGGTAAGCAGGGAAAAGGAAGTGAACTTGCACCCAAAAACACTAAGAGTAACGTCTTGTCTACCTCCCCCATGCCAGAAGTAAAGCTGAGAAGCAGCTCAGCCGAAGGCCTGG
Source organism: Tupaia belangeri chinensis (assembly GCF_000334495.1). Classification (NCBI taxonomy): domain Eukaryota; kingdom Metazoa; phylum Chordata; class Mammalia; order Scandentia; family Tupaiidae; genus Tupaia; species Tupaia belangeri. The sequence goes on from NW_006159542.1 coordinate 3,825,073, forward strand.
AAAGGAAGCACAAACGCATGACAAACACTCCAACGTCAAGGTTCTTTGAAAGGGTGTTTGGTCAAGGTGAGTTTAAAAGCCATACACCATTCTGCACACACTACCTACTGGCGCTCACGCTCAGGTTTAACCTTCCAAAACCCGGCTTAGCTGCAGAAGCGAGGTGGCATGGGGGAGCGCAACAGGAATTTGAAGAAAACCCACACTGTCTCCCTAAATTCCCTTGCAGGTTCTCCACCTATATTCTCCAACTCCTCGGAGTCTCGTGCTATTCTTAGGCTGTGTTCCCTGATTCCGCCTATTAGGGGTTATTCCTGCGCGGGCCCCGGGAGCCAGAAGACCCTGATTCAAGCGCACGTCCCCACAGTCCCCGGCCCCAAGCGTGGCTGCGGGCGGCTGGAATGGAACAGGATCCATCCCCCACGTCTTCTCCCCCCCCCGCCTTCCGTTAACCACTGACTCCAGGGGGCAGCGCGCAGCGTGCACAGGGCCGGGCTCCCCGAGGCAGGTTGGACGCGCGGAGGCCAGCCGCCCAGGGCTCACTTCCTGCCGGGCAGCCGGCGGTCTGCGGCGGGGCCGGGGGGGGCGGGGGGGCGCGGCGCCCC
>NW_006159542.1:3825985-3834586 GCF_000334495.1 Tupaia belangeri chinensis
GCACCCGCTGGCCGGCTCCAGCAGCGAGGAGGCCGTGGGCGGCGATAGCACGCCCAGTCCGGACCTGCTGATGGCCCGCAGCTTCGGTGACAAGGTGGGGCGCCTGGGGTTGCGGACTGGGGAGCTCATTTCGTCCCTGGGGGAGGGGTGGGTGATGGACCCGGAGCCACGCTGGGATGGGACCGCGCCCACCCTGGCGCCCCTTCATGGGGGACGGGCGCGCCCTTGCCCCCTGAGCCCTAGGAAAAAGCATCTCCTCTCTGCCGCCCCCGCGGGGTCGCAGCAGCCGGGGCAGCGACCAGAGGGGACGGTCCTGGCTGTGACTGGTTGCAAGCGCCGGTGACAGCTGGTGGGGAGGGGTCTCGCCTGCAAGAGCATGTGTGCAGTGGTCCGGGCGGGGGCGGGGGCCGGTGCCGGTGCGGTGGGATGGGGTCTTAAGTTCCTCCAGGTATATCCCTGAAGGCTCAGCTGCCGAGTAACTTGTGGCTCCTCTAGTTTCCTGAGACTGCAAAGAAGCAAGAGTTAATGGTTCTCCTTGGTCGGGCTGGGCTGCCCGCATCGGCCTGCGAGAGTCGTCTTCTTCCCCCCCAGGCAGTCATGTGGGGAGTGATCTTTGTTTAGGGTTGCTGTTTGCCCTGGGGAGTCACCTGACTCAGACCCCAGCCGGCGGCGGGAGGAGGGGCTCGCTGTGGTTTTCTGTCTGGGGCTCCATTCACCTCTGAGGGCCTACCACACTGTTTAGGTTTGGCAGAAGCTGGTTTTGTGGTTGATAGAAAGAAAGCTCGCCCTTTGACCTTCTTTGTGCAGAGAGAGGCTCTTGATTTTCTTAGAGCGAACAATTCTCCCTGCTGTGTGGAGAGTCCAGCCAGGAGTAAGGGGTGGCCCTCCTGCCCTCATCATCATTTCAGCTGTGACCAGACTTGAGCAGCGATTGTATCAGCTGCTGTTGCTACTTAGTCACTAATTGCAGAAATTAGAATTGTTCTCAGCAGTTGTGATCGGGAATTCCTCCCCCTAGTAAAAGATTAAATGAATTCTTCCTTGTCCCAATAGTAATTGAATCAAGAACCCAGTTTTCTTCCTGGGCTTGGATGGGAGGGCAGGAGGAACAGAGAAAATGAGTATGAGAAATATAGCCTGCTGTTTCACCGTCAGGGCACATAGCTAGGGAGTAGGACTGTACCTTTAGAGGGTTTGTGGAAGCAGGGAACAAGAGAACTTTAAAAACTCGTGAAACAGTGGATCGAGAGGTTTGCTATGTGTATGGTCTCTTCGAGATTACGTCTTCGTATTTTATAGAAGTTTATATGAAGACCTGGGTCACTTGGAAATACTTTGCCCATATTGAACATCAGAACGTAATTGTTGAATGACTGAATGAGTAATGTGATGCTTTCTTATGGACAGAGAAATTGATTTTCAGTGAATAAAAATAGAAATTGAGGTTAAAACCCGATGTCTTCGCAGTTCTGTACAGGATAGTGAATTACCCACTGTTGCCGAGTGACAAACTACCCCAACATTTGGCACCTGGAGTTAGTGTGTGTGGCCCCCAAATCGGAGAGAACCTGGGAATTCTGACCCCGAGTCTTTCATGAGGTTGCACTTAAGCTGTTGGCTTGGGCTGCAGGCAGCTGAAGGATGGATTGGGGAGGATCTGCTTCCCACCACACTCACGGGGCTGGTGGTGGGCCTTCGTTTCTCTCCTCAGAACTGCTCAACATGGCCTTTGGTTTCCCAGAACAAGTGATGTAAGAGAGTCCAGGACTATCGCCCACCTCGGATAACCTAATCTCAGACATGACTACCTTGGCTGTATTCTATTGGTCATATAGGCAGACACTGGTACGATGTGGGAAGGAGTGAGTACCAGGAGGTGGGGATTGGGGCCATCTTGGAGGCTGGCCACTAAAGACAGGTATTTTAAATATTTGCTTAATGATCTGTCCTTGGACGATACCTGACTCAGAAGTATGGGCAATTTATTAAGTGCTTGAAGGACAAAAGCCCTGTACCACCAACATCTAGTTGGCGGGCCAGGAGTCAGGTTCAAGGTCTAATTACTGATGGCTTCTTTTACCGTGAGTTCATTGAGAGAGACAGTCTTGAAGGCATTATTATTAATTATTGAATGTACTATAAGTCTCCTAACAGCTATGGAGAACATCTAAATGGCACCATTCTCAAGGGCCTGATTTAGAGAAAGGCACTTTCCCTTAGAGGCTAAGCATTGTCATTTGTTTCTCTGATTGGAGAGTAACATTTTCCTTGCATCTTGGCATACACCTATGTTCTCATAACTCTGGAGAAATTTCTGCGCAGAGCATCTAGCAAGCAAGAGAGGTGAGTCAGAGCAAGGGGAAGGAAGCCTTGCCTTTGCCCGGCGTTCCCTGGCTTGGGCAGCCTTGGGGTTATTGGAGGGCAGGGAGGGAACTTGCGTGTTGTAGTCTGTCTTTGAAAAGAAGCCTGCATGTTTGCATTTTGGGACATTGGGATTGTGGTCCCGGATGACAGGATTCAGGCAAGAGGAATGAAGATTTGTGCTCCTGGTGCTCAACCATTATGCAGAGGGGGTTTCTGTGGAGCCCAGGATGATAGCGTGAACAGCTCGGTCTAGCGTCAGCTGGAGAGGCCTCCGCAGTGCTTGGGTAGGCGAGGAAGACCAAGTGTGGGGACTCTCCCGTCACCCGCCAGCTTCACAGGTCCCTCCAACCGTGGTGTGGTGAGAGGAATTCTTTCCATCTACAAGGGTTATTAGGACTCATTCTTTTGATGCCAGTTCAACTCACCAGGTCTTCTATCACCGTATCTTTTATCTTCACCTAAAATGTAAATAAACCACTTGGCCTATCTTTCTATTTTTTTGTACTTTCTTATGTAAAGTGCTCTGAGATGCTTCTCCTCTGACTCAGCTGCCAAGTTCTGTGTGCCTCCCAAAACTTCATACCTAACCCCTCTCCAGCCCCATTCTGTGGTTAACACCTCTTCCCACATCCTCTATCTCTTCACCGAACTTTTCAACTACTTCCAGCCGTTCAGGCCACTGATATCAGGGTAAGGAGATGGGACTCATGCTCTCCCTCCATTCTCCATTGCCGTTTCCCACCAAGCTCTGTGCTTTTAAGGCTTGTGTCATTTCAGTTCTTTTCTTTTTTTGAGAGATTTTTGCTATAGGTGTGTGCGCTCTCCAGAGAGACAGAGGGAAAGCGAGAAATCATCTTCCAGGAGAGATGGCCACACTGCAATCCCTTCTCCATTCTCCTCTTGGGATCTTGGGTACACACGTACATGTGCCTGGTTTGAGTCCCAAGCTACCAGGTCCAAGACTTGAACCATAGTCAGCTACGTGGGAGTCCAGCAACGTAACTATTACGCCATCTGCTGGTCCCAACTTGTGTCATTCTTTCTATTCACTCAGCAAATATATGAGGGTCTACTGCAGTGCTAGGAACTTGATGTGAATGAACCAGCCAAAGACCCCTGCCCTCACCGCAAACATTCTAGTGAGTTCACAGTGTATTATGCAGTAAATGCTACGTGTGGGAGAAACGGCAAAGGAAGGGATAGAGGATTCAGGAGCACTGGCCGGGGGTGGGGCACTCAGGGAGGCCTTACAGAGAACTGGAGATTTGAAGGGGGTAAGGGAGTTAGAGGGTAGATACCTGGAAAAGAATGCCCAGGTGGAGGGAACAGCTGAGGCAGAGGCCTGAAGGCTAATGCCTGGTGTGTCAGGTAACCTAGGCCAGACCAGCATGGCTGCGGCAGAGTGTGCAGTGGGGAATCTTAGGCAGAGGGCAGGGAAGGGAGGGGTCAGATTATCTTGGGCCTGGCCTGGCAGGCCACCCTGAAGACTTTGGCCTTTACTTCAAAATGCCTGGAGGGGGTGGGAGAGGGCACTAGAGGGTCTTGAGCAGGAGAAAGGATGATTTGACTTGTGTGTTGAAAAGGATCACAGAAGCTGTGTTATCGAGAATACCTTGTTTGACTAGTTCACTGAATTCGTTAAGATTCTTTTTTAGTTAAAAGGATATAACCCAATCACGAACTGGCTAGACAAAGAAAAAAACAAAACAAAAAAACCCTCCTGGACATATTTTGAAAAGGTCTAGGTGTTTTGCCTTCAGGAATGGCTGGAGCAAGGTATTCAAATGATATTGGAAATCAGTCACTTCCCATCTCTTGGCTCTGCTGCCTCGAGTTAGTTTTATTCTCAAGCTAGTGAAGGGATATGTTCTACTAACAAGCTTCAGGGCTCCAGCAGAAGAGAACACCTCTTTCCTGATAGTTCTGACAACAGCCCTGGACTGGTGTCTCGTTGGCTTAAACTGGGTCAGGTGTCTAAACCAGTTTTTGTGACTCTCATCGCCTAGGGCAGCATCGGGTGCTTACCTTTGGGATGAGGAGAGGGAATTAGAGAAAAAAAAAAAGTGAAGTATGTACATACAATATATAAAAATGTGGCTGTAGTTTAAAGAATTAAATCTGTCTGTACTGTTTAAATAATAAGGTGAACACTCATGTTCGCCCCGAGATAAAGACGTGGAATATTCCTCATATTCTGGCAGCCCCTTCTGTGCCTGGGGAGGAAGGAGGTGGTTTTCAAAGCAGGATCAGAACACCGGAAGGAGGAATGAACGCCGGGCAAGCAGGAAGCTCCAGCTGTCCGTCTCAGACCTGCCATTACCTTTTTCTCCCATGTCATTTCCTAATTTCACGGCTACTCATTCACTCTCGTTCATTAACATCTTTCCATTCCACCCTCAACTTACTATCTTTTCTTTTTTTCAGGTTTTTGCCATAGTCTCATCTACTCTGTTGGCCTCTAGGGATTTTGGGTGTGTGAGGTGTGGTTTTTTTTTTTTTTTTTTTGAGAGTTTTTTTTTGCTATAGGGCGCGTGCGCTCTCCAGAAAGAGAGAGAGAGAGAGAGAGAGAGAAAGAGAGATAGAAAGCGAGAAATCACCCCCACACCACAATCCTTCCCCTCCATTCTCCTTTCCGGATCTTGGGCACGTACGCACACGCGCCTGGCTTGAGTTTAAGCCATCAGGTCCAGGACTCGAACTGCGGTCGGCTACGTGGGAGTTCAACAACATAGCTGTTACGCTAACTGCTGGTCCCTGAGGTGTGATTTTTAAAAAAAAAATTTTTAGGTTTTTGCCATTAGGAGTGTGAGCTCTCCAGAGAGAGACAGAGATAGTAAGAGGGAAATGAGAAATCACTCCCCAGGGAGGATGACTGGCCACGATCCCTTTTCCTCCATTCTCTCAGGATTTTAGGCATGCAGGCGCACATGCCTGGAGTGGTTTTTCAGGCTGACAAGTCTGGGGCTCTAGGGAACCAGCAGTTAGTGTAATGACTATGTCGCTAGACTCCCACGTAGTCGACCGCGGTTCACGTCCCGGACCCGGTGGGCGAGACCTTACGCCGTGTGTGTGCGTGTGTGCCCAAGATCCCAAGAGGAGAATGGGGGAGAAAGGATTGCGGCGTGACCATCCCCCGTGGGGGGTGATTTCTCCCTTTCTGTCTCTATGTCTCTGTCTGTCTGGCGAGCGCACGCGCCCTATAGCGAAAACCTCTCCAAAATAAATAAATAAATAAATAAATAAATAAACAAACAAGTCTGGGACTCTAACCATGCAATTGGCCATGTGGGATCCAGCCGTCTTAACCACCACACCACCTGCTGGCCCACCATCAGTTTCTTAACTTTATTCTCTCTGGTCGCCTTCACCCCTTTCACAGTTGATCTGCCCTCTCCCATGGCCACACCTTTCCATCCTAATAGCTAGAACCCACCGACTCTGGGGCTGGCAGGTGGCGTGGTGGTTAAGGTGCTGGACTCCCACATGGCCAGCTGCAATTCGAGTCCTGGTCCTGGCGGATTGCTTTCTCACTTTCCCTTTCTCTCTCACTGTGTCCTTCTCTGGTCAGAGTATAATAAAATAAATAAATTAAGTTAAATAAAATAATTAAAGAAAGAAGAACCAATCGGCTCTGAAATAACACTGGAAGGCATCATCTGTTGCCTTACCGTCCTGTCGTTCTGGGTCTCTGAGTCCGTAATAAGTGACTGTTCCTGTTCTCCATCTCTTCTCTTCCCCTGCCGCTCTGGATCCTGGGGCCCATCTCTTCCCCTGCCACTATCCTCTACTCAGTCTCTTGCTCTCCTCCTTTTCTGTCCAGCCTGGATATTTCGCTCATTCATGTTGTTCACTTGTGCCTGGGGGCAGTGGTACCTCTGGGTGTTGCGGCCAATGTAAAGTCACAGGTTCCCAACAGAACTGGGGCCTATGGGGTGCTAGGCACTCTCTCCTTTCCACAGTCGGCGCCCCTTCTGTACAGTGGCTCATCTGGAGCTTTTTAAAAAAAAAAAATTATTTAATTTTATTCACTCATTCATTTCTTTTAATTTGACCAGAGAGAGAAAGAGAGACAAGGAAAGTGAGAAGGCAAGCCACCAGGTCCAGGACTTGAACCACAATCGGTCATGTGGGAGTGTCCAGTGCCTTAATCACCACACCACCTGCTGGCCCCAGATCTGAAGCTTTTTTCTGCTCCTCACACCCTCCACCCCTTCACTTCTTCCCATGTTCTGCCGATGCCGTCACCATCTACCTTAGAGAAGATGGAAGCCAGCAGAAGAGAACTTCTTTCGGGGGTCTGATGGTGGTGCAGCATTAAAATGCAATGTTCTTCAAGGAGCACCCACATGGAAGCGTTCTGAGTTTGGGTCCAGAGCCTCCCTGAGTAATTTGGGTGTGTGTGCTTACGATCCAGGGCTGGCTGGCAGTGGAATTCTGTTGGGGGTATGTGTATGTGTGGGGAAGGGGAGAGAGACACAGTGAGAGGGAAAGTGAAGAAATCACTCCCAAGAGGGGTCGGCCATGCTGCATTCCCTTCTCCATTTTCCTCCTGGGATCTTGGGCTTGCATGTACACGTGTCCAGTGTGAGTTTTCAGCCACTGGGTCTAGGACTCGAACCATGGTTGGCCATGTGGGAGTCCAGCGACGTAACTGCTGTGCCATCTGCTGGCCCTATCTGATCTTTCTTTTGTATCAAACATTGGACAAATACTGAACTTGGTGGACATGGGGACCTGGTAAAGGTAATCAGTCTTGCCTGAGGTTTGCTAGATGGATGTTAGGGGAAAGAATTTCTTTCTGATACACCATGAGCTGTTTTTTCCGGCAATGTGTAGAGCGCTGCTTAGGAATGAAGCCAGAGGCCCAGCCTTGGTGTTGCAGGCAGCCGGCTGCTGCTCTGTAGTGCTGGGAGCCACATGACTGACCCCAGGTTTGGATCCCAAGTTGACCTGAAACCTGAAACACGGAGGGTGCACCTGCCCAGGATCCTGGCCTTGGGGAAGGCGATCTCAGTGTGAAGAAACCCTATTGAGAATGCTTGCTTCTCAGTCTCTCTCTTTCTCTCTCATAAAGGAAATTTTAAAAAAACAGAAACAAACAAAAAAGAGAGGAAAGTAGAGCTAGGAGAGGAAGAGAAGTGCAAGGTCACTTGAACTTTGGATCCCACTCTGCTAGCTGTGGCTGAGGCAAGCATGTCTTCCTGGTTATAAGAGATAATAAATTCCCTTTTGTTTACGCATTTTGGTTTGTTACTTGAAACTACAAAAAAAAATCAAACCTATTCATACTTCAAGTATGAAGTAAAAATGGAGCTTTAAGCTGGCGGTATCAAGAGAGTGTTAAATTCCAGTTGGTTAGCATTGATATTAGGCTGTATGGCTGCAGATCAGCCCAAGTGGTAGAGCTTGCATTTTCACCAGGTCCTTGAGGTTTGAGAAGGGTTCAGGTCTGGGTTAGGGAAAGCACCACAGCTGAGGGAGTAGCTTGAGCAAAGTTTCCAAGATAGTAAAGACCTGTGATTGCAGGAGGAGGGCTGACCTGGGTCCTATGTTGAGAGTAAGTTTGCAGATAGGGAGGTTGAGAAGTGAATGAAGAGGTGGGTAGGCCCATCTAGAGATCTAAAGCTGCTTTGAACACTTCGACAGGGATTAGCTTTTGTTCTCTGGGCAGTAGCCAGCCCCAGAGGGGTTTCAAGCAGGGGAATGTATTATATGATCAGTGGTTGGCATGGGAGAGACTGCCAGTGAAAGAGCTAAGATAGGAAGGGCTAGGGCCTGGCTTAGTGGTTGGGGAAACTTGGTCCCACATAGCTACTGAGGTTCAAATCCTGGCCTGGGGACTTTCTCACTCCCTCTCTCTGTCTGTCTCTGACAAGTTCATGTGCCTTGTAGCAATTAAAACAAAACAAAAAAATATAGGAAGAGGTAGCCTGGTTTAGGTTGTTGTCTGGAAGAAGAAAGATTAGAAAAATGTAAAGATGAGTAATTTGGTATCGTGGGGATGACTGCTTGTCTAGTCTAGTCTAGACCAATGCTGAATGGTACCCTTGTTCACAGGGGGAACACCAGTTGAGAAGCAGGTATGTGAGTGCGGTGAAAAGATGTCTAGGATGCAGTTTGAAGCCAGGAGTTCAGGACAGAGTTTTATGAAGCCCACTGTTGAACACCTACACAAACTTAAAGGCAGATGCTGCCTTCAGGAAGCTTTCCTTTTTTTTTTTTTTTTTTTTTGGGGGG
>NW_006159542.1:3834806-3862298 GCF_000334495.1 Tupaia belangeri chinensis
AGCTCGTGTTCCCCAGGAAAGTTTCTTTTTTTCTTTTTTTTTTTTTTTTTAGAGATTTTCACTGTAGGGCGCGTGCGCTCGCCAGACAGAGAGAGACATAGAGACAGAAAGCGAGAAATCACCCCCCAGGGGGGATGGTGGTCACGCCGCAGTCCCTTCTCCTCCATTCTCCTCTCGGGATCTTGGGCACGCACGCACACGCGCCCGGCGTGAGTTTTAAGCCACCGGGTCCGGGACACGAACCGCGGTCGACTACGTGGGAGTCCCGCGACATAGCCATTACGCTAACTGCTGGTTCCCCAGGAAGCTTTCTTTTACTAACTAGAGGTGTAAACCCAGTAGATCCAAGTAGAGATGGGGATGGAAGATGTGGAGTTTGAGGTTGGAATTTAGGCAGTATGAGTATTAAAATAAAATATAAGATGGAGAGCAGGAGGTCATAGGCCTTTGAGAATTGAGTGTTAGTGGAGGTGACTGGGGCAGGTGTTCATGGTAAACAAGAGCCTCTCACAGTAAAATACACATATGAACAATAGCTTGGCTGAGGAGCACTCATCCATGTATGAGCAATTGGGTTTGCTCTTCAAATATAAGAGGGGTATATGCTGACTCATGTCTGCCTTGCTTCACAGAATTCTTTATTTTGGCTGCCAGACCAGGGATCAGGAATTATTGTCTTTTTATTTTTATTTTAAGAATTACTTATTTATTTTGATTATTATTATTTTTAAAATTTGACCAGAGAGAGACAGAGAGAGGCAGGTCAGGAGTAGAACCTCTGTTGGCCATGTGAGAGGCAGCTCCTCAACCACCATGCCACCTGCTGGCTCCAGTTTTACTTGTCATTTGTGTGAGTTTTCCCATGTATGTGTAGTTGGGGAAGAGGGTTATTTGGGAAAGGTGTGTGAGGGTGCTTATTTGAGAAAAGGCACAGAGGCCGGAAAAGCAAGCAGCCTGCCTGGGTAGCAGAGCATAGGCACATTTCAAAACCCCTGGCTCTGGAGCATCTACTCTGTGCCTGGCTCCATGCTAGGTACTAGGCTATGAAGAGAGGTAAGAGAAAGGTCCAGGAGATATTCATGGTCCAGTGAGGAAGAGCGATACATCAACAGGTGGTGACAATAAAATGAACAATGCCCAGTGTATTTACCGGCTCTGTGGCCTTGGGCAGGTTTCTTAACCTTGTAATGCCTTCATTCCCCTTATCTAAATTTTGGATTGTTTTACAGGGGTATTCTGAAACTTAAATGAGTGTTTTGAATAGTGTCTGGGGCACAGTATATACTACGACAGTGCTAGGTGGTGGTGTGCCTTAGAAGCAGACCCTGGTTTTGATCTGCATCTCCCTTACGATGATGGATGTCAAGCATTTTTTCATATGCTTTTTGGCTGTTCCTTAGAGAGTTGTTTGTTCAGTTCATTTTCCTATCTTTTAATTGGATTGGTAATTTTTTTTTCAGGTAAGCAGCTTGAGTTCCCTGTGTATTCTGGTTATCAGTCCCTTATCTGAGGTATAGTTTACAAAAATATTTTCCCATTCCAAGGGTTGTCAATTCACACTAATATAAACAGGTGAATGATGGATTGAAAAAACGTGGCACATATACTCTGTGGAATTCTATTCAGTCATAAAAACAACAAGATCCTGACATAGAGAAAGTGAATGAATATGGAGGATTTACTGCTGAGTGAAGCAAGCCAGACTGTGAAAGAAAGACATTGTATGTCTCTGCTTAACATATACTGACTGCACTCTGGTGAACATGGAAAGACTAGAGAATACAGAATTATGGAAAGTGGCTAGGGATAAATTAAGGAGAAAAATAGAGAGGCAAGACATTTATGCAACACAAGGGATTATTATCCATTGATGATAATGTGTATAGTATCCTGAACTGGACTGCTGAGAAATATATTCATGTTGGGTAAATTCTCTTTTCAAGCTAAGTGCTGTATGTTGATTGACTGTATAAAATAAGTTGAAATTAAAAAAAAATTTTAAAAAGTAAGAAATAATCAGAGATAGGTTTGGAAAAGAAGTATAATACTTGTTCACTGAAAATGACAAAATATTACTGAAAGAAATTTTAAAAGTTCTAAAAAAAAAAAAAAGTAACAGACCTTTAAAAAGGATTTAACTACCAAAAGTTTGTGTGAAAGGTTAAAGAAACAGTATTAGAATGGGCAAGGGAGGTAGGGAAGGAAGGTTATCAGTGAAGGTATATTACTTCTGGCTATGTCTCCCAGTGTCAGGAAGCCCTGGCTTGAGTCACGTGTCCATCCTTAGAGAAGTCAACTGGGCCATGAGAGTTAGTTAGGTACTGTGGAGACCAGCAGTTGGCGTAATGGTTATGTCGCTGGACTCCCATGTAGGCGACCGCAGTTCAAGTCCCAGACCCGGTGGCTTAAACTCACGCTGGGCTGGTGTGCTTGCGTGCCCAAGATCCCGAGAGGAGAATGGAGGAGAAGAGATTGCAGAGAAGTGCAAATGCCTTATAGCTAAAATCTCTCTCAAAATAAATAAATGATAAATTAAAGTTAAGAGAACTCTCCAAAAACCGGAATGTTTTCCTCACTTCAAGAAGACATATCATATCCATTACCAGATACTTTCCGTTTCCTTTTTCCCAACGCTCTTAACTACTAATCTGCTTTCTGTTTCTACAGATTTGCCTATTCTGAGTGTTTCATTTAAATGGAGTCATACAACATGTGACCTTTTGTCTGGTTTCTTTACTTTTTTGTTTTAACATCAGATAACACATTCATAGATGTTGTAGTATGTATGAATGTTTCATCCTTTTTTTGTTCCTCAGCTTTATTGAGGTACCACTGACATATAAAAATTGTATGTATTTAAGATATAAAACTTGATGTCTTAAAACACTTATATATGAAGAAATAATTACCACAATCAAGCTAATTGACATATTCATCACATTGTATAGTTACTTTTATCGTGTTGTGATAAGAACACTTGAGATTTATTCTTAGTAAATTTCAAGTGTTAAATACATTAGCTATAATTACTATGCTGTACATAAGGCATCTAGAACTTACTTTCTTTTTCATGGTTTCCGCCATACAGTGTATCTGAGACAGTCAGAAAGAGACAGAGAAGGAAAGGGAGTGATCACTGCCCCTGGAAAGATGGCCAGGCCACTTCCCTTCTCCTCCATTATCCTCTCGGGATTTTTCTCCATGTACACACACACGCACCGTGTGATTTTTCAAGCTTCCAAGTCCGGTACTCGAACCGAGCAGTGGGCTATGTGGAAATCTAGTGCCTTAACCACCATGCCACCTGCCAGCCCCAGAACTTAATAATTTATAATATAAAGTTTATATCCTTTGATCAATATCTTCCCTTTCCCCCAAATCCCCATCATTACTTCAGTCCTTTTTATGGGTGTATACAATTCTATTGTGAGGATACTATATTTTGTTTATCTATTCTTTAGTTGACAGACATTGAGTTGTTTCCTAGGTATAGGTACTTTAAAAACATTGAATACAATTTATTTAATTTTTAATAATATTTGAGGTTAACGGTAATTTTGGATATGAATGTACATGTAATAAGATGATTTTTAAGAATCCTGCCCAATTTTTTTAGTCATCCTAGCCATTTTAAATGTATAGTTTATAATGTACAGTGTGGTTTTTTTGTTGTTGTTGTTTTTGTCATCCTAACCATTTTAAGAGCATAGTTTTGGTTTTTTTTTTTCATCCTAACCATTTTAAGAGTGTAGTTTATAATGTATCGTGTTAAATATTTTTACATTTTGGTACAACAGGTTTTTCAGAACTTTTTCAGCTCATGAAACTGAAACTCCATAGACATTAAACGACAGTTCCTCTTCTCTAACTTTCCTTAGCCTCTGGTAGCCACCCTTCCACTCTCTGTTTCTGTGAATGTAACTACTTTAGATGCGTCACGTAAATGCAGTTGTATAATAATGTCCCTTTGTGCATGGCCTATTTCTTTTATTTATTTGTTTAAGTTTGCTGGAGGGCATATTGCCCACTACAGAGAGAGGGAAAAAGAAGATGAGAAAGCATGTCCCCTGGGACACAGCTCGACCACAGTCCCTTGTCCTTTTCTCCTCTCAGGATTTTGGGCACACATGCACGTGTACCCCGTGTGTTTCTCATCAAGCTGTTGGGCCTGACACTCAGACCTCACAGTCAGCCATGTGAGATCCAGACTGTGGCTGGCTTATTTCACTTAATGTCCTGAAAGATCAACCATTTCGTAACATGTGACAGAATTTCTTTCTTTCTTTTTTTGGAGAGGTTTTTGCTATAGGGCACGTGCGCACGTCAGAAAGAAAGAGAAACACAAAGTGAGAAATCACCCCCCCCCGGGGGGGGGATGGCCACACCACAATCCCTTCTCCTCCATTCTCCTCTCAGGATCTTGGGCACGCACACACATGCGCCGGTGTGAGTTTAAGCCACTGGGTCCAGGACTCAGACCACAGTTGACTACATGGGAGTCCAGCGACATAGCCATTATGCCAACTGCTGGTCCCTATGCTTTTAAAACTTATTTATTTCTTACAAAAATCGATACAACACATTATGTTAATACTTGAAGTGCTAAAATGAATGTATTGTCCTGTGCTTGAGTCCCTTCCTCTTTTTTTTTTTTAAGAGGTTTTCGCTATAGGGCGCATGCGCTCGCCAGACAGAGAGAGACAGATAGAAAGCGAGAAATCACCTCCCAGGGGGGATGGTCACGCCGCAATCCCTTCTCCTCCATTCTCCTCTCGGGATCTTGGGCACGCACGCACACGCGCCCAGCGTGAGTTTTAAGCCACCGGGTCCGGGACGCGAACCGCGGTCGACTATGTGGGAGTCCAGTGACATAGCCATTACGCTAACTGCTGGCCCCCCCCCTTTTTTATTAAAGTACCATTTGATTTAATTGTTATGTAGTCATTCATTTTATTTTTAATTTTGACCAGATAGGGACACAGAGAGAGGGAAAGTGAGAAAGCAAGCCACCAGGTCTGGGATTTGAACTGTGGTCAGCCGTGTGGGAGTGTCCAGCACCTTAACCACCATGCCACCTGTTGGTCCCCCCCTTTCTCTTTTTACTAGGTGCTGTGCAAGGTTTTATGCTCCTTGGGAGATAAGACACCTAAATCTCAGAAATGAAATTAGGCTGGCCCAGATCATGTCTCAGAGCTGATATGCCAGGTAAACGCAATCTTACTAGGATAAATATGGAGGGGCCGGCAGGTGGCGTGGTGGTTAAAGGTGCTGGACTCCTACATGGCTGACCGTGGTTCAAGTCTGGACCTGGCGGCTTGATCTCTTATTTCCCTCTTGCTCTGCCTTCTCTGGTCAAATTAAAATAAATAAATAAGGGTGAATAAAATAAAATGCTCATGGAATATTTGTTTCATTGCAAAGATGGGAGTGAGACCTTCTTTAGGACTATTAAATTAGGGGAGAAGTATGTTCTAGTGGACTGGGATTGTCATCCTGCTGGTGTCAGCATCTGTGCTGCAAAAATGCAATGGAGCAGCCTTTCTCTGCACCGGTCAGGCAAATCCTGTTTAGTTCGTGACTTGCATCAGCAATTGTGAAGGGCACTTGGACATTTTGTTTATTCCTCAAAGATTTATATGGGCCTATCATGTGCTCTGTCTGGGGGCCACATAGACGGATACAATGGCCTCACCTTCTGGCTGCTGAAGGTCTGGAAGGGAGACAGAAGCACAAGGGAATAATTGCAGTTTTCTTTTTCCTCTTCAAAGTTTACTTATTTATCTCTTCTGTGTGTGTGTGTGTGTGTGAGAGAGAGAGAGAGAGAGAGAGAGAGAGAGAGAGAGAGATACCGAATCCTAGCAGGGTCCTCATTTCTAATCCCCCCCAGCTTCAGCCAGTCCAGATCGTGGCCTTGCCTGCACATGCCCAGTGTGTACAGGGAAGCCCCAGGGACTCGGGGGTGCAGGCATGATCAGGCCTAGCACATGTAGCAGGGCTGCTGGATTTTAGCCGGCAACAGTCAGACCCAGCATCTGCAGTGGAGCTCGGGCTTTTGTCCAGGGCTCAAAAGACTTAGAGATGTAGTTAAGCAAGCAGTGTCTATTAAGAGAGGGATGGAAGAACTCAACTCCCAAGCAGAGAGTGGGTCCCAAATGGGTTGTCGAAGAGGAGCTGGGCAGGGGTATTCATCTGGGTCAGAGGGTTTTGTCTGTGCTTATGTTCCGGTGGGGCTCATGGATGCGTTTTTCCTCGTGGTGGTGGGCACGTACTGGATGGGTCCAGCTATTCTGCTTAATTTTGTTTCTTCCTTGTGCTTGAGTGAGAGGGAAGGTAAGATCACCTGCCAGGGGGAGAGCTACACTGCATTCTCCTGGCACTTTGGGCGTGCATGCACACGTGCTTGGAGTGATTTTCAAGCTGCTGGTCCGAGACTTGAATCACTGTTGGCCATGTGAGAGTCCAGTACCTTAACTATCACGCCACCTACTGACCCCGTGTTCTCCTGATTTTGGAGTGGGTACGAAGGTCAGGAGATTCTTTGTCTCAAAGCTTTGGGTCATAAAAACCATGATCTTTTTACTGGAATTGGGGGGGGCATGGAAAAGACTTTAATCCTTTGTAGGTCATGCTGCCTAGGTCAGTCACCGAGCCACAGCTGCAAGCTGTCTCTGTGAGCAAGCAGTTCAGCGATGGCCTAGCTGCTGTTTGCATCTCTGAACTTAGCTGGTTTTGATTCCATTTTGGGCTCATGCATAACCTAGCTATGTTAGAGTCCCTGTCTCCTGCCCCACCAGGATGCCAACCTGGGAGGTTCTCATAAGGACTGAGCACAGCAGGGTGTTGTGCTGCTGCTGCACTGTGGTCCGGCGTGAATTACTGCAGTTTAACACGGAGATGGGCATCTGTAGAATGGCATGAGGGAGACCAGAGCGACTTTTTGAGTTAAATACATTTTAGGGGAGAGCGTGTTTGACGAAGGCCTTGGTTACTTAGTATAGATGACAACTGCATTTTTCTTTTAAATTAATGGTCAGTGTTGTGACTTTAAGAATTTGAATAATGGGGGGACCAGCAGTTAGCGTAATGGCTATGTCGCTGGACTCCCATGTAGTCTACCGTGGTTTGCGTCCCAGACCCGGTGGCTTAAAACTCACGCCGGGTGTGTGTGCATGTGTGCCAAGATCCCAAGAGGAGAATGGAGGAGAAGGGATTGCGGTGTGGCCATCCCCCCCTGGGGGGTGATTTCTCGCTTTCTGTCTCTCTGTCTCTGTCTGTCTGGCGAGCGCACGTGCCCTATAGCATAAACCTCTCCAAAAAAAAAAAAAAAAAAGGAAAGAAAAGAATTTGAATAATGGAGTCAGCAGGTGGCTCGGTGGTTAAGGGCGCTGGACTTCCATATGGCTGACCATGGTTCGAGTCCTGGACCCAGCGGCTTGCTTTCTCACTTTCCCTCTCTCTCTCTTTCTCCCTCTGCCTCTCCAATCAAATTAAAATAAATAAATTTAATAAAGTTAAATAAAATAATTATTAAAAAATAATTTGAATATTTTTTTCCTGGTCTGATAGGAAAAAGTTTTTTTTTTTTTTTTTTTTTTTTTTTTGAAAAGGGGAAAAAGAAAAAAGGGGGGGGACGAGAAAAAGAGGGAGTGTGAGGGAAGGATGGGGTATAAGGGAGAGATATTTTTGACAGAGTCTCGCCATTGTGATCCTCGGTCCCACCTCCTAGTAAGCTAAGATTACAGGCATGTGCTTCTGTGCCTGGCTTGTTCAGGTTGTTCTGGGATCCAAACTGGGTCTCCTGTGAGGCCCCAGCCTTGGGCAGTGATGCCCTACCATTGTGCTACTTTAGCTGGGCCTTCTGTGTGTGTCATCCCAATGAGTGTTTGTCACCAGTATAGCCAAGATTGGCTGCATAGTTTATGGGGCCCAATGCAAAATTGAAATGCTGTCCCCTTGTTTAAAAATTACTGAGATTTCCACAAAGGTGACAACAGGGCATTAAGCACACTGTGGGACCTTTCTGAGCACAGGGTCTCATGCAGCTGCATAGATTGCATACTCGTGAAGCCAGCTCAGAGTGTGTCCTGCAGAGGTCCCGTTATGAGATCACTACCCTCCCTGTGTTCTAGGTCAGGCTTTTCCTGTTCTCTGGTATGCGTGCATGTAGATTGGGGTCCCCGGGGCTTGCTTTTCCAGTCTTGGGTGACTGTGGAGCTTGCCTGGACTACTCTGTCCCCTGCCAACAACAACATCCCTCACTAGCATTCCCTGTTTCTAGAACTTAACGTGGTCTCCCCTTGCCCAGTCTTTGATGTTTAATGCATGCCTGCAACTGCTTTTCATTTCCCTAACTGTCGCTCTCTCTTCCTTTTATCACTGTCTCTTCCTTTTATTATTGTCTCTTCTGTATCAAGGGCATCCAGCATACAGTCCCTTGGTTACCCTCACCCCCTCCCATAGGCAGTGGTTCTATGTGTTTGTAATCGTTGCCAACATTTAGGGAGCCCTTACTTTGGGAGTGTTATTGCATTATTTCAGTGTACTCCCCTGTGATGGAATTACTGTCTGAGTTACTGTCTCATGTTCCGCTGAGGAAGTGTAGACTTTAAGAGATGACATAACTTGTTCAAGGTCACAAAGCTAGGAGACAGGCTGAGATTCGAACTTGGGTCTGTCCAATCTCAGGGCCCTCTCCCTTCACCACCACCACCACCACAGAATCAGTACTGTGCTGAGCACGTTGCATTCCTTACACACAGCACAGCCTGCAGGCCAGCCACTGCCGTCTCTGCCCGTGTCTCTCCTATCTCACAGTTTCTAGCTTTTTTGTCCTCTTCCTCCGCACTGCACCAGTCTCTCTTGTTAGAGAGGTTTCCGCAGGCTCGCTGCCTCTGCCTGCTCACTCTTCCCATCACCGCCAGGCTCTGTGGATGAGCCGCCCCTGTGCATGGCTTCCATCTGCCTCGCCATCTGTCTCCTCTTGCCTCAGCATCATACCTGCATGGTCCAGGTCCTGCCACCATTCCTCACTGCTTAAAGAGATTTTCTGCAGTAGAATCCCAGGCCTTTTGAGCTGCAGGGATCTTGGAGGTCATCCACTCCAAGCCTCTCTCACGTGCATGTGCTTTTATTTTTGGCTGTAGGGCATGCGTGCACACAGGAGAGACAGAGAAAGAGGGACAGTGAGAGCCCCTGCACACTCCCCCGCCAGAGGGGATGGCCATGCCATAATCCCATCTCCGTTCTCCTCTCAGGATTTTGGGTTTGCATACACACATGCCTGGTGTGGTTTTTTAAGCCACTGTTGAGTCCAGGATTAGAACTGCAAGGTCAGCCAGGTGGGATCTAGCGCCTTAACTTCCAAGCCACCTGCTGCCTCCTCTCTCTCTCTCTCTCTCTCTCTTTTTTCCATTCCTGAAAGGTAGTTTGCATAAGGGAAGAGAGGGGACATGAGGAGGCTGGTGGATAGGCACCCTTGATGGGGTCATGAAGCTGTGACCTCCCTTCCCCAGCCTTCCACAGTGCACCCAGGTTCATGGGTGTGCTCACACTGTGCCTGAAGGTCACCAGGTGTCTGAACCCACGGCTGGCCGTGTGACCTCCAACACCGTAGTTCGATACACTACCACCTATGCCACTGAGGCTGGGCCCAAGCCCCTCGAGTTTTAGTCAAGGAAACCGGCCCAGACTGAGAAGTGACTGGTCAGATCAAGGTTACCTCGCTAGTTCATGGCAGAGCTGCTGTTAGGACCCAGGTTTCTAGACCTCTGGTTTGGTGCCCATTTTTCTTTCTTTTTAATAATTCTATTTTTAAAGAGTTATTTATTTTATTTTATTTTATTCATTCATTTTTATTTCAATTTGACCAGAGAGACACAGAGAGAGAGAGAGAGAGAGAGAGAGAGAGGGAAAGTGAGAAACTAAGTCACCAGAACTGGGACTCGAACCATGGTCGACCATGTGGGAGTGTCCAGCACCTTAACACCACTCCACTTGCTGGCCCCAGTGCCCATTTTTCTTGAGTGACATCATGTACGGATGTCCCCTCAACTTTTTTCTTACCATTTATCTATTTTCTAAGGGTCTGTTCTGTTCATGACTATTTACCCCAACCCAATGCCTGGCCCACAGTGGATGCTTAATAAATATTGACTGAATAAATTGATCCTTTCTCTTTTTTTTGGGAGAGGTTCTTGCTAAAGGGCTCGTGTGCTCGCCAGAAAGACAGAGATAGACAGAAAGCGAGAAATCACCCCCCACGGGGGATGGCCATACCGTGATTCCTTCTCTTCCATTTTCCTCTTATGATCTTGGGCATGCTCACACATGCGCCCGGAGTGAGTTTAAGCCACGGGGTCTGGGACTTGAACCACAGCTCACTACATGGGAGTCCAGTGACATAGCCATTACACCAGCTGCTGGTCCTGACCGTTCCTTTCTTTGTCCTCTCTGGGTCTGCCCCTGTATCTCTGGACCCTTCTCTTTTTCCTCTCATCTCTGCAGCCCACCCAGCCCTGGTCTCTTCCTCTTTGCTAGGTCCTTCTTCAGGATGGCCTTTGCAACAGGGCTGAGGCTTCTCACATCACCTCTACTTCCTTCCAGTCATCTTTCTTAGTGTTCCTATAACCAGCCACTCTGTTTTCTTCGAGTCAACCATTTTTTCCCTCTTTGTATCTATCCTACAGATGAAGTTGCATAGGAAGGGGAAAGGCTTTCTCTCCACGCCAGTTAGCATCACTGAAGACCCTCTATGTCGAGATCATTTCTGTCCTCGGATGCTCCTTCGCTTAGAGGAGTACTTGGCTGTGTGGCACCTTACACTGTGGGCAGACACTTGGCATACTTCACTGCCCTGTAACCCTTCAGGGAGTTGCTGACTTTCCTAAAGAGGGTGGTCAGGAGTTTCTGCCATGTGGGTGCCTGTCTCCCCCAGTCATCCCGAGTGCACAGCTGGGGCATCTCTGGTGCTTGGTATGAAGCATGTGCCACCTGGCACCAATGGGAAACCCTGGTCCTTCTCTTGGTTTCTAAGATATTGCCCCCTTTGGGTTGCCTTTTCTTGGGTTTGCCTTTTTTTTTTTTTTTTTTTTTTAAAAGAGGTTTCGCCAGACAGATAGAGGCAGAGAGACAGAAAGCGAGAAATCACCCCCCAGGGGGGATAGCCATGCCACAATCCCTTCTCCATTTTCCTCTCGGGATCTTGGGCACGCACGCACGCGCCTGGCGTGAGTTTTAAGCCACTGGGTCCGGGATGTGAACCGTGGTCGACTACGTGGGTATCCAGCGACATAGCCATTACGCTAACTGCTGGACCCACTTTGGGTTTCTTTTGTACCTTCCTGGCTGCTCCTTCCCAGTCGTCTTTGCTGGTTCCTGCTCATTTCCTGCTCCTAAATATTGGAACGCCCGAGGACTCAGTCGCACCCGATGTGTCCTCTCCTGCGTGGTGTCTCTGAGCAATCTCATCCAGCCTCTTGGCTGTAAATCCCACCTGTACACAGATAACTCCAGGCCCAAAACCTCTCTCCTGAATTCAGACTCTCATCTCTCACTGCTTTCTTGACACCGAGATGCATTCCTAACAGGCTCTTGAGCTAGCCTGTTGGAACTGCAGACTCCTCATCCATCTTGGAGACGGAGAAACCACCTCCTCCAGTCTTTCCTGTTTCAGAGACTGACATCTCCATTATTCCAGTTGCTCAGTCCCCCAAAAAAATCCTTGAAATTATCCTTAACTCTCCTCTCTTTCTTTTTTTTTTTTTATGAGAGGAATTTTGCTATAGGGCGCGTGCGCTCGCCAGCCAGACAGAGACATAGAGACAGAAAGCGAGAAATCACCCCCCAGGGGGGATGGTCACGCCGCAATCCCTTCTCCTCCATTCTCCTCTCGGGATCTTGGGCACGCACGCACACCGGGTCTGGGACGCGAACCGCAGTCAACTATGTGGGAGTCCAGCGACATAGCCATTACGCTAACTGCTGGTTCCCTCTCCTCTCTTTCTCATCCCATACCCCATCTATCAGCATATCCTTTTGCAATTTATCCATAATCTGGTTACTTCTTCCTGTCTCCACCACTCCTGTCCTGACCTCGTCATCCTCATCTCTTGCTTGGGTTACGAGAGTACTCCTGACTAGAGTTCCTGCTCCCACCCTTCCCACCGTCAGTCAGTCAGCAGCGCAGCAACCACGGTGGTTAAACACGAGGAACGGAAGTCTCTCCATGCCGTTGTTTTGCCTTTGCTAGAACCATGCCAAGATTTTTTTCAGTTCTCATGCAGTACCCTTCCTGGCCTCCGTGGCCCACGCGCTCTCTGGCCTGGCTGCTTCTCTGTCCTGTACCCACTGCTTTCTCTCTTACGCATTCCTTTGCCTCAGCCCTTCTGCTCGCTGTACCCGGAATGTTCCTTCTCCAGGTAGCATCAGGGCTTGTTCATTTATTTCATTTTTTAAAAAGAATTATTTATTTATTTGTTCATTCATTTAAATTTGACCAGAGAGAGACACAGAGAGAGAGAGGAGAGGGAAAGTGAGAAAGCAAGCCACCAGGTCTGGGACTCGAACCATAATCAGCCATGTGGGAGTGTTCAGCACCTTCACCACCACGCCACCTGCTGGTCCCCATTCATTTCATTTTTTTTTAAAAAAGAATTATTTATTTAATTTTATTTGTTATTATTTTAATTTGCTGCAGGGCACGTGTGCTCACCAGAGAAAGAGAGAGAGAGAGAGAGAGAGAGAGAGAGAGAGAGAAAGCAATCCACTAGGTCTGGGACTCTAATTGCAATTAGCCTTGTGGGAGTCTAGCACCTTAACCACCATGCCATCTGCTGGCCTCCATTTTATTTCATTCTTGCCTCTGAGTATTATCTCATCACACAGGCCTCCCCACACCACTCTGTATAAACTAGTAATTGCCCCCTCAGTTGCCCAATTATCCACTCTAACCCTGCTTTATTTTGCTTCATAGCACTGTCCCACCAGACCTGTTTTGCTTACGCTCTTTCTTGTACTAGTCTAAAAACTCCTTGCGGGCAAGAGCTTTATCTGCTTTGCTTGCTGCTGTCATTTCAGAGCAAGAACAAAACCAAGCAGGAGGTGGGTACACAAATATTTGTGGACTTAGTAGAGGGACATGTGCTAAACAATGTGTGTGTTCAGGATTTTTAGTATTTAATTTTTTTTTTTCCCATGAGTGAGAGGGACAGATACAGTGAAAGAGAGAGAGACAGCACCCCCCAACAGAATCTTGACACTACGATCCATCCCCCGAATTCAGCCAGCCCTGTATCTCATGGCAGATGTGGGCTGGTGTACTCAGGGCACTCCCAGGAAGTGATTCTCCAACCTCCTTCTGTGGGTCAGCCTTGAGGGGTGTCACTTTTACTGCTCTATCACTGTGTGGCCCCACAGTATTATTTTTAGTAGAAAATATAAGAAAGGGCTTAAATAAACATAAATAAGTTAATTTGGAAACTATGGTAATGGCAAAATATATTTTTAAAAAGACAAAGTACAAATGGTACATACTCTACTGTTGTTTGTATATATGAGAAGTTATGTGTAGGGACTGGCAGGTGGCCTAGTGGTTAAGGTGCTGGACTCCCACATTTCCAACTGCTGTTCGAGTCCTGTACCTGGCAGCTTGCTTTCTCACTTTCCCTTTATCTCTGTCTCTGGTCAAAAAAAAAAAATTGTAGCAAATGAAATATATATAAAAAAAGTTTACGTGTAGAGTGTATTAACTTTGGAAGGATACAGCATCGCTTCTCAGAAGGGTCATTTTCTGACTCTCTGAGACTATAGTCTTTTTCACCTGGAGGCTGCTTAACGAAATTAGGAAGAAAGAGGGGCCAGCAGATGGTATAGTGGTTGGGGTGCTGGACTCCTACATGGCCAACCATGGTTCAAACCCCCGACTGAGTGGCTTGCTTTCTCACTTTCCCTTTCTCTCTTTCTGATCAAATTAAATAATAATAAATACAAGTAAATAAATCCATCTTTTAAAAAATGAGAGAGAGAATCTTCTTTCTCTCGTCTTAATTTGGTTAGTAATGGTTCATATTGATTAAAAAGAAACCTGACTACTGCCATCTTGGTTATCCCTGATCATAGTTCCCCCCCCCAAAAAAAAGGTTCAGGAAGCAGTTCTCACTCATAGTCCTGATGAGTGGATGCTTATATTGTCTGTATTTGAACACGAGTCGTAACCCAAAGGAAGTAGTGCTAAGCTGTAACTAAGGGGTAGAAGAGACCGTGCTCTTCTGGTCGCACCCTGTTCTGATCAGACCTGAGTGACTCTCGGCCCATGGTGAGCTCTCTCATGGTCACTCAATTTTTTTTTTTTTTGGAGAGGTTTTTGCTATAGGGCGCGTGCGCTCGCCAGACAGACAGAGAGAGACATAGAGACAGAAAGCGAGAAATCACCCCCCAGGGGGGATGGTCACACCGCAATCCCTTTTCCTCCATTCTCCTCTCAGGATCTTGGGCATGCACGCACACGCGCCCGGCGTGAGTTTTAAGCCACCAGGTCTGGGATGTGAACTGCAGTCGACTACGTGGGAGTCCAGCGACATAGCCATTATGCTAACTGCTGGTTCCCTGGTCACTCAATTTTAAAAACTACCTTTTCGTCTTGGATTGAGAAATTCTTTTCTTTCTTGGTCCAAGGCGAGGAGGAGAGCTCAGACATGTAGTTCCACACTTGTCCAAACTCTCTTGGGCCTCTTTTCTTCCTGTCACCTCTGGCTTTCCTGGCAAAGGAGGGCCTTGGACAGTGCCTGTCTGTAGGAAAGAAGAGGCGGTGTTTTCAGCCTGTTGACATTAGTTCTCTTTGCATTTGAGTTTCCGTGATAGCAGTTCTCGTTCTGGTGAGGGTTACCTGGCCTTGTTGCAGCTTCTCCCCAGAGAGATGAACGGCCAACTTTTGACAAACGGGAATGGAAGATGTGTTCAGTGATTGGACAACAACGTCTCTTTGTCAGAGTGCAGCTGAAGTGCCTAGACTCTCCTGTTGTAACCAAATGCCCCTCTCCAGGTGTGCTGGGAGGCCTGGCATATTTCTTTTTTAAGTACTCTTGAAGCTTTTTTGTATACCGTGGATTGTATACATGATCTTCAAAAGGTCTGTAGAAAAATGTGTATTATGGGGACCAGCAGATAGTGTAATGGTTAAGTTGTTGGATTCTCACTTAGTCAACTGTGGTTCAAATCCTGGATCCAATGGCTTAAACTCACACCAGACGTGTGTGTATGCATGTCTAAAATCCTGAGAGGAGAATAGAGGAGAAGGGGCTGCAATGTGGCCATCCCCCTGGGGGGGGTGATTTCTCACTCTCTGTCTCTTTGTCTCTCCAGTGAGTGCACATGCCTTACAGCAAAAACCTTTCTCTAAAAACCAAAGAAGATACATATTTTGAAAAAACTATGCATGCAAATTTTTTTTGCACCAAAAATACTTATTTAAAAAAAAAGAATGATTTATTTATTATTATTATTATTTAATTTGACCAGATTGAGAGAGCAAGAGAGAGAAAGTGAGAAACAAGCCACCAGGTCCAGGATTCAAACTGCAGTCAGCTATGTGGGTGTCTAGTGCTTTAACCACCATACCACCTGTCAGCCCCGATAAACCATTTCCCCATGAATTTTCTAAAGGTCCCTTGTATTTTCTATATTAATATAGAAAATGGTAGGTGTGGGCTGACTTGGGAGGTTAAGGACAAGACACTTTTTGATTTCGAATTGATTGAGATCCACATTTGGGTCTGTGTCGTTAACATGGGCATTCATAGATTTCTAAGCACGACTCAATGCCTTGGTTTGAGCAAAATAGTCACATCTCCACTTACAGCCTGACACCGAAGAACAAGGTAGCCACTGTTTTTGTTTGTTTTTCTCTGCATTTTCCAGTGCTGAGCATGAGTGGAAAGGATAACATTTATTACAGTGTTCTAAGGTTTATTATAAATTGTAGAAGCAATGTTTGCATTTCACCTAAACCAGTTTTGGTATCACATAGGTGAATGTGTTTTCAAGTGTTGACCTGGGTATGTTTGTTCCTTAAAACAAATGAAAACACAACAGTTTCTACTTTTTTTTGTTTTTGAGAGGTTTTTGCTTTAGGGCACGTGAGCTTGCCAGACAGACAGAGAGCAAGAAATCACTCCCCAGGGGGGATGACCACACCGCAATCCCTTCTTCTCCATTCTCCTCTCAGGATCTTGGGCACACATGCATATGGGCCTGGTGTGAGTTTGAGCCACCAGGTCCAGGACTTGAACCATGGTCGACTACATGGGAGTCCAGCGACATAGCCATAACGCCAATTGCTGGTCCCCAATAGTTTCCACTTTTAACTCTCCTTGTGTTTAAATTATGGTGAGGCTGCTAAAAAGTCCGGGTTTTGAGTCAGCCCTGTAGACTAGTGGTTAAGAGAGCCAGATCCCATATGGCTGACTTTGTGTTTCAAATGTTGACCCCGATGGCATGAAAAACACTCTGGGTTCATGTGCACACATGCTCCAGATCCCATCAGGATGGAGAAATGGAGAAGGGATTGAGACATGATCACACCTCATTGGAGGTGTGCTTTCTCCATCTCTCTGTGGCAAGCCACACTGCCCTCTGGCAATGAAGCCAAGAAGGAGAAGTTTTGCTGTTGATTTATTTATGAATCAAGAAAAGTTCACCTACATGGACGGTGAACTAAAAAGTCAAGGAAACTAGGTTTATGTGTTGGCAGTAAATGGGAATCCAGTAATGGGAATCTATTAATAAACAATTACCAGCCACTAAATAAATGAAGTATATTTGCCGCCTTTGGTTCCAAAGCAAGGAAATCGAGAGCAGTGTAGAGAGGTTGGTTAGAGTAATGTGGGTATTGCAGCAGGATAGAAAGAACAGAGCCTTTAGCATCAGCCAGGTTAGTCCTAATAAATCATTGACTGGCTGGCACGTCACTTATCTCCTGGGAATCTCAGTGGTCTCATTAATAAAATGGGGTTATATCAGTACCTCATAAAGTTATTCTGGCAATCTAATGGGATTATGTATAGAAGGGCTCAAAAGCTATTCTTATAACTGATTCTCATAACTCATGACCAACACATTTTCTATGATTATGACTGAAAATCTTTGCCTGTTTTTGAGAGCGATTAACATAGGGATAGGTGCATTTTGTAGTATATGGAGTATTTTAAACATTCAGAAATTAAAAGAAAGAACAGAAATAAAAAAAGCTTTATAGAACAGTGAGGTCATATAGTATAAGGTTATTATAAAACCGAATGCATAAAGAGAAGAGGAAACAGACCCAGTTCTGCAGGAAGAACATGAACTGTGGGGAGGCCATTCTTGTATGCGCTCTAGGATTCATTAACTATTGTTTGCAAGACCAAGCTGTGATAGCCCTAACAAATTAACAGCCCGCAATAAATATTCACAATTGTATTATATTTACATTACGTTGATCTGATTATTACCCTGATCTTATTATGGTAGGCATTTTCATTTCCTCTCCTTTATTTGATTTTCATCTTGTCTCAATAAGAGTGAATTACCCTTGGCTCATTCAACACGTTGATTCTGAAAAGCAAAAAAGAGATCTTCCTGAAATGTGAGCTGTGTACCTTGAGGAAGAAAAGGTTTATTTCAGCTGGCAAGAAAACAGGTTTGTCTCCCAAAGGAAATAGATGAGCGGAACCAGATTTAATCAGGACGTTCATATTCCATTAATTTATTCATCAAATATTTATCAAGTGCCAGTAGTGTGGTAGGCGCTTCTACCCAAATTCCCTTTGGACTGGCCATCTCAGGGCTTTTTCAGGTTCTTGTTTCTTTTCTTTTCTTTCTTTCTTTTTTTCTTTTAAGTTTTGCTGTAGAGCACCTGCACTCACCAGAGAGAGACAGAGAGAGTGAGAGAAGGAAAGAAATCACCCTCCAGTGAGGATAGCCATGCCATAATCCTTTCTCCTCCATTCTCCTTTGGGGATTTTGGGCACACATGCACAGGTGCCTGGAGAGACCCTCAAGCCGCTGGGCCTGGGACTCGAATCATGCAGTTTGCCATGTGAGATCCAGCCACCTTAACCTCCACACCATTTGCTGACACCCTTGTTTCTCTTCTTTTATCGCAAGGGGAAAAGGTAAGTGTCTACAGCCAAAATTATTGCTCTTTCCAGTTTCTCATTGCCAGTAGGTAGAGCTATTGATTTTTATATTTTATCTTGTGTCTAGCCACGTTACTGAATTTCTTACACATTTTGAGTCAGTTAATTGTTCATTTAGAAAAATCCAAGGGAGTGATGTATTTTGCACCTTTTAGTACCCTCTTTCAAAAATTTTTCCTTAGCCATTTTGTTTTATTGACTTGAACCTATAGAAATTATATAAAAATGGTTAGGTTATTCTTATTTTGTTCTTCGTTAAAAGAAAGATATTGAGTGTTTTCTCACTAGATATATTGTTTACTGTTTTTTTTAATCAAGTTATACACTTTTTTTCTATATGTAGCTTATCAATTTAAAAATATTAGGAATGAGCATATTTAATAAAATTCTTAGCATCTATGGCTATGATAATTTGATTTTCCTAAATTAATCTTTTAATATGATTAATTGACATGTTAATACTGAACTGTTCTTACATTTATACTTGGGAAGGCTCCTACATGGTTTTAGGTTCAATTTGCTAATGTTTTATATGGAATTTTGGATTTATTTTTTGGTTATTATACTTTCTTTATTTCTTTCCCTTTTCCCTGTTTCCCGGCTTTGGCTTGGTTGGTCAAGTTTACTTTGTTTAGGCAACCTGGTGTAGTGGTGAGTTAGGTGGCCAGATCCCACATGGCCGAACATGGTTTGAGTCCTTAACCCAGTGGCTTAAAAAAGCAGGCACATATGTGTGCGTGCCCAAAATCCCAAAAGGAGGGAGAAATGGAGAAGGGATTGCAATGGGACCATTCCCATTGGAGGTACTTTCTCATTTTTTCTCTCTGGCATGCGTGCTCGCTGTCTTCTCTTCTGTATGTGCATGTGCCCTCTAGCAAATTAAAAACAAAAACAAAAACAAAACAAACACAAGATGTTTACTAGATTCAATTTTATTCTTCTCCAAGTTTTTGGTCCTGTTTCTATGTTACTAATGTTTATAATTATACTTTTCTATCATAGGCAGACTTAATTAGCATCTGTAATTATCTCTAGGGTAAGGAGAGACCTTCGGGCTTGCTTTTACTTGCCCTTTTAGTTTTGATTGGTATCATCCTGAGTTCGTGACTGTGGCTAATACTTTTTTAAAAAATTAAAGTCCCTTCTATTTTATGAATACTTTTCTTAACTGTAGCCTCCAATTTCACAGTAATATCAGAATCAGTTCCCCATTTAGCAAATGCCTTCTTTCTTTTTTTAAAAAAATATTTTAACTTTACTTATTTATTTTATTTAACTTTATTCATATATTTTAATTTGACCAGAGAGGGACAGAGTGAGAGAGCAAGAGAGAAAGAGAGAAAGTGAGAAAGCAAGCCATCAGGTCCAGGACTCGAACCATGGTTGGCCATGTGGGAGTCTAGCACCCTTAGCCACCATGCCACCTGCCGGCCCAAACGAATGTCTTCTTTCTTGAACAAAACTTAGTTTTTGTTTATTTTTTGTTATGTCTATGCATAATTTAAGGATAAAATCTAACCCTGGGAGACCAGAAAATGACATGGTGGTTAAGATGCTAGACTCCCAAATGGTTGACTGCAGTTTAAGTCCTGGACCTAGTGTTTTGAAAATCATGCCGGGCATGTGTGCGTTTGTGTACTAAGTCCCAGGAGGAGAAGGGATTGTGCCATGGCTATCCCCTCCAGCCCCTCCAGGGGGTGATTTCTCACTTTCCTTCTCCCTGTCTGTCTGTCTCTCTTTCTCTAGTGAGCGCATGTGTCCTATGGCAAAAACAAACGAACAAACAAACTCTTAGAACAACAATCTCTGGGTGGTATACATTATTCTTTTCTTTCCAAATGGTAGTTTGGCTGAATTTTTTCCTAAATGGACAAATGTATTTATGAAAACATTATAGATTGTGCCGGCCCCATAGCACATGGAAAATGCACAGTCTGAAAACTGTATGTGGTTTGAATCCTAGCCCCAGCAGTTAGAAAATATGTGCATGCATACCCCAAAATCCTGACAGGATAGAAAAATGGAGAAGGGATTGGGTTGTGACCACACCCCATTGGGGCAGGTGCTTTCTCTCTGGCAAATGTGTGTGGCTTGTAGCAATTAATTTTAAAAAATGGATTAGAAACTTTGATAAAAGGGAGTTTTTATTTTATAATTAAATAATTACTTATCACTTGCGCCTTTTTCTTCTGCATTCAGCGTTTGCCTTCGCTGCAGTGACTGGAGTAGGTGTAGAAGGGAGGGCAGTGGAGAGAATGGAGCCTAGATACTTAGAATTGCCCTTAGCCAGGCTTCCAGTCCGTGCTGTGGCTGTTAACTGGACAGCAGGCTGGCTGGACCCTCCTCAAATGGGGAAGTGGGAAAGAGCCCCCCTGCAGGTGGAGAATTTCGCAGCTGTTCCCGAAATACCCTTCCTGTTTTCTTCAAGTAGCACTGGCAACTCAGCATTCCATGGTGTTTTGCTCGCCCCACCTCCCTTCCCAGTGCCTGCCCCGCTCTGTCTCTGTCGTCTCTGAATTGAGGAAATCCCATCTCTTCCCATGTCCAGCAGTTCTCACTGAGGTCCTTCAGGTTTTATTTCTCAACTCTGGTTAAATTAGGTTTTTCCATAAATTTAATCCTGCCCGTTATTCCTCTTCCAGAAATTCCTCAAATTTTCGTATTGACCGATTGCATCATAGCATCATCTCTGTTTTCTGGCCTTTTTATGGGTTTATTCTTGTGTGTATGTATACATATATTGTTTATATATATATATATGCATATCATTCTTGTTTATGTATATATAAACATATATACATAAACATATATATGTATATACAACTTTTTTTTTTAGGTTTTTGTCATAGGGTGTATGCATTCACCGGAGAGAGACAGAAACAGAGCAGGAAAGTGAGAAATCAGTCCCAGGTGGGATGGTGACATCACAGTCCCTTCTCCATCCTCCTCTTGGAATTTTGGACACATACACACATGTATCTGGCATGATTTTCAAGCTGCCAGGTCCAGGAATTGAACTTTAGTCAGATATGAGAGAGTCCAGCACCTTACCTATCACCTGGCTGCTCTATTTTTATATTTCTTTTGTCATTTCCCTGGAATTGGGAATGACACGAGAGTCAGACACAGCTCAGCCTGTCATTGCTGCGGACTTGGTGCACCGCGCTGCTTTTCACCGGCAGGGATGTAACAGCTCTTTGACCAGCTCCTCTACTGGCTTTTCCCCTTCCTCATAGCTTTGACAAGAGCAGCAGGTGTTAACTTGAATGTTTGTTGTGTACCATGCATCACACCATGGCAAACGGCTTTGCCCACCCTGCCGTTTATCAGGTGGATGTTCTGATTATGTACTTCTGCTTAACAAACCACCACGAAAATAAGTAGGTTAAAACATAATTTACTATTATGCCTTACAGTTGTTAGGTTGACTGGTCTTAGGTATGTGATTCTTGTTTGGAGTCTCGGATGCATTTGGATTCAGATGTTGGCTGGGACTGGAGTCGCTGAAAGGCTCCGTTGGGCTGGTTGCCCAAGATGATTCATTCATGGCTGGCGGTTAACTAGAGTGACTACATGTGACATCACCGTGTGGCTTGTGCTAGCCAAAGCATAGTGGATAAGCACTTGGAGGGTATGTCCCAAGGATGAGCATATTTTTTAAAAAAGAATTACTTATTTAATTTTATTTATGATTATTTCCAATTTGCTATAGGGCACATGTCTTCATCAAAGAGAGAGAGAAAGAGAGGGAAAATGAGAAAGCAGGCCGCCAGGTCCAGAACTCAAACTGTGGTTGGCCATAAGGGAGTCCAGTGCCATAACCACCATACCACCTGCTGGCCTAAGAATGAGCATTTTAAGACTCAAGAAATGGGCCTGGCAGGTGGCATGATGGTTAAGACGCAGGAGTCCCAAATGGCCAATCGTGGTTCGAGTTCCTGACTGGGTGGCTTTCTTTCTTACTTTCTCTTTATCTCTCTCTTTCTAGCCAATTAAAAAATAATAATAAGGGAACGAGCAGTTAGTGTAATGGCTATGTCGCTGGACTCCCACGTAGTTGACCGCGGTTCGTGTCCCGGACCCGGTGACTTAGAACTCACGCTGGGCGCGTGTGCATGCATGCCCAAGATCCTGAGAGGAGAATGAAGGAGAAGGGATTGCGGCGTGACCATCCCCCCTGGGGGGTGATTTCTCGCTTTCTGTCTCTGTCTCTCTCTGTCTGTCTGGCGAGTGAACGTGCCCTGTAGCAAAAACGCCTCCCCCCCCAAATAATAATAAATAAAATAACTATAAAAAATAAGGGGAGGACTGGCAGGTGGAGTGGTGGTTGGGGCACTGGATTACTGAATAGCTGACTGCAGTTTGAGTCCTGGACCTGGTAGCTTGCTTTCTCACTTCCCCTTTCTCATTCTCTCTGGTCAAATTAAAACACAAACACACTCTGACCAGCAGATGGTGTAATGATTACATTGCTGGACTCCCACATGGCCGACCACGGTTTGAGTCCCAGACCTGGTAGCTTACAACTCATGCTGAGTGTGTGTGCATACATGGCCAAGATCCTGAAAGGAGAATGGAGGAGAAGGGATTGTGGCATTGCCATCCCCTCAGGGGGTGATTTCACATTTTCTGTCTCTCTGTCTTTCTGGTGAGCACATGCTCCCTGTAACAAAAATCTCTCTCTCAAAAAAAAAAAAATGATTAAGAGGGTAAATTTTATGGTAGATATATTTGACTACTATTTGCAAAAGAGAGAGAAAGGAGCTTGCAATCTCTGCTCGTCACAGCCTGGGGGAGTCATTCTATAGTCCCGAAAAAATCATGTGTGTGGGTTCACAGATGGCAGCGAAAAGGAATCTCTAAGCCTGTACTTGCACTTTTGGAAGCTGTTTCCTACACACCCAAACCCAAGAAGAATGGGTTTCCTGCCTTTTCTATGTGGCTCCTCCCTTGGCATTGAGGCATCATTGCGCATAGAAATAAAAACGTTTCCTAAGTGTGGCTTCAGCACAGCATTTGGCTGACGGCTGTTTGGATCCTCTGTTACCTTGAGTGATTTTGATGACTGTTTTCCTGGGTTTGATCTTCATCATAAGATGAGATTTACTTGGCCTAAATATTACAATCTCTCGTTAGTCACAACTGATAGAGGAAAACTGCTTGGGTCATTGATGACAGTTGGAATCTTTGTCTTCAGTGTAGACATCGATGACACTTAGGCAAGGCTAGAAGAGAGGGAACCGTTCTATTATCAACATTTTCTCTTCAGTTAAGATATAATAGGTCAGGTGCCAGCAGGCGGCATGGTGGTTAAGGTGCTCTGTGGTTTGAGTCTGGACCCAGTGACTTGAAAATCACACCAGTTGTGCTTGTATGTCCAAAAATCCCAGGAAGAGAGTGGAGGAGAAGGATTGCAGTGTGGCCCTCCTCCCTGAGGGAGGTGGGGTGGAACAGATAATTTCTTAGTTTCCTTTTCTCTATCTCCAGCAAGTGCATGTGCCCCTATGGTAAAAACCTGAAAAAAAGAAGTGTTAGTGTTTTCCTTTGTGGATTTTGCTTTTGGTTTGGGGTTTAGAAAGCCTTTTCCACTTGCGGGATCAGCAGTTAACGTAATGGCTATGTTGCAGGACTCCCACATAGTCAACCGCGGTTGGGCCTTGAGCCCGGGGGCTACACTCACCCCGGGCGGTGCCCAAGATCCCGAGAGGAGAATGGAGGAGAAGGGATTGTGGCATGGCCATCCCCCCTGTCTCTCTGTCTCTCTCTGTCTGTCTGGTGAGCGCACGTGCCCTATAGCAAAAACCTCTCCAAAAAAAAAAAAAAGCCTTTTCCACTTGCAAGATTCGATACACTATTTATCAAAATTCGAAATTAGCAAACAGGCCACAGGCCAAATCTGGCTAACCCATGTGTTAAACATTTTGCTTTTGTCCTGATTAACTTTTTATTTTGAAGTATTCATAAATTCACAGGAGATTACAAAAAATGTCTCTAAGGCGGTCCCAGATATTCTTTCTTTTTTTTTCTGGAGAGGTTTTTGCTATAGGGCACGTGCACTCGCCAGAAAGAGAGAGACAGAGAGATAGAAAGCGAGAAATCACCCCCCATGGGAGATGGCCACATCTCAGTCCCTTCTCCTCCATTCTCCTTGGGATCTTGGGCACGCACGCACATGTGCCTGGCCTGAGTTTAAGCCACCAGGTTGGGACTCAAACCGTGGTCGACTACATGGGCGTCCAGTGACAGAGCCATTATGCCAACTGTTGGTCCCAATCCCAGATATTCTTTATTCAGTTTCCTCCACTGATAATGTCTTATATACTTGGTAACAATGCTAGGAAATTGACATTGGTGCAGTCCACAGAATGCATTCAGATTTCACTAGTTTTACATGTACTCATTTGAGTGTGTGTGTGTGTGTAATTCTGCTCAGTTCTACCACATGGGTAGATTTCTGTAACCAGTACCTCTACAATTAATATATAGAATATGCCATCATTATAAGGCTCCCTTGTGCTGTCCTACCTTACCAGCCTCTCATTGGTCTTTCCTTTTAAAAATTATTTATTTAATGTTATTTATTATTATTACTTAATTTGCTCTAGGGCATGTGTGCTTACCAGAGAGAGACATGGGGGAGAGGGGGACAGTGATGAAGCAAGCTGCCAAATCTGGGACTTGAACAGAAGTCGACCATGTGGGAGTCCAGCAGACCATGTGGGGGTCCATGCCACCTGGACTAATGGGCCTTGCCTCCTATTAGTCTTAAGAGTGGTTTTTACATTTTTTAATGACTGAAAAAATCCAAAAGAATTATATTTTGTGTCATATGAAAGTTAGTGAAATTAAAACTTCAGCATCTTATAAGTGAAGTTTTTCGTCTTTTTTTTTTTTTTTTTAGTTTTTGCTGTAGGGTGTCTGTGCTCAATGGAGAGAGTCAAAGAGAGAGAGCATGAGAAAGAGAGAGAGAAAGAGAGAGAAATCATCCCTGACTCCGGTCATGTGGGATCCAGCCACCTTATCAATCTCCACACCACCGCCGGCTCTCCATAAACAAAATTCTAATGGAACATGGCCACGCTCACTTGTTTACCGGCTGACTATGGCCACCTTCGTACTGCAACAGCCTGTCCGAATTGTTCAGATGGAGACCTTATAGTTTGAAAATATTTGCCATCTTGTCCTTAACAAAGAAAGTTTGTCAACCCATGATGTAAGTCATCATCTATTCTTTTTTTAATCTTTCATTTATTTCTTTAAATGACCTGTCACTTATTTATGCATTTAGCATTAGAAAAAGTTATAATAGGGGACCAGCAGATGGCGTAGTGGCTACATCACTGGACTCCCATGTAGTTGACCATGGTTCGAGTCCTGGACTTGGTGGCTTAAACTCACGCCAGGAGTGTGTGCTTGCATACCCAAGATCCTGAGAGGAGAACGGAAGGGAAGGGATTGTGGTGTGGCCATCCCCCCTGGGGATGATTTCTCGCTTTCTGTCTCTCTGTCTTTCTAGCAAGTGCACATCCCTATAGCAAAAACCTCTCTCTGTGATCCTCGCTAGCTGAAAGACAGGCAGTGTTAGGGAGCGATCACAGCATGATGAGACCTTTTTGAGGGTATCTGTGTGTCTTGAAATTAAAAAAAAAAAAAAAAAAAAAAAAAAAAAAAAAAAAAAAAAAAAACTTGGGAAAAAACCACATTTGGACACAGCCATGATAGTGCACACTGCTTGATGCTGCTGTTCATCAGGTGGAGGCCACATGGAAAGCACAGGTTTGATTCCCAACCTCTCCTAAAAGCCAAACCAATGACACATGTCTTTAGTCTCAGCTCCTCAGGAGGCTGAGGCAAGAGGATCGTGACTTAGTGAGATTCTACCTAAATTTTAGAAACACGACACAGGGGCCAGCAGGTTGGCTTGGCGGTTAAGGTGCTAGATTCCCACCTGGCCAACCACAGTTCAAGTCCTGGACCCAGTGGTTTGAAAATCACACCAGGCACTGCCCAAAATTCTGAGAGGCGATTGGAGGAGAGGGAATTGTGGAGTGGCCATTCCCCCTGGGGAGTGATTTCTGAGTTTTCCTCTCTCTGTCTCCGGCAAGTGCACACACCCTATCACAAAAATCTAAAAACACACAAACACAACACCAAAAACTAAACAAAAACCCATATGAGGCACTGTTCACAACCAGCCCTTCTGTAGATACTGCATTTGCAAAGGTGCGTGTGCTGGTCGCTGGAGGTGTCTTGTCCGGTAGGGGTCTGCTCAGTGGAGTCTGTGACCAGGGAGCTTCTGCTCTGGAGTCTAGGGAATGGGTTCCATTTGTGCCTCTGCTTGCTACCGGATGAGTGACCTCTGGCCCATTGTCTAACCCCCCTGCTCCCTAACTTAATCTCTCAGTAGTAAAACAGGGATAACAACCCTGTCATTATAGGGGGTGAATGAGATGGAATATGTAGAGTGGCTTACATATTGCCTGGCAGAGTATGAGCTTAAAACATTTATTTATCTTCCCTTCCCTTGACCTAGAGAATATGCGTAAATTGTTGTAAAAAGAATGGATTTTGGGGCCAGCAGGTAGAATGGTGTTTAAGGTACTGAACTCCCACATGGCTGACTATGATTCAAGTCCCAAATCTGGTGTCTTGCTTTTTTGCATTCTCTCTGTCTCTCTGGTGAGCACACATGCTCTACAGCAAACTTAAAAAAAAAAAAAAAGTATAGATTTTTGTCTCTAAGTCCTATAACCTTTCTTAGCCCCAAGAGTTTGTTTTCTATTTTGAGGTTCAGTTGTGTTTTGTTTGAGTCAACTCAAAGCCCGAGTTCCTGGGTGCTCAGCTGGCCGTGTTTGCTCTCTGCCAAGAGTGGGTTCAGATGCCCAAGAGCACTTTGGCTGGCCAGGTGGTGTCAGAGCCAGACTGTGACAGTCTGTGGGCTCTTTGTGCATCTGACCTCCTTAAATCGGCTGTGGTCAAGACTCCCGTGTGCGTTCCTGTGGTGAGGGCTGCTGGCTTGTGTCAGTGGACAAGTGGCTTGAGTCGGGTTTCACTGAAGATGAGTGGCCGCCGGGAGGCAGCGCTCCCTGGCAGAGATGATGTCAGGCGCCCAGTG
Source organism: Tupaia belangeri chinensis (assembly GCF_000334495.1). Lineage (NCBI taxonomy): Eukaryota > Metazoa > Chordata > Mammalia > Scandentia > Tupaiidae > Tupaia > Tupaia belangeri. Next base: position 3,862,092 of record NW_006159542.1, read on the forward strand.
ACCTTGAGTTTAGCCGTTGCTGAGCATCACAGTGAGGTTGGCAGGACTTGCTCTCTTGTCCTGAGGATGATTCCGTGGACAACATTCATGACTACGGAACGTGTGTGTTCTCAATTTTGCCAGAACTACAGCAGTTCCCAATCCTCTGTAATTGACCTGGGTTTGCAACATGATTCTTTGTGCTGTGGCCAGATTGTCGCTGCCTAG
>NW_006159542.1:3862329-3866981 GCF_000334495.1 Tupaia belangeri chinensis
CAGCAGGGTGTCCCAGGCTCTTGGCCTTTGTTAATACCTCTCACCTGTCCCTGCCTCGCCATCTACCACCTAGTTCAGGTACCGTTTATGAGTGAGTGTGTGTGTATGTGTGTGTGTGTTGGGGGGTGGTATGCCTGGACGACTATGGCAGCTCCCTGACCAATGCCTCTCATCTCCTGTACCAGCCCTCTTCATTTGTTCTGCGTGCTTTTTCTGAAGTCCTTTTGTAAGACTTACGCATGATTGCCACTTCGCTGTTCAGAAGCTTAGTTATTGCCTTTGGGGTGCACCTCAAATTCTTAAGCCTGTTATTTAAGATCCCTCGGATTCTGGAGCTAATCTGCTTTTCAGATCTTATTTCCTGCATGTTCCCCTGAGTGGCTCAGGTGCATTCACGTTGCCCAGGCCCCAGCCATGCCTTCTGCCCTTCACCCTGGGGCAGTTTTGCTGACGTGGTGTCTGTCCCAGGAACACCGTTCTTGTCCACTAAGTGGCTCTTCATTGTTTACAGAGGGCATTCACAGCCCTTCTCAATCATCTCCACGCAGCCTCGCCTCCTGGATGGGGTCTTGCCATTTGCCAGTGAATGTAGGGGAGCTTAAGGGGTTTTATTATTGCCTCATAGCCATAATAAATGTGAGCTGGAATCGAAACTCAGGCCTTCGTCATCCCATGAAGCCCCCTGGTCAGACAGCCCTCTCTGCAGCCTTCCTGGGAGAGCAGAATTATTCCCACTTCCTTCTCAGCTCTAGCTCAGAGGGTTGCCCACACTGGGCTCCTCAGGCAGATTCCTGACATGTCTTTTCTCCTCCATGTCTTGAACTGCACCTGGCAGTCAGGAGGACCTCTCTGTAAGTACTGGGGTGAATACAGGAATAAAGAGATTGCTGTCCATATCCTCTAATTTGTGGTGGTGGGGGGTTATTGCAGTCCGGTAATTAGGCCACTTAAAACTCCCATGTGTTGGAAAACATCTGTATCCTAGTCTATGGAATAAATAGGGAGTGATAATTATTTTGTCCCACTCCCTCTGCCATCTCATAGAGACATGATCAAGTCTTTCATTACTCAAAGAAAAATACTTACAACACATTTAATTATATGTATTTTGGGAATATGTAAATCTTTTAGCTCAGTTTTGTCCAACAACAACTATACTTACGGGCGACTTTGAGGACTACCAGCCCTCCCTTAATGTACCAGCACCCTCCTCCGCAACAACCTTAACTAAAAAAAAATAATACTATTTTCCAACTCAATTAAAATTGTCCTGCATGATATGTAAAGCATAAATAGAAGCATCTTCAGAAAAACTTGTGGCCTATCGATCTCTTGTGTATTGGCTTCAAGAGAAACCTCTAAGGCTCCCCATTGACGTGGACACCTCATAACCACTGCCGGGCCAAGGCAAAGGAGCTGTCTTCTTTCTGACTTTGTTTGATGTCTCAGCATTTATAGACAAATCATCTTCAAGCTGTTTTTCCTCATTCATTCCTGGACTTTCTTCCTTCTCTGTTTCTGCCCCTCTGCGTCTGTACCTTGTTTGAAATAAGGATTTCAGAGCACTCACCTTTGTTTGCTGATTGCATTTCTGCCTTTGAGCTCACAATGCCCCCGTGGAAAGGCAGGACTATAACCTGCATTAGGTTTAAGACCCTTTTCTTTTGTGTCCTTAGCCCCTGCCTGTTTTTCTTCTTTCCTTTATGCTATCCTTTTGTGGCTACTTTCTGAGCAGTGTTGGTTTAGAAGATCCTGGTCCTGCCTCTTCTTTGACCCCTTAATGTTTTGACTGGGTCAGACTCTTGGTTGCATGCGTTCTCATTTCCAGTGAGTAAACGAACGGGGAGATAAAAAAGAAATGACCCACCTGCGGTCTGAGGCATGTCAGGAGGAATGCGGGAACTATTAGGTCCTCCGGAAAGTCCTGATGTGGTTTTCTATGCAAAAATGCATCATGGCTTTCCAGGACGACCTCATAGATCTGGAGCAGCCAGGTAGACCTCCAGCCCGGGTGTCCGCCTGTGCCTCTGGGTTGGAGGCTGGCACATCTCAGGCTTCTGAAAAAGGTGCCTGGGGAAAGGATGTCCCAGGCCTTGCGGAGTGAGTCCCACAGAGAAGCGGCCCTTCCAGCTGCAGATCTGCGTCAGTATTCTATAGTGTCATGCCACAAAACCCACCCTGAGAGGATCCTACCCATTCTGTTCAAGGAAACGAAAATGAACTGAAAACTGTTTCAGAGCAAGTACGACTTTTCGAATATGGTCACATGTGTGTTATTTAGCACATTTCTCATCTCATGTCAGTTTAGGTTTAGGTTGAGGGTTTAAGGACATCCCACCCCTAACCATGCATGTGCCATACATACATTATGGAATGTGAGAGTCTCTGTTGGAGGCGATTCCAGGTTGGCATCTCATGGAAGGTGAAGTATTTCTGTTTTCTTTTTTGAGTTTACAGAGACTGTTTAGAATCTGCAGCACCTATGTTTCCTCTATAGTTTTTTTTTTTTTTAATAAGTTCTTCAACCTGCCATTTGCCATGGGTATGTGTGCTTGCTATGGGGAGAGTGAGAAAGCACCCCCCATCCCCAGGGAATGGCCACACCACAATCCCTTCTCTTCTTGTGATTTTGGGCATGGACACACACACATCCAGCATGTCTTTCTTTCTTTTTCTTTTCTTTTTTAAGAATTATTTTATTTAACTTTATTTATTTATTTTAATTTGACCAGAGAAGGACAGAGTGAGAAAGCGAGAGAGAAAAAGTGAAAAAGCAAGCCACCACATCTGGGACTTGAACCAAGGTCAGCCATGTGGGAGTCCAGCGCCTTTAACCACCATGTCGCCTGCTGGCCTCTCCAGCATGTCTGTTTGTCTGTCTGTCTGTTTTTTTGAGAGGTTTTGGTGATAGGGCATGTGCGCTCGCCAGAGAGACAGAAAGCGAGAAATCCACCCCCCCCCAGAGGGGATGGTCACAGAGGGGATGGTCACGCTGCAATCCCTTCTCCTCCATTCTCCTCTCGGGATCTTGGGCACGCATGCACATGCGCCCGGCGTGACTTTAAGCTACAGGGTCCAGAATTCGAACCGCGGTCGACTCTGTGGGAGTCCAGCAACATAGTCATTACGCCAACTGCTGTTCCCTCCAGCATGTCTTTCAAGCTGTCGGGTCCAAGACTTGAACCATGAAATTGGACATGTGAGATCCAGGCATCTTAACCCACCACACTACCAGCTGGTCCTTCTCCTTAGGGTTTTTTTTTGTTGTTGTTGTTGTTTTGTTATAGGGTGTGTGGAGACACTGGAGACAGAGATACACAGAGAAAACGTGAGAAAGCACCCCCGGTGGGATGGTCACCCCACAATCCCTTCTCCTCTTTTCTTGGGATTTGGGGCATTTGTGCATGTGCCTGGCCTGTTTTTTTAAGCCACTGGGTCCAGACTTGAACTGTGTCGTCGTCTATGTGGGATCCAGCTGCCTTAATTTGCATGCTATCTGCTGGCCATCCACAGGTTTTTTAATTTTATTTTTTGGAGAGGTTTTTGCTATAGGGCGCATGTGCTCGCCAGAAAGAGAGAGACAGAGAGAAAGCGAGAAATCACCCCCAGGGGGGATGGCCATACCACAGTCCCTTCTCCATTCTCCTCTCGGGATGCACACACGCCTGGCATGAGTTTAAGCCATCAGGTCCGGGACTTGAACCATGGTCGACTGCATGGGAGTCCAGGAACATAGTCATTACGCCAACTGCTGGTTCCAATCCACAGGTATTTCTAAGACTGAAAATGACAAGTTCTCTCCAGGGAAGACTCACATTTGCTTTTACACATGCCAAATTTGGCAAATCATTTTTGGTCCCAAAGTGCTAATGGATTCCAGAAAAAGAGTTTCTACCTTAGATGAATGGTGAGTTTTCAGTAATATTCATGGCAAGAGCACTTTCTTTTCTTTTCTTTCTTTCTTTCTTTCTTTCTTTTTTTTTTTTTTGCCATAGGGTGTGTGTGCTTACTGGAGAGAGACAGAGAGAGAGAAAGTGAGAAATCCATGTTGCAATCCCTTCTTAGGATTTTGGGTGCACACACACGTGTCAGGCATTGTCCTGTCCCTGTTCGGGCGCCAGGTGTCCCGACCCGGGGGGACAACCGAACAGGTTTCCTGAGTGAAGGAGTGAGAGCCGGGACAAGCGGCGTAGTGTTACAGCACGGAGACGACAGTGTCGTCTGTTTATTGTGGGCAGCACGGTACAGCACAGAGACGACGCAGTGTCGCGTCGTCTACTGTGAGCAGCATGGAGACGGCACGGTGTCACAGCTCTTCAGTGTCGCCCGGAGACGATGTAGTGTTACAGCTCTTCAGGGTCTCCCAAGTCGTCTGGAGATGATGCAGTGTCAGCTCTTCAGGATCTTCAGGGTCGTCTGGAGACTGCGCGGTGTTTCAGCTCTTCAGGCTCTTCAGTTGTCGTCTTCCTGGTCGTTGTCGTCTTCCTGGTCGTTGTCGTCTCGGTTGTCTGCGTCGTCTTCTCGGTCGTCTGTGTCGTCTTCTCGGTCGTCTGTGTCGTCTGTCTACTGTGGGCCAGGCATCGTGATTATATACACTCTGGTGGGTTGTAAACGGTGGGTCGTGATTGGTTGTAAACAGTGGACTGTGATTG
>NW_006159542.1:3867103-3881372 GCF_000334495.1 Tupaia belangeri chinensis
GAGAAATCCATGTTGCAATCCCTTCTTAGGATTTTGGGTGTACACACACATGTGTCAGGCATGTTTTTTCTTTCTTTCTTTTTAAGAAAATAATTATTTAATTCTATTTGTTGTTACTATTTTTTAATTTGACCAGAAAGAGACACACACAGAGAGAAAGGAAATGTGAGAAAGCAAGCCGCCAGGTCTGGGCCTCAAACTGTGGTTATCCATATGGGAATCCAGCGCTCCAGCCACCCCACCACCTGCTGGCCTCTCGGTATGTTTTCTCACACCACTGAGTCTGGGACCAGAAGTACAGAGTTGGCCATGTGGGGCCTGGAGCTTTATCCACCCCACCACCTGTTGGGCTGAGGCAAGGACACTTTTAGTTTTGCTAAAAGCACAAGGCTTTTATTTATTTATGTATTTTAAAATAGTCACTTATTTAGTTTTGTTATATTTTTTAATTTGAGAGAGAGAGAGGGAGGGAGGGAGGGAGGGAGGGAGGGAAAGTGAGAAAGCAAGCTGCCAGGTCTGGGACTCGAACCACAGTCAGCCATACGGGAGTCCAACGCCCTTCACCAACACACTACCTGCTGACTCTGTAGACTTCACTTTCAAAATGACTTAAGAATTATCGATGCTAGGTTTTGGAAAAGTTTGTTACCTCTTATTTCTACTATTAGTGATACAGATCCAATGTTACTTGAAAGAAAAAAACATCAAAATAGTTCTCATGAAAATATCTTTTTTAGAGAATTATTTTATTTAACTTTAATTTGAGCAGAGAGGGACAGAGTGAGAGTGAGAGAGAGAAAGTGAGAAAGCACCTTGTTCTAACTTTTTAAAAAAAACTTTATTAAACTTTATTTTAAATTTACCAGAGAAGGACAGAGAGAGAGAGAAAGTGAGAAAGCAAGCCTCCAGGTCTGGGACTCAAACCACGGTGGGCCATGTGGGAGTCCAGCATCCTTAACCACTGCACCACTTGTCAGCCCCAGTGTATTGTTCTTCTAGGTCCTTGATTGGAAAACCCAAAATGCCCCTTTCCTTGACCATCTGATTCCTTTTGTCGAACGGTGCTTTCCATGTGTGTGGCACTGTGTCAGATGGGAGCACAAAAACATGAAAATTAGAGCTAGGTTTTGTAAGAGGAATGAGTGGTACAGGTAATATGTAGTGAGCAAAGGGTGGGAAATGAACAAGTACTTCTTTTTTTTAAGAATTATTTGTTAGGACTAGCAAGTAGTATGGTGGTTAAGTCATCGGACTTTTACATGGTCATCCATGGTTCAAGCCCTGGATCTGGCAGCTTGCTCTTTCACTTTCTCTCTCTCTCTCTCTCTGCATTATTTATTTAATTTTATTTAATATAATTTGCTATAAGGCATATTTACTCACCAGAGAAAGAGAGAGAAAATGAGAAAGCCGGGACTTGAGCTGCTGTCGGCCGTGTGGGAGTCCAGCGCTTTAACCGCCATGTCACCTGCTGGCCCTGGAACAAATGTTTCTTAGGGATAATTCTAAGCGCCTTCTTCCTGTCTGAGACATAAAGAGGAGCTCCTGGACTGTGCCATAGCACAGGCCTCCCAGAGAGGCCAAAGAGTTGGGCTCCTCCCTTGTCACTTGAGTGACCTCACACGTTGTTTTGAAGCCTTTTTGTTATATGTAGCACGAACAGCTTGGATGCTGAGGGGCTCTCCACCCCGAGTCCTCATGTGCGTTTGGTACATAAATGTCAGTGGAGGAATGCCTTACGTAGCTTTATGGGTTTGCAGTTAGCAGCATCCTGAGCAAATGTCGAGGTCGACAGGAGAGAGAGCAGATGTCTAGGGGAAGCCGTGTGTTCCTTGAAACTGTGCCCTTTGGGGGGGTCTCACTTGTGTTTTTGGAAAGCTGCTCGTTTGATCACTTGAGGCCTCCAAACGGCACGCACACGCTTGACCAGCAGTAGAGAAAAGTTCTTCCTGTTGTGGGTCTTAGTGATGTCTCAGTCAGGAGCGCCCAGGTCATGCTTCCCCCAGCTTGTTATCCATTTGGCAGGTTACTCGTTCTTTCAAGTCGTCCCAGCATCCTCAGCTTGTCTCCTTCGATGGATGGAGCACTTATCATAACACTTAGATTGCATCATCGTCGGAGGTCTTCGTGTCCGTATCCCCAACGAGACTGGATTATTGAAACACAGAGGCTGTGTCTGATTTTGTTTAGTAGCCCTGCATCAGCATTTTGGCTGATATGTGTTAGGTGTTCCATGCGTGCTTCAAATAGTGGTTCTTCCTTAGAAGGAATGACCAGGAATCATGGTGAAATTGAGCCGAGAGTTGGGGAAACCCTTTGCCTGCAAGAGGCACAAGGATGTCTGGAGAAGTGATGGTTGGTTTGGAGATTCTTAGAAAAAGGTAGTAACAGACATCAGAAACTTTGCCAAGGAATGTGGATTTGAGCCTCCATTTACACTTCATTTATGATCTTGTTGGGGGTGTTCTTTGGCTCAGGCCAACAGGTGAATTTTACTTGAATGGGAGTTTTCTAGTAGAAGGCCAATGGAAACATTTCCAGTTTCTGAATGACTTTATATATTTATTTTTATTTATTAATTAAATTTACTATAGGGCATGTGCACTTGCTTGAGAGAGAGAGAGGGGAAAGGAGGTGAGAGAGGGGTTATGGCTAAGCTGCACTCCCTTCTCCTTTGCTCTCCTCTCAGGATTTTGGGCGCACACACTCATGTGTGGACATGTGGTTTTTCAAGCTGCTGGGACTTGAGCCTTGCAGTTGGCCACGTGGGATCCGTCTGCCTTCACCATACCACTGCCTAGCCCTCTGAGTGACTGACTTTATTTGCCTACAGATAAAACTTTAAACTAGGTGGTCCCTTACTATAGTCTAAACACAAGTCTTTGGGACTGGCCCCATAGCCTCATGGTTAGGGGAGCCAGATTGCTCATGGTCAACTGTGGTTTGAATTCCAGCTCCAGTGGCTTGGAAAACCAGCTGTGTTTGTGTGTGTGTGTGTCCAAAATTTTGACAGGATGGAGAAAGGAGACGTGATTGCCGTGTGACTGCATTCCATTCAAGGCATGCAATCTCCCTCTCCCTTTCTCTCTGTGTCTCTCCATCTCTCTTGAAAACATACATATCTCAGCAATAAAAAAAAATAAAGTCTTTGCCTTATAAGGAATAGCCCACAATCCCAAGTAGGAAGTGTAAACTGTTCGGGGAAGATACCAACCTAGAGACCACAGACTGGTGGACCTTGAATCTTGGAGACACTTGTACAAGCAACCTTGGAGTCTTGGGAGAACATTTGAGTTGAGGATTCTGGGGTGGTGGCAGGGAAAACCAAACTTCCTACTAATTATTAGCAAGTCTAGTCCCAGAACTTGTAAAGATAACATTTGAATAACTTCCCAGAAAAGAAGATAACTCTCTATATTCTCAAATTTCATGCTGTTTACATCACTGTTTTCTCTCTAGATTTTAAAATTACATACACATTGTATAGACATTATATATACTAATCAGCTTTGCTGCAGTAATCAACTCCCCAAAATTCAAAGATTGCAACAAACATTAAGTTTTAGGTCATGAGTGTTGGCAGCTTGAGACCTATGGCAAAAACCAAAAAAAAAAAAAAAAAAAAAGAATATTTAAAAAAGAATATTTAAGAGTCAGAGTAGGGAGCCAGCAGATGGTGTGATGGTTAAGGTGTTGGACTCCTGAACTCCCATGTGGCCGACCGTGGTTTGAATCCTGGACCTGGTGCCTTGTTTTCTTGCTTTCCCTTTCTCTCTCTTTTTCTCTAGTCAAATGAAAATAATAATAATGATAATAAATAAAATTGAATAAGAAATTCTTTTAAAAAGTGAGTGATTAGAGTGCTACTATAAAACTATTGGGATTGGCTGACTTTTTTTTTTTTTTTTTTTAGATTTTTCCCATAGGGTGCCTATGTTTGCTGGAGAAAGAGAGAGAGGGAGGGAGGGAGAAAAAGTGAAGAATCACCCCTCAGGGAGGGAGAAAAAGTGAGGAATCATCCCTTAGGGAGGATGGCTACGCTGCAGTCCCTTCTCATTCTCCTCTTGGGATTTTGGGCATGTATATACATGTGCCTGGCATGTTTTTCAAGCTGTTGGATCCAGGACTTGAACTGCAGTCAGTCATGTGGGATCCACTGCCTTTACCACTATCCCACCTGCTGGCCCTGGTCTTGGCTTACTTTTTCGTGGAAGTTCTCTGACGACATTTCTGAGGTTATTTATATGTCCTAATTTTCTACCTTTGCATAATTTCCCTTTAGCCACTTATTATTTTTTCTTAGAAAGCCATCGAGCTCATAACCGTTTCCAAATGTATTGATATGCTCATTCCTAGCAGATCCTTATAATTATAATCACACATAGAACCAAGATTTAGACGGTTATTGCCTGTTCTTTTTCTTTTTTCCTCTTTCCGGATTAATCAGGCTTCCTAAGTTCTAGTTTAGCAAATTCATCTTTTAGAAGAATTAAATTTTGGTTTTGTTTATAACTTTCACACGTTTTTGTTTTCTATTTCCACCATCTGGTACCTGTTTTTTTCTTTTTCTTTTTCTTTTTTTTTTTTTTAATGATAGCACAAAGTTGATGTGACCTAAGTGTTCTGTTCATGTTTACCTGCTTTTGAGAACTCATTTATTTATTCATATTTTGATCTTCTTGTGTCTGAACGATGCGTTACTGTAGGCTAGTCTATATTTTTCTTTTCTTTTTTTAAATAATTTTTAAAAAAGTTTTATTTATTTGTTCAGGCCCAGGACTCGAACCGTGGTCAGCCATGTGGGAGTGTCCAGTACCTTAACCACCACGCCACCTGCTGGTCCTTAAATTTTGCTTTTCTTGGGTCTGAATGATGGGATAACGCAGGCTTGATGTATCATTTTGGTTTACTTGTGCCTGACGAGGTAATTAACGCGGGCCTGCCATTTGCCTCCCTGTCAGAGCAAGTGCTGCTGTTACTGGGTCCTTTGGGCTTCTGTAGTACTCGATGTTAGAATGGTCTTGCAGGAGCAGTAGGCTGTTACCGGTTGAATGATCTGTCATCCGGGAAGGGAAGACAGGGTTGTGGACTGTCTGATCAGGGAAATGTGGTGTGGCCGCTCCCTGTGTCTGGATCCACTGTAACTTGGCTTCCTTTTTTTCCCCCTTTCTCCCCATCTCACTAGAGCCAGATCCTCTAGCTCTGTCAGTCTGCCTGTCTTGTGCTTGTGCGACACAGCCAGCTCAGCTTACCCTTGTGCCTCTTTCTTTTCTTTCTTTCACAGTCGGTTGATGTTAAAGCTTTTTTTTTTTTTTTATAAATTCTGGAGTACAACACAGTCAGCAGCTCAGGGGCTTTTTCTGAACAAACTGGTCTTCAGTTTTCCCCGTAGTTTGCTCCCAAGCAACACCGTGAGTCACATCAGTCAGTAAGACGTCGTTGAAGGTCTTTCACATTTGTTGGTTATAATTCCTAAAGACTCAGCATCTAGCGTTCTCACTTTTGGGTAAGAGAAAAAGCATTTTGGTCCATGAATTCACCTACTCGCTCTTGGAAGACATTGCCCAGCTCTGCTATTACAAAGACGTGGGTGTCACGAATATCTTCAATGATGCACTTCTTCCCTAAGGCATTGGATTCCAGTGTACAGCAGGAACGGCTTCATGGCAAGATTGCATTCTGTAAGCACTCCTTTCAAGACGTTGACCAACTTTTTCCAGTCAGAAGGTGCAGATGACCTCAAGAATGCTCTGCCCACAGACAAAGCAGCTCCTTGGGAAATGGACAGCTTTTCTCTTGGTGCCTTTCTTGCATCGTTACCCTTCATGGTGACATAAAGCTAGTGGACAGGGCGCCCTCTGCTGGCGGTCCTTACTTGGTGTAACTACCTGCGCTTGGAGCTGCCCCTTGTCCACAGCCACCAGATACCCTGGTGGTCTTCATCTGCCTCACTGTCCCGCCTTTGGTGTCCCCATAACACCCAAGATGTCTATTGCACTTTCAATGTGGATGTATATGCGGGAGTTTAAGACATTTTCGGTTTCCTAGCTGAGCATGATAATCTTAAGTAATTCCCATGACACTGGTTAAAGATGTCACTTTTGGGACCAGCAGTTAGCGTAATGGCTATGTCGCTGAACTCCCATGTAGTCGACCGCGGTTCACGTCTCGGACCTGGTGGCTTAAACTCACGCCGGGCGCATGTGCGTGTGTGCCCAAGATCCCGAGAGGAGAATGGAGGAGAAGGGATTGCGACGTGACCATTCCCCCTGGGGGGTGATTTCTCGCTTTCTATCTCTCTGTCTCTCTCTGTCTGTCTGGCGAGTGCATGCACCCTGTAGCAAAAACAAACAAACAAAAAAACCTCTCCACACACATACACACACAAAGATGTCACTTTTTAATTCTCCCCTCAATTGTATCCTCTTGAAAACCTTTGAAAGTTTTGGCACTTGTTTATAAAGGGTGACACCCTTTCCTAGTTTCCAGTGTCAATATCAGTAGAGTCACTGGTTTTTGTTGTCCTTGTCATTTTGCACCCCCCCCATGCACCATTTTTTTCTCTTTCTCTAGATTCAGTTAGTGTCTAGAGGGTGGAGAAAGGGAGAAAGCAGAGCCATTGTCTAGATTCACGGAGTTTATCTGGAAGTCTAGAGTTACGGTTTTTAAATGAGTGTGTAACGTTTTGTCTTCCTAATGTAAACATGATCGGTTCCGGTTGTTGAACCTTTGGAAGCTTTCCAAGCTTCATTCTGTGTTCTTTGTTCTGTTACGAACATCTTAGAACAGAACAGTTCGGAGATGATACTTCTGAGTTTATGCTCCAGAGTAGACTTACATGTAACCTTACAACCAAACCAGCAATCAAGGGCAGTCTGTTCAGTTTACATAGGACACACTTCTTTTCTTTTTTCTTTCTTTTTCTTCTTCTTCTGTTTTTTTTTTTTTTTTTTTTTTTTTTTTTTTTTTTTTTTTTTTAGTGTCAGAGGGTACCTGTGCTTGCCAGAGAGAGAGACAGACAGACAGAAAGAGAGAGAAGGAAAGAGAAATCCTCCCTTCCCCAAAGGGGCATGGTCACACCATTCTTCCTTCTCCATTTCTCTATCCTATTAGATTTTGGACACGCATGGATACATCAGCGTGTTTTCAAGCAGCTGGAGCCAGGACTTGAACCACAATTGGCCATGTGAGAGTCACCTTCTTTAACTACTAGGCTAGCCCAGGACATTCACCTTTTTTTTTTTTTGAGAGTTTTTTTGCTATAGGGTGCATGCACTCGCCAGAAAGATAGACAGAAAGGGAGAAATCACCCCCCAGGGGGGATGGCCACAGCGCAGTCCCTTCTCCTCCATTCTCCTCTTGGGATCTTGGGCACGCACGCACACGCGCCCGGCGTGAGTTTAAGCCACTGGCAACTTGGAACTCAGGCTGGACGTGTGTGCCTGTGTGTGACCATCCACTCTGGGAGGTGATTTCTCACTGTCTCTTTTGTCTCTTTCCTCTCCTGTAAGCGCATGTACCCTATGGTAAAACTTTTTGTTTTTTTAAGAATTATTTTTATTTAACTTTATTTATTTTTACTCATTTAAGAAATTTGACTAGAGAGGGACAGAGAGAGAAAGAGCAAGCAAATAAGCTGCCAGGGGTCTGGGACTCAAACCTGCTGGCCCTGACTGTGGCAAAAACTTTTTTTTTAAAGGTAGAGAGAGACAGATGGGACCAGCAGTTAGTGTAATGGCTATGTTGCTGGACTCCCATGTAGTCAACCACAGTTCGCGTCCCGGACTCGGTAGCTTAAAACTCATGCCAGGTGCGTGCGTGCCCAAGATCCTGAGAGGAGAATGGAGGAGAAGGGATTGAGGTGTGGCCATCCCCCCTGCGGGGTGTTTTCTCGCTTTCTGTCTGTCTGGCAAGTGCATGCACCCTATAGCAAAAACCTCTTAAAAAAAACCCAAAAACCCCCAGATTTTAAGCCACCGGGTCTGGGATTCGAACCATGGTTGACTACATGGGAGTCCAGTGACATAGCCAATACGCTAACTGCTGGTCCCATGGCAAAAACTTTTAAAGTTAAAGAAAAAAAAAATCTTGGGACCAGCAGCATAATGACTGTGTCGCTGGACTCCCATGTAGTCAACCGCGGTTCGCGTCCCGGACCCGGTGGCTTAAAACTCAGGCCGGGCGCGTGTGCGTGCGTGCCCAAGATCCCGAGAGGAGAATGGAGGAGAAGGGATTGTGGCGTGGCCATCCCCTCTGGGGGGTGATTTCTCGCTTTCTGTCTCTTTCTGTCTCTTTCTCTCTCTCTCTGTCTGGCGAGCACACGTGCCCTATGGCAAAAACCTCCCCCCCCCAAAAAAAAAAAAAATCTCAAAACTGAAGGGAATTCTAAAGCAGTCCCAATCTGTATCTCTTTTCCTGGGGTAAAAAAGGGAGAGGGAGAGGAGAAAGAAATACTAATTGAAACCTACAAGGTGAGGATTAATATTTTGTAGCAATGGAGTATTTATCAACTTTGTAGTTGTGACTCTTCACAAGGGCTATTTTAGATATTGGCTGCTACAATAAAATCATTAAGGTAATGTCTTTGAGTCACCAAGGCGACGGTTACCTTCAGTTCTGTTTATTGTCGGCTGTCCACCCGGCCTCACAGGTTATAAGGGATGCAGGAATTCTTACAGACAAGTCAACTTGGAAGTTCTGTCTTAGTATGTGAGCAGTGCTTTAGTGCCCGGTCGCTGCCAGCTGCTGATGCAGCGGCTTCTGTGTACTAACTCAGTCTCTTTATCCTCCTTTATAGCTGAAAACACAGGGGCATAGAAAGATTAAGAAACTTAAGCCACACTGCTAGCGAGTGGTGGAGCTGGAGTGCAAACCCGGAAATCTGGCTCCCATTAGCCTCTGCTGTGTCTACCAAAGGCATTTATATAGACTCCCTTTTAGTGGCAAGGGGTTAGTTCTTTTGTTTCCAAGTCTCATTACATACTTACCGAGGACCGGTCTGTGCCAGGACTAGCATGGTCTCTGCTCTTACGGAATTTACAGACTAGTCGGGAGTCTGTCAGTCAATCAATGTCTCATAAAATTTCAGACAGCGATAATTCCTATAAAGAAAATGAAGCCAAAGGAAGAAGGGGCTAGGGAGGATGGGGGGACGCAGGGATATTTTTAGATTTTATGGGCTAAGAAGACCTCTCTGGGTAGGTGTCGTTTGAGTCTAAACCTATTTGAAGAGAAGAACTAGCTACAGAGACATCTAGAGAGGGAGGGAGGGAGATTGAGATTAAGATTGAGATTGAGATTGATTTCCGGGTGAAGGGAACAGCAGTTTCAAAGGCTTGATGTCAAAATGAGGCTGGGCGGTGCAAGGCCAGAGTGAAGACCAGCATGTCATTGGGTGGACGTCGGGGAGAGTGTTGGTAATGAGGTCAGAGTGAAGGTGAAGACCAGGTCATATTGGCCCTTGTGGGTTATAGAAAGGAGTTTGAATTTTCTTCTGAATGTCATGGGATGTCTTTGAGAACTTTGAGCAAGAGAGTGACATGTTTTGATTTATATATATATATTTTAAATTTTGCTGCAGGGTCCACACACTTGCTGGAGAGAGAGAGAAAGTGAGAAAGAACCCTCAAGGAAGGTGACAGTACCACAATCTCATCTTTCTTGGGTGTTTGGGCATGAACGCACATGTGTCTGATGTGTTTTTCAGGCTGCCGGGTCTGGACCTTGAACCATAGGTTAGTTGTGTGTGATCCAACTGCCTTAACCACCATGCCAGCTGGCTTAGCGGTTTACATTTTTTTTTTTTTTTAAGAGAGATTTTTGCTATAGGGTGTGTGAACTTGCCAGAGAGACAGAGACACAGAGTCAGAGAGACAGAAAGCAAGAAGTCATTCCCCAGAGGGGATGGTCACGCTGCAGTCCCTTCTCCGTCTTTCTCCTCTTGGGATTTTGGGCATGCATGTGCATATGCCCGGTATGATCTTTAAGTCGCCAAGTCTGGGACTCTTAACAGTGGAGGCAGCAATGTGAGACCAGGCCACCTTAACCTCCACACTACCTGCTGGCCCCACATTCTCCCTTTTAAAAATATTTTTATTGTGGAAAATTTTGAACATACATTAAGAGCAGAGAATTGTGTAATGAACATGCAGGTACCAGCTTCAACAATGATCAACTCTTAGGCATCTTTTTTGCTTTTTTGTAATAGGGCATGTGCACTCACCAGAGAGACAGAAAGTGAGAAATCACCCCCCAGGGGGAATGGCCATGCCATAATCCCTTCTCCTCTATTCTCCTCCCGGGATCTTGGGCACGCATGCACATGCACCCGGCATGAGTTTAAGCCACCAGGTCTGGGACTTGAACTTCAGTTGACAACATGGGAGTCCAGCGACATAGCCATCATGCCAACTGCTGGTTCCAACTCTTAGGCATCCTGAATTATTTATACTTCTTCCTACCCTATCCTTAGTTATTTTGAAGCAAATACCAGACATCTTATTATTTCATCCATAAATATTTTCATATATACTATATTTCTAAAAGCCAAAGACTTTCTAAAAATCATACTTCCATTATCATACCAAATGTTTATTTCATATCAGTTTTTAACCGATCGCTATTCAGATTTTTCTAAATATCTCAAAAGTCTTTTCCTTTATCCGTTTCGTTTTGAGGCAGTTGGATGACAGATCTCTGAAGTGTTCTATCTGTAGGTGCTCCTCCCATCTCCAGCTCTTTTTTCCTTGTGATTGGTTTATTGGAGAAGCTGAGTCTGATTCTCTTTAGTTTTACAAAGTGTGGATTTTGCTCACTGCATCCTCCTCGTATTGTTGAATGCATCCCTCCATTCTCTATTGCTTCTAAAACTTGGTGGCGTGTGGTGTGTTTGGGATTCAGATTCAATTTTTTGGCAAGAATACATCATACGTTAAGTAGGTGCGACCGTCTTTCAGGAAGCACATGACATTTAATTATCTCCTTGTGATGGTTGATTGAATTTATGAATGTGTTGAATTTTTTTTTTTTTTTTTTGAGAGAGATTTTTTGCTATAGGCCATGTGCACTCACTGGAGAGAAGAAAGTGAGAAATCACCCCCCCGGGGGGATGGCCACACCACAGTTCCTTTTCCTCCATTCTCCTCTTGGAATTTTGGGCATGCATTCGCATATGCCTGGTGTGAATTTCAAGCCTCTGGTCTGGGATGTGAACTGTGGTGGGCCATGTGGGAGTCTAGTACCTTAACCACTATGCCACCTGCTGGCCCCTAAATATGTTAATACGTTTAGTATTTAAGACAGCTCAGGCGTCTAACTGTTTAGCTGGGGCTAGGTGGTGGTGGTCTTGCGAATGTGGGAAGAACAGATGGTGCGCTCACAGAAGCCCGTTTCCCGTGAGGTCTGTGATGGTGGGCCGTTGCGTTCTCTGTCCCCGAGTTTTTGCTTGGATTGGTTCCTTTGGTGCTTCCTGAGAGAGGACTCTGGTACAGGACATGCCATCCTTGGTTTCTCTTGATCGTAAGAGATCTGGTCCGCTAAGAAACACTGAGTAAGGCCTTCTGAGGGTTGGTGTTGTACTTCAGAGGTGTTTGTTGTTTTGGCTAAACCAGCGACTTTTGCTGACAGCCTCCAGGCGGATGTTTGACTTGATATGTAAAGTGACTCTTTCCTGCTTTCAGGATCTCATTTTGCCCAACGGCGGTACCCCAGCAGGCACTTCAAGTCCGGCTTCTTCGTCCTCCCTGCTCAACAGACTTCAACTTGATGACGACATGGATGGCGAGACCAGAGATCTCTTTGTCACTGTCGACGACCCGAAGAAGCACGTGTGTACTATGGAGACCTACATCACGTACAGGATCACCACCAAAGTAGGTCCCTGCGTTGTTTTCTGCCTGTGGTGGATGGTTTTGGGGAGTTGGGGCTCCGCTCTTGGTGGTCTCTGCCTCTGCTCTCTTCCTCTCTGTGTACAACGGCTCGCTTCTGTCACCGTGGGGGCTGTGGCTTTTTGAGAGAGTGGGTGAATTCAGATGAAAAGATTGATACATGATAGTTCTTTTTAAAATGTACTATAGGGCATGTGTGCTTGCCAAAGAGAGAGAGAGAGAGAGAGAAAGAGGGGGCGGGGAAGCAGGAAGCATCCTCAGAGAGGGACGACCACACTGCATCTCCTTCTCCGCCATTCTCCTCCCGGGACTGTGGCCGTGCGTGCCCACACACCTGGCATGATTTTCCAAGCTGCTGAGTCTAGGACTTGAGCTGCCTAGTCGGCCGTGTGGAATCCAACCCCTTTTACCACCACGCCATCTGGCCGGGTCTCTGTATGATAGTGGTCATTTTTTTTTTTTTTGAAGAGAGAGAGAAATTATATCTAAGCTTTTCAAATAAATGTTTAATCTCTGTGCTTGCACTTATTTTCTGATGATATTATTTAATATTTAATATAATATTATTTAATGTGATATTTAATTAATATCTTCTTGCTCTTTTTGTCCCCCCCCCTTTTTTTTTTTTTTTAAGATTTTTGCCATAGGTCACGTGCACTTGCAGGAGACAGTGACAGTGAGAGGGAAAGTGAGAAATCACGCCCCCTGGGGGATGGCTATGCCACAGTCCCTTTTCTTCCATTCTACTCCTGGAGTTTTGAGCAGACATGGACACATGCCCAGTGTGATTTTCAAGCTGCCGTGTCTGGGTTTTAAACTGTGATCAGCCATGTGGGAATCCAGCCTATTAAACACCACGCCACCTGCTGGTCCCCTATCATATTACTCTTAAAATTTGTGATTTCGTAACATCAACCTAAGTCACCGTGATGAGATTATAATTCTACATAATTTGACCTAATTAGGGTTGATGATAGCTGGGGTTGGGAGAAGGAGTAACAGAAGGACAGGGAGTAATATCTACTGACTTGTGCTATGTGGTAGTGGTAGATGTCATCTATTAATTCTCATGGCAGTCCTAAAACTGTTTATGTTTTAGTTTAATTTTTGCAGGTGAGAAAATAGGAAAAGTTGAAGTAACTTGTTTAAGATGATAAAGTTGATAACTGGGATTCTAACTTGAATTTATAAGACTATAAAGCCTACATTTTTATTTTTAAACATATGCTTTTACATAATTTCACTTAGGAAAATAAGTAATTTGGGGTCCGCCAGTGATGTGGGGAAAGTGGCTGCATCCCACATAGCTGAGTGCGTGGTCTAAGTTATAGACCTGGTGGCTTGAAAATATGGATTGAGTTGTGGCCATCCCCTTTGAAGGGCGCTTTCTCACTTTCTCTGTCGCTCTCAGGTAAGCACATGCTCCCTACAGCAAATTAAAAATAATAAATTTAGGGACCAGCAGTTAGCGTAATGGCTATGTCGCTGGACTCCCACGTAGTTGACCGCAGTTTGCGTCCCGGACCGGGTGACTTAAAACTCACGCCGGCCGCGTGTGCGTGCGTGCCCAAGATCCCGAGAGGAGAATGGAGGAGAAGGGATTGCGGCGTGGCCATCCCCCCTGGGGGGTGATTTCTCGCTTTCTGTCTCTCTGTCTCTCTCTGTCTGGCGAGCTCACACGCCCTATAGCGAAAACCTCTCCAAAATAAATAAATAAATAAATGTAATGCATTATTTGTTATTTTTTAAAATTATTTTTTGTAATTAAAATTTTTTATTTTTGCTCGAGGGTGTGTGCCCTCACTAGAGAGAGACAGAGAAGAAAAGGAAAAAGCACTTCCCCTGGGAAATGGTCACACCACAGCCCCTTCTCCTTTTCGCCCTACTTTTGGGACTTTGGGTACACATGCACACACACCTGCTTGGCATGTTTGTTAAGCTGATGGGTCTGGGATTTGAACTGCAGAGTCGGCCATGTGGGATCCAGTTCCTTAGCCACAGGCCACAGGCTGTCTCATTTGGAATAGCTGTAACAGTACCACATTTTTAAGATTTGAGCAGGATCTCTCAGTCTTGTCAATATCGACATTTTTGGAACTGAATAATTTTTCGTGGTGGGGGCTGTCCTGTTATAGGGTATTCTCAGTTTCTCTGGCCTCTGCCCCTGGAATAGCATAGCATAGTACCCTTCCCTAGTCCCTAGTCATGACAACCAAGATGTTCCCAGACATGGCAAAGCTTCCCTCAGCAAAACTGTGCTACTGTTGAAAACCACTGATCTAGAGGAAGAGTCACAATAGCTGCTTTATTTGGGAGAAAATTTACATCATCACCTAGTATTTTTTTTTTTTTTTTTTTTTTTTTGGGGGAGGCTTTTTCTTTTG
>NW_006159542.1:3881529-3915734 GCF_000334495.1 Tupaia belangeri chinensis
CAAGGATGTGACCCGCCATCGACTACATGGGAGTCCAGCAACATAGCCATTACGCTAACTGCTGGTCCCATCACCTAGTTTTTTGTTTTTTTTTGGTTTTTTTTGGAGAGGTTTTTGCTATAGGGTGCGTGTGCTCACCAGACAGAGAGACAGAAAGCGAGAAATCACCCCCCAGGGTGAATGGCCATGCTGCAATCCCTTCTCCTCCATTCTCCTCTTGGGATCTTGGGCACGCACGCACACGGCCCGGTGTGAGTTTTAAGCCACCAGGTCCAGGACGCGAACCGCGGTCGACTATGTGAGAGTCCAGCGACATAGCCATTATACTAACAGCTGGTCCCCATCACCTAGTATTTTTGAATTAATAAAGTTTAAATCAGAAAACTATACTATTTTTTGGTATCTTCCCCCTGCAACCACATGCCACATAATGAAGGAGTCACAGGTATTTTCAGACGTTTCACAAGTAATTCTGGCACTTTCCAGAGAGAGAGAGAAAGTGAGAAAGCACTGCTCAGGGGGCATGGCCACACCACAGTCCTATTTCTTTCAGCTCTTACTCCTTTCAGGATTTTGAACACACGTATGTGCCTGTTGTGTTTTTCTTTTTTTTTCTAGAATTATTTATTCGGTTTTATTTATTCATTTACTTTAATTTGACCAGAGAGAGAGAGAGAGTGAGAGCAGAGGGGAAAGCAAGCCGCCAGATACAGGACTTGAACTGCGGTTAGCCATGTGGGAGTGTCCAGCGCCTTAACCACCACGCCACCTGCTTATCCCCACCTGTCATCTTTTTCTTTTTTTGAGAGGTTTTTGCTATAGGGCGCGTGCGCTGACAGACAGAGACAGAGAGACAGAGAGACAGAAAGTGAGAAATCACCCCCCAGGGGGGATGGCCACACCGCAATCCCTTCTCCTCCATTCTCCTCTCAAGATCTTGGGCACTCACACACATGTGCCCAGCGGTGAGTTTAAGCCACCGGGTCCAGGACTCAAACCAGGGTTGACTACTGGGAGGTCCAGCCACATAGCCATTATGCCAACTGCTGGTCCCAATAAAATAATTCTTAAAAAAAAAAAAGTTTAGTAGGCTCTAGCTCTATACTTGTTTAAATTCTTTGGAAAGTGAACCAGTCTGTAAAATACACTCAGATTTTGGTTCTTCTTCTTTTTTTTAAATTATTATTTATTTAACTTTATTTATTCATTCATTTAATTTTAATTTGACCAGAGAAAGGCACAGAAAGAGAGAGAGGGAGAGGGAAAGGGAAAGGGAGAAAGGAAGCCGCCAGGTTCGGGACTCAAACCGCGGTCGGCCATGTGGGAGTGGCCAGCACCTTAACCACCACGCCACCTGCTGGTCCCCGGTTCTTCATTTTTTTATTGGGTGAAGTAATATGTGTTTAAAACTATAAAGTAATATAAATACTCGCTGTAAAAATAAGCATTAGTAAAGACCAAGTACAGATAGTAAATGGGAACCTTCGTTAGCCCTTGACACTTAGGTTGCTCTTCTCACCAAAAGCAGCCAGTGCTAAAATTGGTTGTTTTCTTTGCATTTATGTGTACACACACACGATCAGAATATATATGATTTAGGGACCAGCAGTTAGCTTAATGGCTACGTCACTGGACTCCCATGTAGTCGACACTGGTTTGAGTCCTGGACTTGGTGGCTTCAACTCATGCCGGGTGCGTGTGCGTGTGTGCCTAAGATCCTGAGAAGAGAATGGAGAAGAAGGGATTGCAGCATGGCCATCACTCCCTGGGGGTGAGAAATCTAATTTAGATTTCAATGCAATATTTTACCTCTCATTTTACAATAGTTTTTGAGGCCTTCTTCCATGCTTATGTTTCTATATCTAGCTTATTCTCTCAAACTCTTTGTCTAGTGTATTATACAGTGGTCATACAGTGTCTTTTCTCTTCGGACATTTAAGCCTCTCCCAGTTTTTAGGCATTACTTCTCTGTCCTTTCCGCACCTGGTCCACACGTGAATTGCCTCTGCGTGCCTGCGGGGACACCTGCACACTGCCTGTCCATTACTGTCACCACTGGGCCCCTATTTCCCCAGCACTGGGCTGGGCAGGTATTTAGGGTATATTATTTCCTCAGAGGCCCTAGGTTGACATATGAGGGGTCTTCCAAAAACATATGGAAGATATTTATTTTGAAAACACTATGCATGGATTTTAATTTTTCTGTATTAGAATAAACTCATACTTGAATTCCATCTATCCCCAAACTTTTCAAAGTCTCCTTAGACATATTTCCAGGAGTTATTTCCATTTATTTACTTTTTCCTAGTCGGAACTTATTTTTCACTCTGTAGACAATGAAATGCAAAACCTGTTTTTCTTGAACGGGGGCTGTAAACAGCCAGTTGACAAGGTGACTGCCCTGGCACGGCCGTGCTTGCCTGCCTGGACACTTGCCCACTGCGGCCGGGTCCCGCGCTCTGCAGTCTACTCCCCACAATGCACGAAGTGCAGGGCCTCTGCGGACCAAGTCGGAAGCTGGTCTGCACATGCCACCAGCCACCTGTCCTGTGCTCGCCTCTTCCCTCTGTGCTGGTATTTTGGTCCCTTCTCCCAGCTAATTAGGTTTCTTCTAAGTCAGAGGATGTCTTGGAGTAACCTCTTTCTGGTTGCAGCCCCACGTCTTCCCTTGGCTGTGATACCAACACCTCACCATGAACGTGTTGCAGAGAAATGGTGTAAACCCTTCTCTTCCACTTCTGATCCCAAGCCAGAGTCTCCTTATTTTCCTGTTTAATATCTTAGTGGTGAATTTGGAGCGTTTTTTCTGTAGGTTGAGTTACAGGATAGGTAGAGGTATGTGGGGATGAGAGAGCGGAGACAAACAGGAACACGGTCCTGATGCCTGACCGTGTTTTGGGACCCGCACTTCTGCTGTGGTCCTCAAGCAAAGTTAAGGGTCAGACTCTTCGATCTTAATCCAGATTCCTGATGATCAAAAACAGACCAAGTATAGAGCTTTTTTTTGAGAGTTTTTTTTTTTTTGCTATAGGGCACATGTGCTCACCAGAAAGACAGAGAGAGACATAGAAACAGGAAGCAAGAAATCACCCCCTGGGGGAATGGCCACGCCGCAATCCCTTCTCCTCCATTCTCCTCTCGGGATCTTGTGCATGCACGTACACGCGCCCGGTGTGAGTTTAAGCCACCAGGTCCAGGACTCGAACCGTCGGGGGGTCCCGACACCCCAGCCATTATTCTAACTGCTGGTCCCATAGGGTTTTTTTTTTTTTTTTTTTAAAAAAAAAAGTTCCCTCTCTCTCTCTTCCCTTGTCCTTCCATGAGTGAGAGAGACAGAGACAGCACCCCAGCGGGGCCTCACATGATCAGCCTCAGCCAGCCCTGGGTCATGGGCACAACCCCCCCCCTCCCCCCAGCTACTCAGGGAGGTCTCTGAACTTGAACTCGAAACCTTCGTGTGGGCCAGCCTCACAGAGTGTTAGGTTTTATGGCTGCACTGCTGTCTGACCCCAGATTACTCTTTTTGCCGAGTTAAAATGGGCCTAGGGCTCACAGCCAGTTTAGGCCAAGAACCCTGTACCTGAATCTAAGCCGTCAGTATCTTCTCTCTGCCGTGGTGGAGAGCCAGCAAGGCCTTCTCAGGGTTCGAAGCTCCTGTTCTCTTTTCTCTGCAGGCACCTAGAGGGTAACCTCATCATCGTAACAAGTTACTGAACAGTTATCATGAGTTATATACTTTTTTTTTTTAAGAGAGATTTTTTGCTGTAGGGTGCGTTCGCTTGCCAGAGAGACAGAGAAATAGAGAGACAGAAAGAGAGAAATCATCCCCGTGGGGCGGAGGATGGCCACATTGCAGTCCCTTCTCTATTCTCCTCTCGGGATTTTGGGCATATACGCACACATGCCTGGTGTGAGGGTTTTTTTTTTTACCGGGGTACTTTACCATTTCAAGATAAAGAAGGGGGAAGTATTACCGGGGTACTTTACCATTATTCCAGGATAAAGAAGGGAAGTGTGTTTTGTGGCAGGAAGTTAAGGGGTCCTTTGCTGATCGCTGCACTCTGTGATTGGATGATGAGCTAAGAGCGAGGAGGGTGGATTTGAAGTGGGACTTAGGAGTTTTCAAAACATTTTTTAAATAATTATTTTTTTAACTTTGTTTATTATTATTATTCAATTTGCCAGAGAGAGAAAGAGAGAAGAGTGAGAAAGCAAGCCACCAGGTCCAGGACTTGAACCATGGTCAGCCATGCGGGAGTCAGTGCCTTAACCACCATGCCACCTGTTGGCCCCGAGTTTTCAAAACTTCGACAGGCTTTTAAATCCTTGATGTGGAAAATGAAGGAGATGTGATGATAAGGACTGAAGTGATGGGCCGGGGAATTGATGTTGAACGAGGGAAGAAGTAGCGACAGGAATAGGCAGTATGTCAAGGAACTTTTAGGTCACAAGAAGATGACACCCCCAGGCGAAGTGGAAGAATCTGAAATATAGGGGTGCTGTTTGGAGGAGGGAAATGTGTGAATTTCTGCCTGACGATAGTCTGTGGAGAGGCTAGGGACTGGAAGGAGACGTTGTTTGCTGAGGGGTGGGTGTCGTATATTCAAACCACCCACATTGGAAGGTGTTGGAAAGGAAGCCTAAGAGCCAGGGAGTCTTCAGGGAATCCGGAGAAGTGACAGGTATGAGAAGGGACAGAAGGTGCACATAGCCTGGCGGCGTGAGCATCAGAGGGTTTCTGTCGGATGGGGAGGAGCGGTGATGAAGGACAGTGTGGGAACAGGGGGGTCTATAGCAACTCCTGGCCTCAGGTGGGGGGCGTGTTTGTGGAACATGAGAAAACAGCAGCTCATGGAGGGATGGCAGGAAGGCTGTATTCTCAGTGGAGCACCCGGTTTCAGAATTTGAATAGGTCGAAGAACTTCAGGACTTTATTGATTATCGCATGGATGTTCTAGAGGGCATGGCGGAAAGATCTGAGAGGACGGAGCTAAGTGGAAGCTTATGTCAGAAGAAAGAAAGTCCAGGGGAGCATGAGGCTACATGGGCTGGAGTCTCTCTAGTCCCCATTCTCAGGTGTTCTCTTAGGGCAGTGGGGTTTCGAATCAGGATGGGATTGATTAGTTACTATTTGATAAGAAAGAGGTCCCTTTGTTGGGGGAAGGAGTCACCTAGACTTCTTAGGCTCCTGTTGTGGGCTGGACAGATGGCACTTCTAATGAAAGCCTTTTCTCTGGAGTGAATCAGTTGTACCTTTTGGGTTGAATGGACATTCTTTGCAGTGGCTCGGGGCCATAGTTGTTAGGCACTTCAGCTCCTGGGGTGTAAGGGAAGACCTTGTTGGGGGTGGGGTACGACGTCCAGGGACAGGGTACCTGCTGTATGGTTAATTAGTTACAGATTTTGTAGATCTTCCAAAGTAAGCTTTTCTAACAAATTGCTGGGACTGCCTAGAGATGCCCAAGATATGTTAAGATGAAGTGATGGTGTTACACTTCTAGTGTAGTCCATCAAAATAAGTTTTCCTTTTTTTTTTTTTTTAAATTACAATATTGTTTATATACTTTGATACACATTTTAAAAATTCTTTCAACAGGATAGTAAACTTGCTAAATATCTTTTAAGTAAATTTTCTTTAAATGACTATGCAATGAAAACTTTACAAAATTGTTAATTCTCAAAATAAATATTTTTTACAACAACTCCTGGGCCTGATTTCCTATTCTTAGATCTGATGTTAGGTGTGTACCAATAATCCTGTGACCTTTGTCGGACATCCTAGGTTGTGGATACACAGTGTGGAAGAACATAGACCAAAAGGATGCAGTGGTCATCTCTGATTTCAAATTGTGGGCCTGTGCTTTTCTTTTCTTTTTTAAAAATTGTTTTCTTGGGACCAGCAGATGGTGTAATGGTTACATCACTGGACTCCCACATAGTTGACCGGGGTATGAGTCCTGGACCTGGCAGCTTAAAACTCATGCCAGGTGTAGGTACGTGCATGCCCCAAATCCCAAGAGGATAATGGAGGAGAAGGGATTGCGGTGTCTCCCTCCCCCTGGGGGAGTGATCTCACTTTCTGTCTGTCTCTGTCTCTCTGGCGAACACATACACCGCATCCCAAAAATCTCTCTTAAAAAAATTGTTTTGTTTACCACAGATATTTGAAAGTAGAGATTAACACACACTTTTTTACTTCCTCTGTGTGTTCGACCTTGAATTTCACAAAAGAAAAAATCACTATGAATTCAGAGTTTTATTTATCTACGTATCTTTTGTATACTCTGAGTCCTATCATTGGATTTCCCTTCAGAAATTCACAATAATGTCTGTGGCCCAGTTTTAGCAAGTGTGAAGTATTCTGTTAGGTGTTTTGCTAGCCTCGTTCCTGTCTCTTCTGTCTTTTTTTTTTTTTTTTTTCATTCTCACTTCTAATATGTCATTTGATCATATTTTACACATCACTGTGTCTTTTTAAGACACGCTATGGTAAAAATAAATAAAATAAACACCGGATCTAAGAACATGAACATCTTTCTATTTCATGATTTTGTATCTTACTGCTTTCTAAAACATCAACAAATTTTTCCTGTTGTATTAAATCTCTCTGTCCTTAAAGGAGCTTTTAAAAAATGAGTATTTGGGGGCTGACAGGTGGTATGTTGGTTAAGGGTGCTGGACTCCCGCATGACCGACTGTGGTTCAGATCTCCAACCTGGCCAGCTTGCTTTCTCACTTTTTCTCTGTCTCTCTCTCTCTCTCATGCTGCCCTTCTCTGGTCAAATAAAAATAAAAATAAATAAATAAAATTAAATAAAATAATTTTTAAAAATTATTTTATTTAATTTTATTTATTTATTTTTATTTTTATTTGACCAGAGAAGGGCAGCATGAGAGAGAGAGAGACAGAGAAAAAGTGAGAAATCACCCCTCAGTGGGGATGGCCACACTGCAATCCCTTCTCCTCCATTGTCCTCTCTGGATATTGGGCACACATGCAAATGCTTCTGGAATGAGTTTAAGCTCAGTCTGGGACTTAAACCATGGTTGACTACGTGGGAGTCCAGCAATATAACCTTTACACCATCTGCTGGTCCCATCAACCTCCTTTCAAAGAAAGGTAGTGATCACAATCTGTCTCCTTCTCACTAATTTCCTCTGCAACATTGTCTCGGTGGGGGGGCGGTGGGGGGAGAGAAAGTGAGAAAGCAAGCCGCCAGGACCGGTACTTGAACCATGGTTGGCCATGCGGGAGTCCAGCACTCCCAACTACTGTGCTACCTGCTGACCCTGGTCCCCAAATATTTTATATCAAGATTTTAACAAATAAATTTATAATATGTGCGATTTATTTTATATCCTGTTGTTTTCTCTTAAAGTTATTTTAAAGCATTTTTGTCATTGAAATTCTTTTTCTTTTTTGGAAAGGTTTTTGCTATAGGGCATGTGCACTCACCAGAAAGAGAGAGAGAGACAGAGAGACAGAAAGTGAGAAATCACCCCCCAGGGGAGATGGGCATGCTGCAATCCCTTCTCCTTCATTCTCCTCTCGGAATGTTGGGCACGCATGCACATGCACCCGGTGTGAGTTTAAGCCCCCGGGTCCAGGACTTGACCCGCGATCGACTACGTGGGCGGCCAGTGACATAGCCATTACGCCAACTGCTGGTCCCGTCATTGAAATTCTTACAAGCATAATTATTAATTACCATAGAATAAATATACCATAATTTCCTCAGTAGATTTTTATTGTTGGACATTTTGGTTGCTTTGATTCCTTTTCTATCTTAAATAATATTACAATGAAGATCGTTGTACAGATATCTTTGCCACAGTTTAAAAATTATTTTCTAGGGACCAACAGATGGTGTAATGGTTACATTGCTGGATTCCAACGTAGTTGACTATGGTTTGACCTGGACCCAGTGGCTTAAAACTCATGCCGGGCGGGCATACGTGCCCAAAATCCCAAGAGAGGAGAACAGAAGAGAAGGGATCACAGCGTGGCTGTTCACCCCCAGGGGGGTCGGGGGGGATTTCTCGCTTTCTCTGTCTCTCCAGTGAGCGTGCATACCCTATAGCAAAACTCTCTCCCTCAAAAACGTGTATATTTTCTGGCTTAGCTGGTGGTATGGTGGTTAAAGTGGCTGGATCCCAAATGGCTGACTGGGTGGTTTGAATCCTGGACTGAGTGACTTGAAAAACATGCTGGGTGTATATGTGTGTGTCCCAAAATTCCTGAGAGGAGAAATGGAGAAGGAATTGTGACATGACCATGCCCCTGGGGATGGTTTCTCCTTTCCCCTCCATCTTTCTTTCTCTGGTGAGAACATGTGGCCTCTAGCAAAATTTAAAAAAATATATTTTCTGTAAACTCCTAGAAGTAGAATAACTGTGATTAAAGGCATAAATGTAGGCCCAGTTCTGGTAGCTCTGGCTAGATACTGCTGTTTAGCAGGTTGGGGCCAGATGGGAGGCTCCGGCTTAATTCTTGGCACAACCTAAAAGCCTGGCCCCATGATGCCTGCCTGGAGGCCCAGCCAGGAGACTGAGGAAGGGGGATTGCACCAGGTGAGCCATGCGCATGTGCATGCATACACACATGCAAAGATGATTTAAATAGAAGACAAAAGAGAATACAGGTGAATGTTTTATAAACTTACAAAAGGAATGGCCTTATTGGTGACACTAAAGGTAGCAACTGTAAGGGAAAAAGATAATTGATTGCCTAACAATGAAAACATTTGGTATTAGAAGAACCACGTGGAGGGCCAGCAGGTGGTTATGGCGCTGGACTCCCACAAAGCTGATTGTATTTTGAGTCCTGAGCCTGGCAGCTTGAATATCATCGTGCTGGGAGTGTGTGTGTGAGTGTACCCAAAATCCCAGGAGGAGAATGGAGAAGAGATTGTGGTGTGGTCACTCCCGCCACCCCCACCCCAGGGTTGTTTCTCACTTTCCCTCTTATTGTTTCTCTGGGGAGCACTC
The DNA here is from genome assembly GCF_000334495.1 of Tupaia belangeri chinensis. Taxonomy (NCBI): domain Eukaryota; kingdom Metazoa; phylum Chordata; class Mammalia; order Scandentia; family Tupaiidae; genus Tupaia; species Tupaia belangeri. The sequence goes on from NW_006159542.1 coordinate 3,890,518, forward strand.
ATGTCCCCTGGCAACAGCCTTACGAAGACAAAAAAGAACAGCCACTTGGAAATCATGGTAGACAAATGGCAATAAAGAGTTTACAAAAATGATGGGGCCAGCAGGTGGCGTGGGGGTTAGGGTCTGGACTCCTACGTGACCAACCCTGGTTTGAGTCTCGGACCTGGTGTCTTGCTTTTTTGCTTTTCCTTTCTCTCTCTCGCTAGTGGGCACATGTGCCTTAATAGCAAATTAAAACATAATAATAATAACAATGATAATACATTTATAAAGAGTTTACACAAATATAAAATACATAACTCACAATTTAAAAAAATATTCCCCAACAAAAGAAGAAAAATAAATGACCAACAAACATTTGAAAGGATGTTCAGCCCCAGTGGCCATTAAGGAGACAAAAGTAGAAGGATGCCATTTTTTAACGATCAGTCCATCAGAAATACCTCCCCTGAGGATATGTGATAGGAATATACATGGCTATATTTCTGGAAGCGTTTCGTTCGTTAAAATACACATGCACATTTTCATCCAGGAGTACTGTCTTTAGGAATTTATTTTAAGGGGATTATCAGACAGATGCCCAATGATGTTGACTGTAGCATTGTTCATTAATTAAAAAATGGAAAACAACTGGGAATTTGGTGCAGTGTTGGTACAGCTATCCGTGGACTGTTATGTAGGTGTGAGACTGATCGTGTGGCCCCGAATGGACTGACATGGAAAATGCCCAAGGTCAGTCAGTGCAGGGCTCTGCTACTCAGAGATCACATGGGAGGTTCCCACACTGGAGTCCCACACTGGCATTCCGAGGTTGCGCTATACGTGTGTGGTTACACAGGCAGGCCCCGTGATCCTGGCTAGCTGGAGGGGGAGGGGAGGCTAGTGGCGAGGGAGTTGGAGGATGGATCACGAAGCGAAGACTGTTGGGGATGACCTGTCTTTCTCTCCTACTCTCACTCTGGCTCTCTCTCTCTCATGTAAGAAAGGAGAAAACTTAAAAACAAATAAACAAAAAAACCTAGGTATATTAAAGAGATACAAAAAATGAATGAGTGAATGAATATGCACAGATAAAAATATGGAGGGACCAGCAGTTAGCATAATGGCTATGTCACTGGTCCCCCATGTAGTCGACTGTTGTTCGAGTCTCGGACCCTGTGGCTTTAACTCACGCCGGGGGTGTGTGTGTGCGTGCCTAAGATCCAGAGAGGAGAACGGAGGAGAAGGAGGGGTTGTGGTGTTGCCATCCCCCCTGGGGGGGGGTGATTTCTCGCTTTCTGTCTCTCTGTCTGGCGAGCACACACGCCCTATAGCGAAAACCTCTCCCCCCCCCCAAAAAAAAAGAAAAAATATGGATAAATGTGAACTGTATGGATAAATGTGAACTATAATATGAGTTGTATTTTCATCTAATTAGAGGGGTTATGGCTGTTCTTTTTTATTTTGCTTCTTTATTCTTCCTTGAGTTTGAAAATAAGTATCGAACCTGATGAATAGGGAGAAAAAGCCAGATGTGGTACAGGAGCTGGAACTGCGCAGTCCTGCCTGGGGAGTGTTAGGCTAACCGCCCTAGGTATTTCCGTCTTGCTTTCCCTGAAAATTCATCAGCTGTGACTTGTTTGGATTTAAGCATTGTCTTGTTACCCCTCCTCTTTTTCTCCAGTTCTACAGTTCTGGTTTCTTTGAGTGGAGCCTTCTAGTAATTCACAAATAGCTAATCGGATGAATTTTCCCACGTTCTGCTCTCCAGCCCTCCACCTGCCCCTCAGCCCCCCCACCCCCAAGCAAAGGGGAAGGTTGTCTTTTCTGAGAACATGCTGGTGCCTGGGACTCTGAAAAGTAGCAAACGGTACAGAAAGAGTTAGGTGGAGGCCAGCGGGCATTCCAAGGCCCAGTTCTTTAACTTCCCAGTTTCGCATAGACTGTGAGCACAGCTTTTGGGAAGGAAGAAATCATCATTTTAGATGCCACAGCTGTTCACAGCTTTTTACTTGAGGGACGACTCTTGTTTGTGTGTTTCTAAGATTTTCTCAGTGTCGTGGATTAAAACTTGAAAGGGTACATTGATAAAACGTAGCTCGAACCATTCTTGAACTTTAATTTCTGAGAACAGTGACTGTTATACGTTGTAGAAGGTACCCTCATAGGGAAACATGGCTTGTCTGAGACATGATTTTAGTTTGGGCAAATTAATGAGTAAAAATCTTGTATTGGTATAGATTAACTTAATTTTTATTTACCATTGTTTTTCATTATTACAGTGCTGCAGTTAAGTTGAAGAAAACAGAAAATTTAGGAAAGAGGATAAGGTTATGAATTTTTTTTTTTTTTTTTTTTTGCAAGACGGTGTCATTATTTCCTTTCAAATTTTTTTCTTAAGCATCTAAAATACAATAGAGTTTCAAGGTTATGGTCCCGACCAAAAAAAAAAGGCAGATTAAGCAAAACCTTTTCTCTTTTCATCTAAACTGCCTCCTAAATAAGCAGTGGTCTGTTAGCTCTGTGTTGTTTCCCATTTGCCTTTGGGAAAACTTGTCAGCATATTTAGCAGAAAGTGGAGACTCAATTTCTCTTAACAGATTTGCATTCATTAGCGATATCCTGAGTGGAATTGTTCTGCTGCAAGAAATTCTCAGAGTTAAGCTTGGAGGAAGTGAATCAGATGTTTCTAAACAATTCTATTAGGTTGTCAGAAAAATCATGACTTATTTTTCTATGTATTTCTATGCAAAAATGGATCTTGACTTTTCACATGACCCAGTAGTTACGTTCCATTCTTGGAGGGTAGAAACCGAACAAAAGAGCAATGAAACCCGACATTTTCCTTCTAACCCCTTGAATTTTTAACTGGGCCTCGTGGCCTAGACTAGGCCTGCTGTGTTGATAAACTCTGCCATTTGGCTGGTGGGTTTGGTGGAAAGAAAGCGTATTCTTGCCCAGTTTGGTTATTCTAAGAGAGCTTTTTTCCTTCCCTCTAGCCAAGGTAGGCTCCTGTTCCCTTATACTTATTTTTTTTCCGTTTTCTTCTCATTTGCAGAGTACGCGGGCAGAGTTTGACCTGCCAGAATATTCTGTTCGCCGAAGATACCAGGACTTCGACTGGTTGAGGAACAAACTGGAAGAATCCCAGCCCACTCATCTCATTCCCGTAGGTAGTAAGTCACTGCAGCTTGTTTCTCATTTTCCTGTTTATCTTCTCTGAAGATGTGTACCCCTTACGTTATGGGTAGACTTTGCTATTTAGTGCATACCGGATTCACCCACCAAATGTATGTAAAATGTATCCATGGATACTGTATAGCATATCCTTTTGGATTTGAGTTTCTGATTTGCTCTACAGTGTGCCAGGTTCTTGGGTGGGTGGGGCAAATTTTCACTTGCATCATAACAATTTCCTGAGCTGTGCAAAGTCTGAATTATTATTGGCTGCATCTAAAGATTGAAACTGGAAGTGACTTATTGAGCTGACTCTTGTCCTTGGTAGGCACTGTTCTTGTAGTTTGGCTACTGACACCAGGTGAAGAATGATGCCTTCCATGACAGCTGACTGGGTTGTCTTTAGAAATGGGTAACTCAGGGTGCAGGAATCTACTGCTCCTCTATTCAAGCAGTGTAACTTTTGTATACTATTAACACCTGTGCTTTTTTTTTTTCATTAGGAGAGAGAGAGAAAGGGAGAGACAGATAGGCTTTTTTTTTTGTTTTTGTTTTTAATGATAGAGTATGTGTGAGTGTGCTTGGGAGAGAGGGAGGCACCCTTGACAGGATCTCATCATGCTGTGGTCCACTTTCCCCAGTCCTCCAGCTTCTCAGGATCCTGCGCATCCACTGCATGCTAGCACATTTTTAGGCTAACCTTGTGGCCTAGACTGGTCCTTGTAGTTGGCCATGTGGCTTCCAGCCTTGCAGGGCACACGGCATTTGACCACTGTGTCACAGCAGCTGGGTCAGAGAGAGAGATGGCTGGCAAGATCTCCTAGTGTTGCAGTCCTTCCAAGTGATGGTGTTACATGTACACCACTAGAAAGCCAGGATTACAGGTCTGGCAGCCATGCCTGGTGTGTTCAGACGGGGCTGGCAACCGAACTCATTCCTCCCATGTGACCTCCAACCTCTCGAGTGATGGCACTGTCCTTGCATCGCTGTGTCTGGGCCTGCACATTGTGAAAGACAGAACCAAAGCAAATCACATTTAACAGGCGGCAGCCACCTGTAGCACAGCACTAAGTGCCATATGAAGGAGGCTGGATCCCATGTAACTAACCAGAGTTTGAATCCCAGCCCAGGTAGCAGCATGCTAGGTGTGCATATGTGTGCCCAGGATCCTGACGGGATGGGGAATTGGAGGAAAAAGGCTTACAGTGTGACCAGGCCCCATTATGGGGGTGCAAGCCTTGTCCCTGTCCCTCTCCCTTCCCCTCTCCTCCTCTCTCACACGTGTGCATGCAGGGGCCTTCTGGCATAAAAAGGAGAAAAAGACTACTAAATCAATGTGTTTAACGAGTACTTTCCTGGCTACTTTTTTTAGATAGTCAAAATAGTAACTATTTAGACCTCTATGTAGTCATTTCTTTGGGTTTTGGAGATTTGGGGGCAGTTCGGGTCATCATGTCTTCAGAGGGGCCGATTTATCTTTCAGCAATATGTTTAATTGAATGATAACTTTTTAGCGATACCAACTTTTCCACTACCACAGCATCTTCCAACCTTCTCTTTCCTCGTGGGTGAAGAGGCTGAATATGCCGTGAACATGCAGGCAGCTTTCTCGGGTTCCCGGGCAGAAAGAGCCATGTTGCCACCACTGTGATGGAAATGAAGGGGTCTGCCTGATGCTCCTGAGCTCTGATCTTTCTCAGGGCATCTCCTCTTCGCCATCATAGATCTCTAAGTCTGAAGTTTTGCTTTTCCATCTTCAGATCACTTAAAAACATACCTGAGTAGGAAGTAAGGTTTCCCCCCCCCCAAAGGTTTTTGTCATAGGTGTGCGTGACTGCCAGAGAGAAACAGTGAGAGGGAAAGTGAGAAATCACTCTCCAGGAGGATGGCCACAGGACAATTCCTTCTTCTTCATTCTCCTCCTGGGACTTTGGACACACATGCTCAAGTGCCTGGTGTGATTTTCAAGCTGCCAGGTCTGGGACTTGAACAACGCAGTTAGCCATATGGGAGTCTAGCATCCCAACCACCATGCCACCTGCTGGCCCCAGATACAAGTTTTTAAATAATTAGAAGTATCCCTTAAAATAGGATCTTTTAAAAAACTACCAGAGGGTATGTGAACTTGTCAAAGAGATATGAGGGAAGGAAGGAGGGAGGAAAAGAGAGAGAGAGAGAGAGAGAAGGTATGTAGGGAGAGGAAGAAAGCACCCCCGATGGGATGTAGTCATGCCGCACTCCCTTCTCCATCTCTCCATCCTATTGGGAATTTTGGCATGAACACACACATGCCCAGCATGATTTTCAAACTTCCAGGGTGCAGGGTTCAAGCCATAGTCAGCCACATGGGGTCTATCTTCCTTAACACTAAGCTACAGGGCCAGCTCTGAAACAGAATCTTAATTTGGCAAAATTGGCAACTAATGAATAGTTAAAAAAAAAATAAACTGTCTGGGGCTAGCAGGTGGCATGGTGGTTAAGGTGCTGGACTCCCACATGGCCTACTGTAGTTCAAGTCCCAGACCCAGTAGCTTGCTTTCTTACTTTCCCTCTCTCTCTCTCTCTGGTGAGTGCGTGTGTCCTATAGCAGATTAAAGATAACACTAATAAATAAATTTAATAATTCTTTTTAAACTGCCTTAGGACAATTGTAGAATTACATAATTAACGTGAAGATGTTCGAGTTCTCACATAACCCCATCCAGTTTTGTTTGTTATGAACACATTAGGATGGCACACCTATCACAATTAGACCAGCCACCACCATCATCATTACATCAACGTTATTATTAACTAAAAGTCCTTTATTCAGAGTGCCTTTATTTCTGCGTAGCGTCCTTTTTCTGTTTCAGGATCCCATCTATTGTAGGATGCTGTAGTCCACTATGAGTCAAATCTCTTCAGGCTCTTCTTGGTTCTGACAGTTTCTCAGGCTTGTCTTTATTTTTGATGACCTTGGAAGTTTTGAGAATTGCTAGTCAGGTATTGACATTTGTTTGATGTTTGTCTTATGATTAGACTGTGGAAAACTCCGTTATTAGAAAGCGCCTTCCCTTCGTGTCATAGCCAGGGCACGTGCGACCAACGATATGCTATATATCCTTGTTGGTGCTGACCTCAATCACCTGCCTTCAGGGAGTTTTCAGCAGGTTTCCCACTGTATAGTCACTCCTTTTTTCCTCCCTTCCCCTCCTCTGCTCTTCAAAATACGTGATCCTCATTATGCCTCAGGGGATTAGGGCCCCCCTTCTGGCAGCTAGCGTGCTGGACAGTTAGTACTTGAAGATCAAAGGTGAGCGAGAGCAAACAGTGCCACCTGCTGGTAAAACACAGTAATGCTCATCCATAGATATTGATGGGTCTCCAGAATGCCCACTGTGAATCCTGGTTTCTCTTTATGGTCTGGATAGAAGCAATGAGTAGGGAGGTACTTTATAAGCAAGAGCAGACTTAAATTTGTTCATAAATTCTTGATATTCACATATCCAAGTGGGAGAGATTTAATATTGGAGAGCATCTCTGATTTAAATATAAAATTCAAACCAGAAACAAGCCTTCTTTTTCTCTACAGAAAATAATTTTTCAGCAACTTTCCTAGGAGATTTCCATCTATTATTAAACATCGACTCTGACTTTGTATTAATCTTATTACTAGGTCTGGTAGTTGACCTTGAAGAAGAGCAGCGAGTGGGGTAATGGGTTGTAAGACAGATAAGGCATCCCTGCCCTGGGGATCCTGTCATCAGATGGGACCCAGTAAACGTACAGCAGAGTTTATTGTGTAGATTTTCTTTCTTTTTTTTTTTTTCTTTGGAGAGGTTTTTGCTACAGGGCGCGTGCACTTGCCAGAAAGACAGAGAGACAGAAAGCAAGAAATCACCCCAGGGGAGGTTGGCTACACTGGAATCCCTTCTCCTCCATTCTCCTCTCGGGATCTTGGGCACGCACGCACGCGCGCCTGGTATGAGTTTAAGCCATCGGGTCTGGGACTCTAACCATAGTCGACCAAATGCAAGTCCAGCGACATAGCCATTACGCCAACTGCTAGTCCCTCATTTCTTTGTTAAAAAGTAACTTTATCAAGATATAATTATACCTTGTAAGTCACCCATTTAAAATGTACAGTTCCAAGGCTTTTAGTATATTCATTAGAGATGTACAAGCACAGCATAATCAATTTTGAAACCTTTATGTCACCCTAGAAAGACACCTTATACTCCTCAGTTATCACTTCCAAGTCCTCTGTCTTCCCCAGTCCCTGGCAACCAGTCCCTGTCTCTATAGATTTGCATATTCTGGACATTTCATGTAAGTGGAATGAAATACTGTGTAATCTTAGTATAATATGAGGTTGTTGGGAAAGTCATGATGTATTTTTCTTTTTTTTCTATTTAAAAACGTATCATGACTTTCCCGACAAACCGCTGTCTTCAAGGTTCATTCATGTTGTATGTATTAGTACTGCATTCCTTTTCATTGCCAAATTATATTCCATTGTATGGCTATGCCACATTTAGTCTGTCTACTCACCCTTGTTTCACTTTTTGGCTATTACGAATAATGCAGTTATGAACATTTTGTACATAAATTTTTCTTTGGACATATGTTTGCCTTTCTTGGGTGTTTACCTAGGAGCGTAAATCATATAATTCTATATTTAACCTCTTGAGGAACTGCCAGACTGTTTTCCAAGGTGACTGCATCATTTTACATTCCCACAGGAGTGTATGGGAGTTGAGATTCCTTCACAGCTTCATCAATGCTGGTAATTATCTGCCTTTTGATTATAGCCATCCCAGTGGGTGTGAAATGTTATCTCATTGTGGTTTAAATGTGCATTTACCTGTTGGCTAATGTGTTGAGGATCTTTTCATGTGTGTCTCGGTCATTTGTACATCTCTCTTGGAGAAAGATCTATTAAGATTCTTTGCCCATTTAAAAATTGGGTTGCCTTTTTATTCTTTTTTGCTTTAAAGTATATTTCTTGAGAGAGAAAGAGAAAGGCAGAGGAGGGGGGCACTTTTGAAAGGGTCTTGTCATGCCCCAGTTCCTCCTTCAACCTTCCAGCAGCCAGGATCGTGGGTGTGTATTAGCCAGCTGTCATGTTCAGATCAACTTGGGATTCAAACTGGGCCTCCCAGTTGGCTCCAGCATCACGCAGCAGCATCCCATCACCTTTGTCACTAGGCCTCATTTTTTTTTTTATTGACTTAAAGTAGTATGATAATAGTAGTATTATAGTTCCTTATCAGATACATGATTTGCAAAATTTTTCTCCCGTTTAGTGGGTTGTCACTTTACTTGGTAGATGGTACCTTTTGAAGTATATAGTTTTAAAATTTTTCATGAAGTTCAGTTTATTTTTTCTTTGGCTCTTGTGCTTTTGGTGTTATATTAAGAAATAATGGTGGCACAACAGTAATGTAATGCTTCTTGATGCTGAGGCCGTACAGGAAGGCCCTGGGTTTCCATCTTAGGTTCTCCCTATACACATGGGTCATGCACACATGGGCCCATAGTACTGGCTAGCTGAGACTGGGGGTGGATCACAGTGTGAAGACCCTATTGATGTGTCTCTCTCTCTACTGAAAGAAAGAAAGAAAGAAAGAAAGAAAGAAAGAAAGAAAGAAAGAAAGGGGAAAAAAAAGAAAGGAAGAGAAAAAGAGAGAAAACAAAAAAGAAAAGTAAAGAAAGAAAAGAGAAATCATTGCCTAATCCTAGGTCATGATGGTTTATACTTGTGTTTTCTTCTAAGAATCTTATACTCTAAACGCTTTCATTTAGGTCTTTAAACCATTTTGAGTTCATTCATATATTTTCATTTGATTATTAGCAAAGCTATCTTCCCATGACTTTATTGGACATTGGCATTTCTTTTATGAATTGCTTTATCATTTCTCTGTTATTTTTTCTTAGTGGTTTGTGAAAAATCCGTATCTGCAAAGAAATTTAGCCCCGTTGGATATATCTACCTATTTTTTCTCCAGTTCACATTTAACTTCATAAAAATATAACACTCCTTCCCTCCCACTTATGCTACTCTTTCTTACACAGAATCTGGCTTTGAAGCCTTCTCCTAATCTAGATTGCTAAAAATATATTGCTATGTTCTATGATTTTTATGCCTTCATTGTTTATATTTAAATCTAGAATTTGTTCTCATTTAAGAAGTGAAGAACTTAATTTTTTCGGTTGGTGTGTCCCAGGACCCCTAAGACTAATCAATCACCTTTATCATCGCTCATGGATTAGACCATGTCATATATTAGACTTGTGTTTTTTGGGGTTGTTTATGAAGCTTTTGGTTCATTGATCCCTCTGGTCTGTTGCCCTCCTGCACTATTTGAATTTATTAAACTTCTAGAGCACATTTCATTGTCTGCTTGGACAGGTCTCCATCTCTCCTCCCATCTCCCTATCTCATATACTTTGTTTTCAGAGCTTTTCTAGACATTTCACTTTTTTTTTTTTTTTTTTTTTTTTTTTTAGAGGAACTTTAAAATCTTTTTGAATCAGTGGGGAAATTTAGGGGAACAGTGGTATGAGTTCCTTTTTTTTCTCTTTTGCCATTCTATGTAAACTATGGTTAAAAAATGAGAATTAATGAGTTTTCAGATTCTACTACTTATGTTAAGAACATGGAGATAAAATCCTCATTTTATCTGGGCTTCACTGGAGCCATGTAAAGTTCTAGGTAAACAACTAGCTGGACCTTGGCTCTGGGGAGGTGCCCAAGTTTTTGATTTGCCTTTCTCTGTTAGCTATCTTCCCTCACTCCCCTTTGGAGAAGTTTTTTGCTATAGGGCATGTGCGCTCACCAGAAAGACAGAAACAGAGAGACAGAAAAGGAGACATCACCCCCCAGAGGGGATGGCCACATCATGATCCTTTCTCCTCCATTCTCCTCTTGGGATCTTGGGGCACGGGTGCACACGTGCCCGGTATGAGTTTAAGCCACTGGGTCTGGGACTCTAACCATGGTTGACTACATGGAAGTTCAGCAATATAGCCATTACGCCAACTGTTGGTCTTCCTGTTAGCTATCTTAAGGCTTGCCCTTCTTCCCAGTTTCTATGGCTCTGATCTTGGCAGTCTTTAGGGTTCTACTGGAGAACCCCACTCCTTATTTCCTAGGTCTTTCCTTTGCCTGAATGGAATCACAATGTGGTTGAGATCAACTGATTGACTTTTCTCTCAATCTAACAAGATCTAGCCTGTTAACAGAACTTTTTAATGTTTTCCAGTGCCCCGGCATATATAGATTTTCCCTTGCTAGATTGTTTTTTCCTCTGAAATGTTTAAAGGGGAAGGAAATAACCGTGTGTTCTTAAAATGCCATCTTGGAACTAGAAAGATGCTTAGTGTGTATGTTTGTCATCTCATACTGTCAGGTCACTGTGTTTGTCTTTATTATATGTGATAGAGCTACTAGAAAGTCTTAATTATGACATTTTTCCTCAGTATTTTTTTAAGCTTTACTGAGATATAGTTGACATTAAAAAAAAGTGACACAAATTTGACGCATACAATTTGATGGCTTTTATGCACTCATGACGCCATCACCGCAGTCAAGGTAATAAATGTATCTGTCACCTCTAGAAGCTTTCTACCACCGCTCGAAGTTTGTGTCCCTTTGCTGTGTGTGTGTGTGTGTGTGTGTGTGTGTGTGTGTGGTAAGATCTACCCTCTTAGCAGATTAACTGCACAACACCAATACGTATTGCTCACTCTAGGCACCACGTTGTATAGCAGATCGCTAGAACTTACTCATTTTGTACGACAGTAACTCTATACCCACCAGACAACTCCCCGCTTCCTCCTCCTTCCACCCCTGGCAGCCACCATTCTGTTTCCACATCTGTGTTTGCTCAGTGACTTCAACGCTACTTCGTTTGCTGGAGCACTGCTAGTTACACAGCGAGGAGATTTCACAATCAGATGGGCACACACAGACTTGGAAGATGAAGCAAATACACCATTAATCACGTTAGTGTTTAATTTCCCTTGGAAATGTCATGTTTACTTCAGTCTTTATAAAGGAAGACTTCCTGGAAGCATGCAGTTATACTTATTATGCGCTTAGCTTTCATTTGAATAGTAGTACGCTCTCATAGGAATTATTAAGAAATGTATAATACAACAACTGTTTTTCTTAATATGAAGTCACCAGTGGAAACCTTAACTTCATTTTCTAAGTGGTTCCTCTTTTTTTGTACTGTTAAATGCACATGCTTATAACTTCCTCAGTGGATAAGCTAGTAAGTAGTGAAACATTGGTTGAACTTTCAATTACTTCAAATTAAACCAGGCTTGGTGATTATTCTTTACAGGGACACAGCTTTTAAACTTGATGCCTTTTTATGTATCTGATAGTCATTTTTGCTCAGGAGCCATATTTTCTTTTAATTTGATAAGAGTACTGGGACTGACAATTGGCATAATGGCTCTGTCACTGGACTCCCATGTTGTCAAACGCGGTTCGAGTCCTGGACCCGGCGGCTTAAACTCATGCCAGGCACGTGTGCATGTGTGTCCAAGATCCTGAGAAGAGAATGGAGGAGAAGGGATTGTGATGTGGCCATCCTCCCCTGGGGGGTGATTTTTCGCTTTCTGTCTCTCTGTCTCTCTCTGTCTTTCTGGCGAGTGCATGTGCCCTATAGCAAGAACCTCTCCAAAAAAAAAAAAATTGTTAAGGGTAGAAAGATAGTTCCTGTCATCTAGTTGGTGCGCACCACTTGTTGAGTTAAATAGAAGTGATTTAAGTGCTGACAAGAGGAAGCTGGACATTTCAGGATTGAGCAATTGAAGTCTTCGTCTAGAATTCCTACCTAGAAATAGTAGCTTTTCCTTGGTGATCTACAAGAAATCTACTTTGGTTTCACATATTAAAAATAGTTTTATAGACTAAAATGGACTATGTATGAAAGTGCTTTACCACAGTATCAAGTGCTATCAAAATGTCAATATTTTAAGATTAAAATTTAAGAGCCCAGAAGATGATGTGTAATGTTCATGTTGCTGAGTTTCCATGTAGTCAACCATGGTTCGAGTCTGGGACCCGATGACTTAAAACTCATGCCAGATGCGTGCGTGCGTGCGTGCGTGCGCACCTGCCCGAGATCCCAAGAGGAGAATAGAGGAGAAGGAACTGCGGTGTGGCCATCCCCCTGGGGGGAGATTTCTTGCTTTCTCTCTCTTTGTCTCTCTGACTAGCACACACACCCTATAGCAAAAATCTCTCTTTAAAAAAAAAAAAAAGATTAAACTTTGAAATATTTAATGGGTTATTGTAGCACTTTGTAAATAGGAATATTTTTATAGTTCCAACATACAAATGCATGTACGTCTAGTTTTTTTTAAGAATTATTAATTAATTATTATTTTTGTTATTTTTTAGTTTGTTGTAGGTCATGTGTGCTCACCAGAGAGTGAGAAAGCCAGCCACCAGGCCCGGCACTCAGAATGCAGTGGGCCATGTGGGAGTCCTACTCCTTGACCACCTTGCCACCTGCTGGCCCCTGTATTTTGTTTTAAAAAACCTTTTAGAGTACCAGATGGGGGTGTAGCAGTAATGCAGCAGTGTGCGAGGCTGGCCCACACGGGGAGCGTCTGGGTGCCTATCTAGAACACATCAGGGGTGTTGTGTGCCGTAATAGAAGTCTGACTGAGGCTGAGGGCGGAATCCAGCAGGAAGACTCGAGTTGGTATGCCCCTCCATACACCTCCCGCCTGTTTCTCTCACTCAAGAAACAAACAAATAACTTAAAAAAAACTTGTAAAAAATTTTTGTTAGAGAGCGCGTGTGCTTGCCAGGGAGAGGGAGGGAGGGAGGGAGATGGAGAGAAAGCGTCACTAATAGGGCACGATCTGCTGCAGTTCTTTCTCTTCCGCTGGGATTTTGAGCACACACATGTGCCTGGTGTGTTTTTCGAGCTATCAGGTCTGAGATTTGATCTGCATCGTTGACCATTTGGGACCCAGCTCCCTTAGCCATCAGGCTACAGGGCCGTGCCCCACCAAACAACAACAACAACAAAAGTCAATTTTTTTTTTTAGTAAGAGAAATATCAGCTATACTAGGGAGGTGCGGTACAGGGTCGGATAAAAAACCCCCTCAGGGACCCCCGCCACTCAGGTTTAAAATTGATCCGGTTATGGCTAATCTTGTCTTGTCTCTGTTCACTCCTATGTCCCCAGCCCTGGTGATATTTTTTTTTCTTTTGGAGAGGTTTTCGCTATAGGGCGCGTGCGCTCGCCAGACAGAGAGAGACAGAGAGATAGAAAGCGAGAAATCACCCCCCAGGGGGGATGGCCATGCTGCAATCCCTTCTCCTCCATTCTCCTCTCGGGATCTTGGGCACGCACGCACACGCACCCGGCATGAGTTTAAGCCACCGGGTCCAGGACTTGAACCTCAGTTGACCACGTGGGAGTCCAGCAACATAGCCATTACGCTAACTGCTGGTCCTGTGATTTTTTTTTTTTTTAATGAGAGAGATTTTTGCTATAGGATGTGTCCGCTCACCAGACAGACAGAAGAGAGACAGAGACAGAAAGCAAGAAATAACCCCCCAAGAGGTATGGCCATGCCACAGTCCCTTCACCTCCATTCTCCTCTCAGGATTCTGGGCACTCACACACATGTGCCCAGTTTTCAAGCCTCCAAATACAGGACTCAAATCGTGGTTGGCAATGTGGGAGTCCAGCAGCATAATCAGTATGCCACCCGCTGGCCCCTTAGGAGTGATTTTTAAAGGTAATTTTAAAAACTTTTTTTTTTTGGAGAGATTTTCACTGTAGGGCGCGTGCGCTCGCCAGACAGAGAGAGACATAGAGACAGAAAGCGAGAAATCACCCCCTCCTCTCGGGATCTTGGGCACGTACGCACACGCGCCCAGCGTGAGTTTTAAGCCACCGGGTCCGGGACGTGAACTGCAGTCGACTACGTGGGAGTCCAGCGACATAGCCATTACGCTAACTGCTGGTTCCCTAAAAAACTTTTTGAAAGGACCAGCAGATGATATAACGTTTACATCACTGGAATCCCACATAGTCGACTACAGTTCGATTCCTGTTAATTCAGGATATTCTCATCATCCCCCAAAGAAAACACATAGCCGTTACGCAGTCACTTCCCAATCCCCTCACTTCCCGCCAGCCCCGCTGTTAGGAATAAGGCTGCTAGGAATATTTGTCATAAAGATTTTGTTTTAACAAAGTTTTATGTTCAGTTTCTTGGCTATTCACCAAGGTATGGAAGTGCTGGATCATATGGTAATTCTGTGTTTAATTTTTTGAGCAACTATCAAACTGTTCTCAACGGTGGTTATACCATCTCATGTTCCCACCCGTAATATATGGAAATCCAACTTCTCTACATGTTTGCAGAACTTGGTATTTTCCATTTTATTTATTTATTTTATCTATTTTTAAAATTTATTTACACTTGCTGGAGAGAGACAGAAAGCTGGAAAGTAAGAAATTACCCCCGAGGAGGGGTGGCTACATCATAATCCTTCCTCCTCCATCCTCCTCAGAATTTTTGGGGGCGTGCATGCACACATGCCTGGTATGATTTTCAAGCCTCGGGTCTGAGACTCAAACTATCATCAACAATAAGGAGTCCAGCAGCTTAACCGCCATGCCACATGCTGGCTCCTATTTATTTATTTTATTTAAAAATTTTATTTTGGGACCAGCAAATGGCATAATGGGTATGTTGTTAGACTCCCACATGGCCAACCATGGCTTGAGTCCTGGACCTGGAGGTTTGAAACTCACGCCAGGCACGTGTGTGTGCGTGCCCAAAATCCCAAGAGAAGAATGAAAGGGAAGGGATTGTAGGGTATCCATCCCCCTGGGGATAAATTTTTGTTCTCTCTTTCTTTGACTCTCTCTGGCAAGTGTATGTATGCATCCTGTAGCAAAAAATCTCTCTTTTAAAAAATTGTATTTTAATTGCCAGAGGTGTGTACACTCACTAGAGAGAGTGGAGGAGGAGTGTGTGGTCAGATCGCACCAGGATGAAGTGATATCCCAGATAATTTTGGAAAACATTTTGGCCTAGGCCTGGCCCTGTAGCACAGTGCATTGGGAGCTGGATCCTACACGGCTGACCACGTTTCGCATCCCAGCCCCGGAGGCTTGAAAAACTGTGTACGTGCCTAGAATCCTGAAAGGAGGGAGAGATGGGGGAAGGAGGATTGTAGCATAACCACACCCTGTGTGTGTCAGGGGGTGCTTTCTCTCTCTCTCTCATGAGTGCACATGCCCCCTGGCAATAAAAAACAGTGAGTTATTTGGGAGGGGCCAGCTGGTGGCATGGTGGTTAAGGTGTTTGGATCCCACACGCTGACTATGTAGTTCAAGTCCTGGACCCAGTGGCTTGAAAAACATGCTTTCCTTGGATGTGTGTGCCCAAAATCCCCAAAGGAGAGAGAAACGGAGAAGGGTTGGCAGTGTGGCAACCCCCCTCGTTTTCTGTCTCTTCTCTCCGTCTCTGGCGAGCACACTTGCCCTCTAGCGTATTAAGGAAAAATCATTTTGGCCTACAGGATACATGGGAGTTCTACCCTGCAGTCCACTAGCCTTTCTTGTGTTATTGTCTCAGTGTTTATAGATTAATAATGAAAATTGCCCGTTTTCACTAGACATCAGCTGCGTGCTCGGACCTGAGTTGAGCTCTTCATTTACGCGATCCCATGTCCACACTGTAGTCACATCGGATTTCACCAGCAACCCAAATGTCTATGCTTTAAACAGCCCAGCAAGTACTTAGTGTGAGGCTGAGAGTAGGTGTGCCTCCTGAAGGACGCTTGAAGTAGGAAGAAGCAAATTTCTTTCTTTTTTTCTTTTTTTGGAGAGGTTTTTGCTATAGGGCACGTGCGCTTGCCAGACAGACAGAGACAGAGAGACAGAAAGCGAGAAATCACCCCCAAGGGAGGATGGCTACGCCGCAATCCCTTCTCCTCCATTCTCCTCTCGGGATCTTGGGCACGCACACACACACACGCCCGGCATGAGTTTTAAGCCACCGGGTCCGAGACTCGAACCGTGGTTGACTACGTGGGAATCCAGCGACATAGCCATTACGCTAACTGCTGGTCCTGGAAGAAGCAAATTTCTGAAGCCATGTAACTTGGGGATAATAAAGCTTACTACAGAAGGAAGTTCTGTTTGCAGAAAGATTGACCCCAGGCTCCTTTAGATGGGAAGCTTCCTGATTAAACATGAGTTCAGTGTACTCGATCTGAAGCGTGAACAACTGTTGGAGGAGGTCCTCTGTGGGTTTAAAAGAAGCATGCCTCATCACTTCCTTGCTTCTTAGGGCTTCTTCCCAAGTCCTGTTAGGCAGAAGTCAATGAGAGGATGCTCAAGAGGACTCAGGAGATGAGAATGGAAAAATATCCACTGGGTTTGGTCTTTGCAGAGTCATTGGCGATCCTTGTTAAAAGAGCCATGTCTGCATCAGGTGAGGTTAGGTTAGAGAAATGCAGTACCGAGGCCAGTTTTACTTGTGGTGAGGGTGGAGGCTGGGTGCTGAGAAATCAATAAAAAAAAACGTTAAAATGAAGATAAGTTAATTCCTTTCAAAAAGGCTGGCCAGGGCAGGAAGGACGATGGAGAAGGTTGAGGAGGGTTGGCTTCATTTTTTCATGTAGAAAGAGAGCCTGCCGTGGAGACGCTGGGAATGGCGCGGGCTGAGCAGATGGTGAAAATACAGGGAAGAGAAGGTGTCATTAGTCCGTGATGACAGGTGCACTGTGGTGAACGAAGCGGTCAAGGTCACAGATGGACTAGTGAGCTTTGGGGAGGGGGCCATTGTACTGAATAGAGGGGGCCCGAGGAACGGAGGTGAGGGTGGTGCCCAGTAGGTGGGTTTCTCTGGAGGAAGCAGAGTGGTCAGGGATTGTCTGTGGATGCCTTTATACCTGGTTCCCACTTCAGAGGGTTGGTAATGGGTTTACCCCATGAAAAGTTGGGGTAGGAGAATGGCTGCCTAAGTGAACAGGAGACACACTGGCTAGTATAAAGGAATTATTCTAAAGGACGAGAGTGTCTCTGGTGTTTTTTCTTTTACCAAGTTTTTATACTGGGCTGGGTAGCCTGAATACCTGACCCACTGCTATACTCCTTTCTTTAAAAAAATAAATTATTTCTTCTGTGAGTGAGAGAACGTAGACCTCCAGCAAGGTCGTGATGCCATGATCCACCGTCAGCTAGCCCCAGGTCACAGGCAGCAGATGTCCTGTGTACGTAGACAGGTCTCCAGTTACAACCTGGACCCTTCTCACGTGGGTCAGCTTTACACAGCACTGTATTTTGCCACTGCGCCACCAGCCACACCCACCACCACTGCTTTTCTCACACCCTACCCAAGACTGAACCCTACTGGGTATCAGACTTGGACACGCTTGTACCAAGCCCTTTGTGGCTTGGTACTTTTATTTTTGACTTTACTGTCCTCTGTTTCATTTCCAAACGTTTTCTCTAGGCGTTTGAGGACCCTTGGTCTTGGGGCTGGCAGGTGCCGTGGTGGTTAAAGGCGCTGGATTTCTACATGGCCGACTACAGTTCGAGTCCTGGACCTGGTGACTTGCTTTCTCCCTTTCCCTTTCTCTCTCTCTGTTTGTCTGGTCAAATTAAAGAATAACGGTAACAAATATAAATAAATAAATAAATCTTTAAAAAAGAGAGAGAGAGAGAGAGAGAACCCCTGCTCTATTAGAAAGAAATTCTCCAGCACTCTTAGCCTCTTCTCTGAACCATCCCACCATCTGAAGGTTTAAATGATCACTGTTGGCCCTGAAGATTGGTAATCCCCTGAAGGTGCTGCCACTCTTACAACTAAAGTCCACACTTTATTGAGTGTTTATTCTATGTAAGAATTGTTCAAAACACTCTGTAGTAGCTAATTTAATCCTCATCAACCTAAGGAGGTTGGTACCATTGTTTTTTATTTTACACAGATTAGAAAGGCTGTTACCAAGAAGTTATGGAGTGGGACCAGCAGATGGAATGATAGTTACATCACTGGACTCTCACACGGTCGACTGCAGTTTGAGTCCCAGACCCTGTGGCTTGAAATTCACACTGGGTGTGTGTGCGTGCATGTCCAAAATCCTGAGAGGAGAATGGAGGAGAAGGGATTGCAGCATGGCCATCCCTCCTGGAGGGGCGATTTCTCGCTTTCCATCTCTCTGTCTCTCTAGCGAGTACACATACCCTATAACAACAACAACAAAAAAACCCTCCTTATAAAAAAAGTAGAAGAAGTTATAGAACTTGATTAAAGGCTGAAAGCCAGGAGGTGGCAGAAGTGAAAGATGAGGTTAGACAGCAGGACACCAGAGTCTTCACTTTTGAGAGAACTAAATACATGGACTTCCCTTTTTCTTCTTCTTCTTTTTTCTTTTTTAAATTGGCAGAGGGCATGCGTGCTTGCTAGGAGAGAGAGAGAGAAAGCACCCCCTTAGTGGGAATAATCATGCGGAGTCCCCTTCGCTCCATTTCTCCATTCCATCAGGATTCTGGGCCTCATGTACTCACGCCTGCTGTGTTTTTCAAGCTGCCAGGGCTGGGTTTCAAACTGCGGTCGACCATGTGGGATCTGGCACCCTAAACATGGAGCTATAGGGCCTGCCCAACATACAGACTTTCTAACAATCTTTCAGATTGGGGCTTTTGGATTCCCTGATACTTCAGATACTTCATTTCCAATTCCTAAATCTTGTAAAGATTGCGTGGTATAATTCCAGGTGGTTTCTTGGCTGTCCCACTCCAGGTGACTCCGTAGTCCGCAGTTTGGATTGCTGAGCCACTGGTCTTTCTTGCTGTTTCTTATTTTTGGTTTCTTTTGTCTCAGAGGCTTACACTTTAAAAGCAAAATGAACAGAACCCTTTTTATTGTCTTCTTAGGGGGTTTGAGGAGGTCGTGTACTTACATGCTTATGTTGAATCTCCCATCACTTGGACTTTGAACCGCTAGGTTAGTTTAGCAATAGTAGATACTAACTTGCCATTTAACATTTTAAAGACCTAAGGAAGCATATACTTGGTCATTTTTAACTTGTTTTATTCCCTAAGGAGATTGGCGTGTGTGTCAGGGTAGTCTGTGAGCGTGTCCACAAGCAGCATCATTTGGAGTGCCGCAAAGCAGTAAACCAGTCACGTGCACACTGCGCGGAGAGTAGATGGACGAACTGTCATGTGGTCAGTTACATAGGGTGTCACATGGAGCGGTAGGTGATTCTCCTACAGCTTTAACGTGTATTGATATGGTAGGGTCCAGAAAGATAGTGTTAATGACAAGTGCACAGCATAGTTCTGTTTCTTATGAAGTTCAAAAATAAGTCTTACGGTTATTTTTCAAAAGATACCACATGACTCCAAACTAGAATAATGTGGTTCTGTCCGTGCAGAAGACATTCACTAGACAGCAGCAGAAAGCAGTAGGACACAGCACAACACAATGATGTAAATCTGGTATGATCATTTTTGAATATTCTGAATACTGCTGTGGGTACCCAATAAAGCACACATTTGTAAACCAAATAAGTAGTCTGGCGTGATTATGAATGCTTCGTGTAGTGAATGCTAACCCACTGTGGGAATGAGCCAAAGTCCGAGAAGGAGGATCCCCAGAGCTCCAATAGACTGAGAAAGGGGATTCCCCATGCTGGAGAATTGGTTGTATGTTGGAGCGGCTGGTAAACAGGTAGGTCATTAAGTGAGGAGTGACTGTACCATATTTGTTCATACATTCAGCCGTCAATGGACATTTGGGTTGCTTCTGCTTTCTGGCATTGTTAACAGAGCTGATATGCTGCAGTCTAGTCAAATTCAGCCCCATTCCTTCCATGGTGGGAGCTGGCCCGATGGCTGCCACAGCAAGCTCCACAGCTCATGGGCCCTGGCTCCCCTATCCTGGGACCTGGGGATAAGTTTGGCTGTGGACATGGCTTTTAAATAAGTAAATAAATAAAATACAGAGAGAGCGAGAGCATGCATGCATGTGAGTGAGAAAGAGCGCGTGTGTGCAAGCTTGCTGCTGTGACCATTTATGTATAAATTGTTGTTTGAACACCTGCTGTTAGTTCTCGTGGGCCTATATCTAGTAGAATTGCTAAGCAAAATGGCAATTCTATTTTTAATTTATCGAGGAGCCACCAAACTTTTCCACAGTGGCTACACTATTTTCTACTCCCCTCAGCAATGTGTAAGGGTTCCAGTCTCTTCACACCTTCACCAATACTTGGTTATTTTCTTTTCCTTGGCTATCCTGGCGGGTATGGAATTCTCTCTCCCTATGGTCTTGATTTGTGCTTCCCTAATGACTAATGATGTTGAATATCTTTTTTTTTTTTTGGAGAGATTTTTCGCTATAGGGCGTGTGCGCTCGCCAGACAGACAGAGAGAGACATAGAGACAGAAAGCGAGAAATCACCCCCCAGGGGGGATGGCCACACCGCAATCCCTTCTCCTCCATTCTCCTCTCAGGATCTTGGGCACGCACGCACACGCACCCGGCGTGAGATTTAAGCCACCAGGTCCGAGATGCGAACCGCGGTCGACTACGTGGGAGTCCAGCGACATAGCCATTACACTAACTGCTGGTTCCCGATGTTGAATATCTTTTCATGTGCTTATTGGCCATTTGTATGTATTCTCTGGAAAAATATCCAGATCATTTGCCCATTTATAAGATTATTAATCATGATGGCGAGTGCATGTGCACACGTGAGAAAAAGAGAGACCAGCACCCTAGACAGAGTCTCATCGTGATCCCCTTTCTCCAGCCTTCCAGCATCGTGGTCATGCACCCCGTGTGTTTTCAAGATGACTCAAGGACTCAAGTCCATGGTTGGTCGATACGACTTGAAGCCCTGCAGTTGAGTTGACGGCTGGTCATTCTAAATTGCCCAAATATTGGCTCCAAGTATAATGGAGCAAGGCGAGCACAGGAAATTACATCGAAAATATTTTTTAGTATAAACCTGAACAAATAAAATTGACCTACCAAAGATGTCATTTTAGATATACACGGGTTTGCCTAATGTTCTTGTTTCTTTACTCACCGAGTTCTTCTAATCCTTGAGCTGGTAATAGAGTCTTAAGATACTTTTTACAAATTTTTGTGTGGTTGATGTTGACATTTTCCCATAGACCCTTCCTTATGTTGCCGTAGCTTTCCGATTGTGCCCTCTGTATCTGGCAATGTCAAGATACCGAACTACACGATCTCAGTTACTGGATACATCCCGACTCTCCCGTATTTCAGGGGCGGTGCTTACCGTGCTTTACTCCTTCCGTTTCCAAGTTGACGGAGCAGCCGATGCCCATGTAAAGGTCTGGCAGGTTCAGAAATACTGTTCTTGGACGGATGAGAAGTAGGAATTATTGCCGATGGTATTTCCTTCCACCACCTGATCGATGACTCTGGTATTTGTCTTCCTGTCTTCATAGCCGCTTCCTGAGAAGTTTGTGGTGAAAGGTGTCGTGGATCGTTTCTCAGAAGAATTTGTGGAGACCAGAAGAAAAGCTTTGGATAAATTCCTAAAAAGAATTACAGATCACCCTGTACTTTCTTTCAATGAACACTTTAATGTTTTCCTTACTGCTAAGGTAAGGACAGAATTTTGCATATTCCTTCCCCAAATTATCTTTCTCTTTTTTTGTTCATTTGTTAAGGTTTTTGCCATAGGGCCCATGTGCTTGCCAGAGACAGACGGAGACAGTGAGAGAGAGAGTGTGAAATCACCCCCCCCCCAGGGGGGATGACCACAATGCAGTCCTTTTTGCTCCATTCTTTTCTCGGGTTTTGGGCACACATACACATGCGTCCAGAGTGACTTTCAAGCAACCAGGTCTGGGACTTAAACCATGATCAGCCATGTTGGAGCCCAATGCCTTAACCTCTACACCACCTGCTTGCCCCCCAAATTAACCATTTTTATGGCTCTATGCCTTGCCTTGCATTGCCTTGCCCATCTGTCCGTCTGTCCATCCGTCCGTCCTTCCTTCTGAGAAATAAAGACAAATGCTCTCTACAGGATTTAATGCCATGGTCCTCCAGCCAGTTCGGATCATGGTTGTACGTGGGTACGCACACTCAGCATTGCACAGTGGTGTGTTACTGTTGCACCACCATGACTGGACCTCTAAGGCTGAACTTCCTTACAAGCTGTTTTCATCTTTCCCAAACCATCTTTACGTATAGTCCGCTACAGCAAATATCATAAAATTGCGTTATGTTTTTATGTTCATTTGCACTTTTGGTCCCATATATTTTAGAATTCATAACAACCCCCTCACCCCCAACTTGCAGCAGCAGAGGAAGTTAGGATATTTTCACTTGCCAAAAGCAGAGACAAGTGTCCTTAACACTTCCTGTCACAGGTATTCCCCAGTCTGACCATGGGCATCGGAGGGAAAGAACATTATTGAGTGTTTGCTAAGGGTGTTCTTCACAAGAACTGTGGAAGTGTTTACTCGTAGCCTCATTTTATAGACAAAGAAACTGAAGTGCAGGGAGTTTGACCTTTCAAGTGGCATCCCTAGGATCTGACATTGATTCCTTGTGGCTCCCAAGACGGTGCTTTCCTGCAGTATCAGTCTGCCTGACCATCGCTTGCAACCTCATTCTCTCGAGTGGGCATTTTTCCAGCATTTACCAGAAAAGCATTCGCATTCCACACAGTTACCAAATTCTGTAATATTCAAACTTAAGTTGGGTGTTTGCCAGTTTTTCTCTGCATTTCCCTGTTGGCAGAACTGACCTGAAACCCTGAGGCTCTTCACTCTGGTTGTCTACAGAAATGGGGCCACATCCTCAGGTTCTCATGCTAGCTTCCGTCAGCCCCACGTGTTTAGTTTCAGGTATCACATTCCCACATTCAGGCCAGACAATGCGCTCCATATTGGCAAGGGTAGTGAGTTCCAGAAACTTTCTGGTTTTCCTTCTCAAAGTGGCAAAATTGAGAAATATTTACAGATAACATCAAATGCTGTTAAAGGCTTTCGAGAAGGCTCCATTCTCTACTCAATAGAAACCACATGGCAAAGTCCTTTAGCTTTGTTTGAACTCTGTTGGCATTTGGCCTGTTCATTGCATTCCCGTTCATCGTCTTTTCTTCCCAGGTGCTATTTCCCTGACAGGTTGAACTTGTACACTTTTTCAAAATAAGTATTTCCTGGTGAACTAATCTTTAAGTAGGGTTCTTACAATTTATAGTTAAAATAAAATCCATCTTGTTTTCTAGAAGTACAACTTACATCCCTACCCAGGTTACATTGACCAGAAAACACCAAACTTAGTCATCTTTATTGAATAGAAAAGAAAAGAGCTTTTGCCTTGGATCTTTTGTCATTAGGAATCTGTATGAAGAATAAGTAGGAAAGGTTGAGAGAGATTGATTGATTGACTTCTCTCTGTGTGTTCCAAGCAGGATGAAAATTACTCTTAAAAATACCTTAAGATCCTTCAATGACAGTCAAACTCCAACTTCACATGAGTAAATACAGGAGAGGTGACCCTACAAAGAACAAATTCTAGCCCTAGCTTAGTATTGAACTAAATGCACTAAGTAGCCCTATTTTCTTGTTTTAAAAATCTTTCAATTGTAGTTCAATACATGAAATTTACCACTGTTTTTCTCTATTTGCTACAGAGAGCGTGTGCTCACTGGAGACAGGGAGAGGGAAAGCACCTCCCCCCCACCACCACCACCTAGGGGGGATGGCCACGCTGTAATCCCCTCTCTTCCGTTCTCCTCCTGGAATCTTGGGTAGGCATGCACACACACCTGGCATGATTTTCAAGCCTCTGGGTCTGAGACTCAAACTATGCCATTGGCCACGTGAGACCTAACCACCCCAACCACCGCACCACTGGCTGACCTGAAACTTTACAAACACCTCCACCGTACCATGTGTATAGTTCAGCTGTGTTGTGTGTTCACTCTGTTGCGCAACTGATCTCCAGAACTTTTTCATCTCGCCAGTCCCAGAAGTCTATACCCATTCAACCACAGCTTCCTGTTCCTCCTCCCTCCCCCCAGTTTCCCATCCTTTCATCTTTTCCCTCAACATACCTTGAGTAACTTGGTCTTGTTCTTCGATGAGCTGCTTACTCGTTCTGCCACAGTGAATGCAGAGAGAATCCAGCTTCTCCTTGTGGTGCTGTGATCTTCTTACACTAGCAGCGTCCTTACGCCAGGAAGGCTGGGCAATGTGGGGGAAACTTCAGCTATGTTCACATCCGTACTTTCATCTTTGCAGAATGGGTATAGCAAATCAGATAGGTTCTACCACATTTCAACGTGTGTATTAACCAGCTTAACTAGGGACATCCTTTCAGAGCTGTGTTTAAAGTAGAGCTTATACAGTCTGACAAACCCATTTGAGTCTAGCCCTGCTCCAGAAATTACTGTGTATGAAAGCATTTTGGAGAGCTCTGAGGCTTCAGGTACGAGCTTGTGAAGGGTGGGTGCCTCTGAGAACGTTTCTTGTGTAGAGCCTGGGAGGTTGGAAGGAGAGATGGAATCTCGAGGGCATTCTCTCAGGTGGTTTGACTTTGAAGGAAGGGAGAGAGAGAGAGGGGTTAAAGGGTTAGGGGATTGCTACGGTTTGTAAGATGGGGGAGCCTTACATATTCTACATGCCAAAGGATTGCATGTTGAAGATATGGATGGGAGAGGGGTAGGACAGGAGAGGGGATAATTGACAGAGCAAGAGGTTCAGTTGGGGGAAGTTTGTGGGTAGGAAAGGGTGGAATTGAGAATAAAATTGAAGGCTTGGGCTGCTTCATGCAGGGAGTGAAATCCGGAGTCTGCACGTAAAGTGTGGAGGCTGTGGCCTGAAGTCGTGTATCACCTAGGGAGGGGCGGCTGTGTTAACCCTGACTTCCTTATTCTCTGCTGTGTCCCCACATCAGGCTCAGATTGCCAGACAGCTATAGCCTTGTTCCATGTTCCCTCATCTCCCTGTAGACGTGTCCTTCTAGGATGGGGAATTAATGCTCTGTGTTGGGTGGATGTGAGGAACAGACACCCGCCTCTTTT
>NW_006159542.1:3918556-3968990 GCF_000334495.1 Tupaia belangeri chinensis
AGCCCCCGGGGCCGTTGGGCGGGCGCCCCCTCAAACCTCTTTTTAAAAAATGTATATTTTTTTAAACCAGAGAGAGAGAGACAGCAAGAGAGAGTGAGAGACAGAATGTGAGAAAGCAAACCATTAGGTCCGGGACTCAAACCATGGTCGGCCATGTGGGAGTGTTCAGCATTTCAACCACTACTCCACCTGCTGGTTCCTGTAAAACCTCTTTTGAAGACACTGTTAAAGTGACATAAGACAACCTGAGGATACTATAGATTCTTCTTAGGGTTTAGTGATAGGGAGAAGGTTGTTGTACCTGGAAGGCTAATATGCTTGTCTTTAAAAAAAAAAAAACATATTAATCCTTTTTTTCCCCATGAGGTAGAAAGAGAAAGAGAGCATGTGTAACCCCTCCCGACAGGATTTTGATGCCGTGACCCATCCTTCAGCCAGCCCTGAATCATGGGCACACATGTGCCTGGCCTGCTCAGGGAGGTCTTTAGATTTGAACTGGGAACCTTCCCATGTGGGATTGCCTTGTAAAGCATCACATTTTACCACTGCACGACCACCCAACCCCTCGGATGCTTTCTAAATGTAGACACAATGGGTTACAAGACTCAGCATATTTCCTGTTTTTGCCTTGACCTACGAGAAATTCAGGACTAAAATGTTTTATCATTTACTGCATCTATCATGGACCTTGGTTTTTGCACCCAGATTTTGTCATCGTTTCCTGCTCTCCACCCTTCTCTGCTTTAGTTGGGATATAAGCAAATAAGTGGACTGAACCTCAGAATTTCAGGTCTTCAATTTTACTCCTCCAGACAATAGAGGGTATTTTGTATGGGGGAAAGAAACATTTTTTCTGTTTCTTTAGTCAGAGGTTTTAAACATTATATTAGAAACCGTGTTGTGTAAGACAGCTTGCTCTCGTGAGTGTACCTGATTAGAAGGATTAGAATCCAACTCTTGGAAGGGATCTGGGTGTACATGTACAGGAGTATGAGTCTGCTGGTTATGTCAAGGAGGGCTTACTTTTGCCCATGTGGTTAGATCCTCTAACTCAGCTCTTTGCTTATTTATTTATTTTTCCCCCCGCAACCTTGTTTAGGGGTTGTTTTCCTTAGTCCTGGCTGTGTGAGTGACTGAGTTTTTCCATGTGTCATCTTTAGGACCTGAACGCCTACAAGAAGCAAGGGATAGCACTGCTGACCAGAGTGGGCGAGTCAGTCAAGCATGTCACCGGAGGCTACAAGCTGAGGAGTCGGCCCCTTGAGTTTGCAGCCATAGGCGAATACTTAGATACCTTTGCACTCAAACTGGGAACCATTGATCGAATAGCCCAGCGGATCATCAAAGAAGAAATAGGTGAGCTCTTTGTTGAGATCGCGATCGTGCCTGGGGACCACACTGGCACAATGGCATTCACGTGTGCCACGCAGAATCAAACTGCAGAAATGCCAGAGGGACAGCAGCAGGGCATAGTTTACGTCTAAAACAAGTAAATACAAGGAGGGGAGAGCTCCATGTCATTTTTCATTCTGTCGCCTGTCCTGTATCTTACCCTCGCGTTTGCTTTTCCTATGGCAACCAACCGCTTCTGAGCCCCTCGGCGGTTCCTCTCTTCTCTCTCCTAATTTTAGCTTTAAAAGTAGAGGCATGGACTAACTGCCCTCCAGCCACAGGAATGACAAATTGAAAAAACAAACTTAGGTATCTTCTCTGGTAGAAAGATGGTTCAGAAGGGTAGCATGGTCAGCTGTGTTTGTCCAGGCTGTGGCCCTCGTGAACCTTCAGACTTGAGACTGACTCTCACCCCATCCTGGCTTCATTTTAAAGCCACTCCTCCTGAGCTGGGGAGTCACCAAGGTCTGTGTTTATCCTTCTTGGCTGTTGCCACCACTCCCTTCCCACGCCTATCATGGCCACCTGCTTTGCCATATCTCAGAATAGTGGGGTCTGTTGTATCCTTACACATGCGTGGGCCAGACAGACCTGGACAGTTAATGATCATGCCGACACATGAAGCATGTTGGAAATCAGTGTCCAATCTGTGTCTAATCAGTGACAACAGTATTCTGTTGTCATGGCAAGAATTCTGGTGACAAAAAAATGGGCCAGATTTTCCTTGTAGGAGAGAAAAAATAAAAAATCAACATTTTCCTTTGTTCCCTGTGCTTGTTCCCTCTCCTTTACCCATTGGTGGTATCAGATGGAGCCTGAAATAGAACCAACCCAAAGGGTATCACTGTGAAATTTTAGAACAAGTGATAAGGTTTTGAAAGCTTTTAAAGAAAAATGGGAGAGGCAGGTGATATATAAAAAGAACAAGAATCAAAATGGCTTTAGAGATTGCTGAAGGTACTGTCTACATCTAAAGATCATGTGGAGTAAATTCCATGGGAACTAAGGTATTGGCTGACCACTGGGTGAGAGAGTGAGAGTCTATGTTAGACCTCAACTCTTTTTTTTTTGGAGAGGTTTTTGCTATAGGGCACGTGCGCTCACCAGACAGATAGAGACAGAGAGACAGAAAGCGAGAAATCACCCCCCAGGGGGGATGGCCATGCCACAATTCCTTCTCCTTCATTCTCCTCTCGGGATCTTGGGCACGCACGCACACGCGCCTGGCGTGAGTTTAAGCCACCAGGTCCGGGACTCGAA
Source organism: Tupaia belangeri chinensis (assembly GCF_000334495.1). Lineage (NCBI taxonomy): Eukaryota > Metazoa > Chordata > Mammalia > Scandentia > Tupaiidae > Tupaia > Tupaia belangeri. The sequence continues at coordinate 3,921,209 of NW_006159542.1, forward strand.
CCGTGGTCGACTACGTTGGGAGTCCAGCAACATAGCCATTACGCTAACTGCTGGTCCCAGACCTCAACTCTTGTATTATTTTCTAAATTCTATTTTTTTCCCCATGGTGACTGATTTTTATCTTTTAAAAACATCCCCCATGTATGTAAGACTCTGCCCCAATTACCTTTTAAAATGCTGCCTCCCAGGATGGTAAGCAAATAGTTATTTGAAGATGTTTGGTGGACGTGGCTCCTTCCACTTTTCCCCATCAGCTGTGGTTCCCATTATCTAGGCACATAGCACTCCCATTATGGGGTGGAATGAATTGCCGTGACGTTAGCTTCAACATCAACTTGTAGAGCTATTACAAAGTTATGTTAGAAACAGTGTTGTGTCTGAAGAAGAATGTGTTCAGGTGTGTTAATGGCCAAGGCGACACATCTTGGTGTAGACGGCTCTTGGCTGTGGTGATGACTTACCATCGGGTTAGCAAGCACTCGTGATTGCTATCCAACCAGGTTTTACTTGGGTTCTCTTCCCCCTTTAGAGTACCTCGTAGAGCTGAGAGAATACGGGCCTGTGTACTCTACATGGAGCGCGTTAGAGGGTGAGCTGGCTGAACCCCTAGAGGGCGTGTCGGCTTGTATTGGGAACTGTTCTACGGCCTTGGAAGAGCTGACAGATGACATGACAGAAGACTTCCTACCTGTGCTCAGGGAATATATTTTATACTCTGACTCCATGAAGGTAAGCTGGCTTGCTTTTGTGTACACTTTGGTTATTTATTTATTTATTTTTTTTGGTAATAGTCATTATAAAAAAGTAATGGACTTTTGCCTGTTTGCTTGTGGTACAAGTTTCTTTCTTCCTGGGTGTGCACGATGAGACATGTGGACCGCCCCAGGGACTTGTGACTAGAACACATGTTGAACCGAGTATGTGCGTTAAATGGAAAAGAAACAAACAAAATATATAATTTGGAAGAAATTCTTATTCGTGTTCTGTAGACACTATGGAAGAACAGCTCTTTCAAGTTAAAATATCATTGCTGAAATAAAATTGATAGTAAAGCTGAAAGATAGATTGAGGAAGTCTTGTAAGACAAACAAAAATACTTGGAAAATAGAACAAAAATGCAAAATGCACATTAAAGAAGGATAAGAGATGGGATTAAACACAAAGGTTCAGCTTCTGGGTGATAAGACTTCCTGATTGAGGGAGCTGAGGAAAATGGAGGGAAGAAAAATTTATGAGAAATAATACAAGACAATCCTCTAAAGTTACAGATAAAAGTCTTCAGGTTAGCATGACATGCTAACTGCCCAGCAAAAGGAATGAAAACCAAACCAACCCAAAGTGTATGGTTGTGAAATTTTAGAACAAAAGTGATAAAATTTTGGAAGCTTTTAAAGAAAGCAGGAGAGGGACCAGCAGATGGGATAATGGTTATGCCGCTGGACTCTCACATAGTTGACTGTGGTTTGCGTCCTGGACCCAGTGGCTTTAAACTCATGCTGGGAATGTGTGTGTGTGTGTGTGTGTGTGTGCCCAAAATTCCAGAGAATGGAGGGGAAGAGATTGTAGCATGGCCATCCCCCTTGGGGAGTGATTTCTTACTTTCTGTCTATCTCCCTGTTTCTCTGGCAAGCATATGTGCCCTATAGCAAAAATCTCTCAAAAAAAGGAAATAAATAAAAAAGAAAACTGGGGAGACAAGTGATATATAAAAGGAACAAGAATTAGAATAGCGTTGGTTTAACAGCAAGGGATGAAAAAAGACAGTGGAACTATGAGGACCAAAGGTTTCCATCCTCAAATTCCACAGGTAGAATAAGTGTGAGGTGTAGGTTGAAATGCCTGAATGCCTACACCAGAAACTTCTCCAGCCTACACATAGATTGCCTGGAGAAGATAGCTTCAGGGAACTTGTGGGACAGTGGCACCAGCTGGAGAAAAGGGCCAATCTTCCTGACCAGCAGAACAGATACGGGGCTCAATGTTGAACATGCCTACCTCCAGGTAGCTCCCTTTATACTTCCAGAACAGAACTCTGAACTATTCCTCTGTCTCTGGGACAGATCTAGGCCATCCTGGTAGGAAAGACCCAGTAAGATCTGAACTGAGTAGAGAAACTTGTCGGTCTACATGGGGTTTAAAAATGGAAAACCCCAAAAATAATAGAACTATGAAAATATTCTATAGTTTGGGAGGGGAAGTGAAAAATAATGAATCAATTTACAGTAATTATAAAAACTTAAAACATTATTATGGAAAATTTCTAGCATATACAAAAGCAGAGAGAATAGTTTGACAACCTCCCATATACCCATAATCCTTTTTCCATCTTGTTTCATTAAGTATGAATATTTTTTCTTGGATCAGTGATCCAGTAAAAAATAAAACAGTGATCAAAGTGATTGATCAGAGAAATTTTGAACTTCTTATCTATAAAGTGAAGTAGATGGTGATGCGAGAGGATAAAGTTCAAATGAGAGATCTCTAGCCTGAGGCAGCTTTGTTATAATTACCCAAACTCCAAATTTGCGACTTTTTTTTGCTTAATAAAGATTTTTGCCATAGGGCCTGTGCATTCATGGGAGAAAGAGAGGGAGAAAAACTGAGAGCTCACCTCCCGTGGGCCATGCCACAATCCCTTCAACCACACAGTAGACCACATGGGGTCCAGCACCTTCACCACCACGCCACTTGCTATCCACAAATTTGCAACTTTTTAAAAAGTTTAAAAATTTCTTACACGTTGCATTTTTTTCTTTAATTTTTTTTTTTTTTTTGAAAGAAAGTGCTTGCACTCGCCAGATAGAGTCAGAGAGAAAAAGAGAAAGTGAGAAAGCACTCCTATCAGGGGATGGTCACACTGCAATTCCTTCTCCCATTTCTTCTTTTGGGGTTCTGGGCACACGTGCACATTCATCCAGTAGGATTTTCAACCTGCTGGGTCTGGGACTCCAACTGTGTGTTTGGCCGTGTGGGATCCAGCTGCTCTAACCATCATGCTATGGGCTGGCCCTACATGTTGCGTTTTTAATCCTATGGCTGAAACAAGTATAGAAAGGTATCTTGATTTAATTTAAATAAACCAGAATAGTTAACATTACTTACGAAGTTATAGCATCCGGGTTTTTGTTGTTGTTGTTGTTTTTTCATATTTGCTATAGCAAGCATGCTCTCACTGGAGACAGAGAGAAAGTGAGAGCGAGAGAGAGAGAACACCTCTAGAGGGATGACCACGCTGTAATCCCTTCTCCTCCATTCTCCTCTTGGGATCTTGGACATGCATACACACAAGCCCAGCATGTTTTTCAAACTGCCTGGTCTAAGACTTAAACAGTGCAGTTAGCCATGTGGGGTCCAGCCACCTTAACCACTGTGCCACCTGACTGGCCCCTATAGTATCTGTGTTTGTGAACAAAATAAGTGTTTACAATCCCTGAGTTGTCCTTGAATTTCTGTCCTGCATAGACATATCATTCATCAGAATGCTCCCTAATCTTGCCAGACTGAAAATTCAATGCATACGTGGCACTGGAGTATTTTAGTACAAATTACCTTGATCACTGTTTTCTTTTGTTCTGGCACTTGCTAAGTGTGTTAGTACTTTGATATATGTTTGTACTTGATGCAGTTTTCAATTGTCGTTTAGTGAGGATTTATCTGGCATCTTACTAAAACGCTGTCATGCTGTGAGACATAAGCTTACATGAGTCATTGAAGTTATAAATCAAAGAGACACGTGTTTGTCTTCTTTCTTCCCCGCATGTGTGAGGTGTACGTATTGAGTTTCTTGTTTACTGAGCATGAAACATTTCAGTCAGGTTAATCGGGTTGGGAACAGTGTTGTCAGGGGAAGGCCTGGTAAGGAGAAGTATTGACTGCAGCCTCTGAAACCCAGGTCTGCCCCCGGTGAGCTGAGCGGAGTCCAGTTAGTAAGAAATGGGGTCACCTGCTCCCCTTCTCCCCAACAGGAACATACCTGTGCAGAACGTTCTGGAAGAGACAGGAAAAGATTTGATGGCAAAGCCAAGGCTGCATGTAGGACTGTCGGGGTCCCTGCAGCCAGACTGCAGATCTTGAGAAGGTCTGAAGTGGCTCCCTGCCTTTCACATTGCTAATCTGTAGGATTTTTTTTTTCCCCAAAGGGCATGCACAGTTGCCAAAGAGAGACAGAAACACACCACTATCATTTTCATACAGGGGAAGGGAGGGAGAAAACACGCTCTAGTGGGGCTCAATCATGCCGTATTGCCCTCTCCTCCATTTCTTCATCCTGTTGGGATTTGGGGAGCATGTGTACACATACACACACCCACACACACACACACACACACACACACACTGCCCATGTATTTTTCAAGCCAACAGGTCTGGGACTTGAACTGTGGCCATTTGGTATCCCTTAATCACCAGCCATTGGTCAGCCTGCTCAAGAATTTTAAACTCTGAGCAAGTCAGATTTTCAAAAGTTGCTTTCTGGCTTTTGAGATATCAGCAGGATAGACATCACTATTGTGTTTAAAAACTAAAAATGGAGCAGAGGGGATGCTCAAGACATGGTTGGGACCTGTGTCTCGTTAACTGCGAAATCGTCTCCAGAGCTGAGAAAGTCCTGGTTTTGTTTAGGTGGGGAGTTACTGATACAGTGATGCTGGTCAGTCTACTCTTACCCTGCCTGTGGGTGGACCAAAGTGTCTGTTATTTGGAGTCAGCAGCCTGTGTCTTAGGAATTTGAAGAAGTTAAGGGTTAGTCAGTCTAAAATGCTGGGGCTCACTGAAGCTCTCCCCCACAGGGCTACGGTTGGGGTTCTTCTTCGAGTTTGAAATGGGCTTTGGGATCATTTTATCTCATTTACTCATTTAGAGATGAAGAAATGGAACCTGGGGGACCAGCAGTTAGCGTAATGGTTATGTCACTGGACTCCTATGTAGTTGACTGCGGTTCGAGTCCCAGACCCGGTGGCTTAAAACTCACACTGGGTGCATGTGTGTGCGTGCCCGTGTGCCCAAGATCCCGAGAGGAGAATGGAGGAGAAGGGATTGCGGTGTGGCTATCTCCCCTGGGGGGTGATTTCTCACTTTCTGTCTCTGTCTCTCTCTGTCTTTCTGGCAAGCGCACGCACCCTATAGCAAAAACTCCTCAAAAAAACAAACAAACAAAAAAAACCGAAAAACACACACCCAAAAAAAAAAAAAAAAAAAAAAAAATAAGGAAAAAAAAAAAAAAAAAGAAGTGGAACCTGGGTAAATCTTTCTTGTGTTTCGTGGCGGTAGACCATACTCCCTAGTGACCATGCTCACCTTGTAGCGGTGTGTTTACCATTTACCAAGCAAAAAACTAGGTGAATCCCAGCTTGTCAAAGCTCGTCTCAACTTGTAGCTCTAAGAACAAACAGGGCTGGATACCTTCTGTTCTTTCCTGTGGGAGGCAGAAAGAAAGCAATAGGAAAAACTTGGATCACAATCAGATCACATGGAACAAAATAGAACAATGAGATTTTTGGAGTGTGGGAAGAGTTGGTGCTTTTTTTTTTTTTTTTACTATAGAGCATGTTCGTCTGCAGGAGAAACAGATAGAGAGTAAGAAAACATTCCCCAGGGTAGACGGCCAGGCTGCAATATCTTCTCTGTTCTCCTCTCAGGATTTTGGGCACAGACGCACACATGCTCAGCATGAGTTTACACTGCTGGGTCCAGGACTCAAACTGCGGTTGACTGTGTGGGAGTCCAGTGGCATAACCATTACACCATCTGCTGGTCCTGAACAATGAGATTTTAAGCAGTGAACATTGAGGACAGCTTGTGCTGAAGGCATGCATTCTAAGGATACACAGAGACAGCACACAGTGCCTGCTCTTGAGAGAGGGGTACCAAAGTGACCCTCAGGCCTAGGACTCAAGTTACACACACTACAGACAGCTGTAAGTGGTGTTTATGTGGGATTTCACATCCTGTAGACAAGATGTGTATAAAACAAAGTTAGGGAAGTTATGGGCTGAGCGACCATCTTCAGATCCTTACCAAGTCTGGCAATGCCTTTTGAGAACTGGTGTCATTTAGACCCAGCCAAGAGTTGGGGAAACTTTGTTTAAGAAGGGTAGGGCAGGCAAATATTTGATTAAATTAGATCATTGCTGAATTTAGAACATTGACAGTTGTATAACTATTGCATCTTGTCAATTTTTTTTTGAGAGGTTTTCACTATAGGCGTGTGTGCTCACCGGAAAGAGAGAGAGAGAGCGAGCGAGGAATCACCCCTCCCCCCCAGGGGGGTGGCCATGCCACAATCCTTTCTCCTTCATTCTCCTCTCGGGATCTTGGACACGCATGCACATGCACCCAGCGTGAGTTTAATCCACGGGGTTCAGGACTCAAACCACGGTTGACTACATGGGAGTTCAGCGACATAGCCATTACGCTAACTGCTGGTCCCAGCATCTTGTCATTTTTAAGAGTAGGTTTATAAGTCAACAAACTTGCTCATGTCAGAGGTCTTGGAGAATGACTGGGGTGGGATGAGACTCTGACGGAAGAATGGGTTCTAAGGGAAAACCAACTGGAAAGACTGGCTGTGACCAGAGCCTTGACTGACATACAGGAGTCAGCTTTGCAATGATTGGAGGATTGACCTTTCAGGCAGAGCCAGCCGCCGGTGCAAAGGTTCTGAAGCAGAAGTGAACTTGGTCTTTGCAGATCAGAAGGGCCAGGGTGAGTGGAACCCAATAAGCAGGGAATTAAGTGGCAGAAGGTGGGGTCAAAGAGATGGGTAGGGGCCAAGTCATTGAGTAGCATCATAAAGGCCATGACTGGTGAGAGTTGGATTTCATCCTAAGGAATAGAAGGGAAGCCCTTGGGTTTTATGCAGGGGAGTGACAGGACGCTATTTTTACTTTTAAGAAGACATCGAGTGCTCAAGTATAGAGAATAGACTAGAGAATGAAAGTGGGGCGGGGCCATTCAGGAAGCTACCCAAGGAGCCAAGGTGTAGACAGGGAAGCTGGTGGAGCTTGGGCTGTGAGAATAGTGAAGTGTCTGGACTTGGGGTACACTTTAGGTGAAGGGCCACCTAGACTTGCCATCGTAGTTATGTGGAGTACGGGAGGGGGAGAATTAAGGTTTTTGGCTCTAGCAGCTGGGTGGATAGTAGTCCTGTTTATCGGGATGGGGAAGTCGAGGATGGAACAGATTAGGCAGTTCGGCCATGTTGAGTTAAAAAATGTCTATTAGCCATAAGGCGGAGGTGTTACTGCAGTTGATTATGAGTTTCATTCAGTGTGGGAATAGAAAGTTGCATCATTTGTATATGAATGGTGTTTAAATGTATGAGACTTGGGGAGATAAGGTGAGTCTAGGCCAGCGCCTGGGGCATGAAAATATTCAGTGGGCTAGCGCCTGTTTAAGAGGAAGGAGTAAAAAAGGAGTCTGAGGAGTGGCAGGTATGACAGGAGAAAGAAGATTGCCTCCGTGAAGCCAAGAAAGATGTTTTGAGATGGGGCATGATAAACAGTGGCTGTTGGATTTAATAACAGAGTTGCTGGTGATTGTGACTTTGAGACGTGGATACACAAGTTGTAGTTTAAAGACTGTTTTTGAGTTGGAGATACCTTCAACAGTTTTGGTGTAGTTCTCTTCAAATGTCAAATCTGTCAGTTTCTTCAGCCTGCCTTCCTTTCCCCCTTGGTGTCCACAAGGTGGAGCTGATGAGTCAAAGTACAGAGAAATGACCAGATTGTGCTTCTGGTTCGCTATTCCAGTGCCTGCCTTCCTTTTCCTTTTCCTTCTTTCCTTTTCATTTCTTTCTTTCTTTCTTTCTTTCTTTCTTTCTTTCTTTCTTTCTTTCTTTCTTTCTTTCTTTCTTTCTTTCTTTCTTTCTTTCTTTCTTTCTTTCTTTCTTCTTCTTTTTCTTTTCTTTCTTTCTTTCTTTTTTTGTTTTTTTTTTATAGTTTTTGCTATAGGATGAGTGATCGCTAGAGAGACAGAGAGTCAGAAACTGAAATGAGAGGCCCAGTGGGTGGCATGGTGGTTAAGGTACTGGACTCCCAGAAGACTGACTGCAGTTTGAGTTCTGGAGCTGGCAGCTTGGAAATCATGCCAGGCACATGTGTGTGCATGCCCAAAATTCCAAGAGGAGATGGAAGAAAAGAGATTGTGGCCTGGCCATCCCCCCGGGGGGTGATTTCACACTTTCCCTCTCACCGTTTCTCTCTCTCTCTCTCCATCTCCAGCAAGCTCATGTACTTTATGGCAAAAACCTTAAGTATAAAAAAGGGACCAACAGGTGGCATAATGGTTACTTCTCTGGACTCCCATGTACGTGACTGCAGTTCAAGTTCTGGACCCGGAGGTTTCAAACTCATGCTGGGTGCACATGTGCCCAAAATCCCAAGAGGAGAATGGAGGAGAAGGGACTATGGTGTGGCCATCCCCCCTGGGGGGTTGCTTTCTTGCTTTCTACCTCTCTGTCTCTCCGGTGAGCTTATGTATCCTATAGCAAAAACCTCTCTAAAAATAAAAAATAAAAACGAATTTTTCTGGAAGATCAAGGTGTCAAGAAAACTTTTGTTCCCCTTTCCTGAACAAACGTTATATACAGAGGGGTTAATTTCTTGCAATTAAGATGATAATGTGAAGAAACAGGTGATGAAATGTATGATAGTCTCAAGTGATTTTTAAAAATGATAATTATTTTATTTAACTTAGTTTCTTTGTTTTTAATTTGACCAGAGAGAGGCAGAGCAAGAGAGAAAGGGGAAGTGAGAAAGGAAGTTTCCAGGTCCGGGACTCGAACCATGGTCGGCCATGTGGGAGTCTAGCGTCCTCAACCACCATGTCTCTTGCTGGCCCCCTCAATTCTTTTTAAAAAAGTGTAAAAATTATAAAAAAATAAAACTTGGAGATTCTCAGTGATGACAGCCTGGATAAATATTTATATTTCCTCATCTTTATGAGACCTTAGCAAAATGACACTATAAGAATATTTTAAAAAGTAATTTGCCAGAAGGCATGTCCACTCACCGTGGAGAGAGAAAGGTGAGAGAGTAAGCACTCCCATAGGAGATAGTCATGCCATAATCCATCCTCTTCCATTTTTCACTCCTTTTGTGATTTGGGGCATGCATACGCACAGGTCTGGTATGTTTTTCAAGCTGCTGGGTCCAGGACTTGAACCACACAGTTGTAAGACCCAGCTACCTTAACCACCAAACCACCAGCTTGCCCACAGGATTTTTTTTTTTTAAAAAGGTATAAGCTCACAAAGACAAAGAACAACAGATAAGAAGATAATAGCAATACAAATTGGGGGAACTAGAAGGCAAATTGAGAGGTGATTAATGATTAAATGGCTCAGAAGAGCTGACTTTGAAGCTGACTGTGGGAAAAAGTGCAAAAGTCACTTGGTTTATAGCATGGAACCTCCATAGAAACCATGAGTTGGTAGCACCAAACAACTCTGGGCCTGAGGAAGAAATGGAGCTGAAGAGAAAGATGAGTCAGGAGTCTTCCTCTTTTAAAAATCTGTTATAGGGTGCGTGCACTTGTCAGAGAGAGACAGAGAGAGGGAAAGGAAGATGGCCATGCTACAATTCCTTCTCCATTATCCTCTTGGAACTCGGGGCATGAATGCACATGCACTCAGTGTGTTTTCCAAGCCACTGGGTAAGAGACTAGAACGACGTAGTTGGCTGTGTGAGATCCACCGTCTTAACCACTACGCCACCAGGTGGCCCCAGGAGACCCTTTAAGAATCAGTTAGAAGTGGTTCTTACTTTCCTCCTCCTACAGGGACCACTGTCCCTTCCCCGCTCTGGCAGAACTGGGGGTGTGTTCTCTAGAAGTGATAAAATAGAGGTTTTCTGGACCAGGTACAGTTGAGCCCATTGGCTCTTTCCCGCCATGGCAGGCTTGGCCCGTCTGCCCGTCATGGGTTGCTTTGGCTGTCGAGCCTGTGTCGTGTGGGGTGAGAGTCACTCCTCTCGGACCATCCCCAGCAGTGTGCACAGGCACCCCTACAGAGGACAGGGCTCTTACACAGTTGGTCTTGATTCCAAATGTGTTTCCAGCCTTGAATGAGTGTGGTTGGATCACAGAGTGTGAAGCCATAAGCTGGAATGTGGCCGGAAGAGCTGAAATGAGTCACTGCTGTGTCATGAGCCAGTTATGTCCTGAAATAGGTCCCACCACCATTCCTCAGTCTTCTTGTCCACGGAGTAGGGATAATGCCCTCCCGCCTCTGCAGGCTGTTGCAAGCCTTTGATGCTACCCAGTGAAGTGGGAATATCAGCCCAGATGCCCACACCGCCTGCACCGGAGGGCGGCATCCTGGCCACTCCACATGAAATCTCGGGAGCTTGGCAGAGGAGACAGAGGCTCTGCCTGGCTGGTTTTGAGGGTGGGAAGAGATATATTTAGACTCTTTCTGCTTTATGGGGTTGATGCATCCTTCTCCCTGTTTCTCCCCACAAGGGCCCCGGCAACCTGGGCAGAGCTTAATTCTTTCCTGTGCTGATGGTATTCCCAGGCATTGTCTGAAGAGCACTTTGGCTTTGGTGACGTGGCTCTTGCCACACTGACAGAGTGTGTCATGGGAACAACTCATGCTCGTTCCTAGAAGAGCTAGTCTGGATGTGTGTGTTTTCCAGTAAGATGGAGTGAGGCGTCCCATGAAGGGAGGAGCACAGCCGTGGGAATTCCAGTCGGCCCCCGCCCTGCCGTCCCATTGCTCCTTGGCTGCCCCGTTGGTATCTTTGTGGATAACATGGTGTATGTTTTACTTGGGTGGATGTCATGATGTTTGCTTCTGCTGGTACAGACTAGTAGATTTAGGTGATCCGGCCTGTGTGAAGCCCAGAAAGGCCCCCTGATTGTTTCAGTTTAAATGTTGTAGATTTACGTCACCCAGTAGGGAAGCCACTAGCCATACATGTATTCCTATTTGAGTTTAAGTTTAAATTCAAATGATCAAAGTAAAAGTTTACACCTAGTTCCTCAGCCATACTAGCCACATTTCAAGTAATACACACTCGGGGCTGGTGGCCACTGCATTGAGGCAGATCACAGAATGTTTCCACGTTAGCAGAAAGCGCCATTCGTAGCACTGTAAATCTACAAGGTCTTCAGAAAGTTCATGGAAAACATATCTTATGAAAAAAATCATACATCTCTTTTTGCAGGGCACCAAATTTAACTCTTTAATTCCATTTCCCATGAACTTCTCGAAGTCCCCGCCTTCTTACTCAAAGACTGGTCAGTGTGGGGAGAGAGCATTGGTGGTAAACAAGGAGAAAGTAACCATTGCCAGCTTTACCTCATATTCTTTCACGGTGGAACACTTCCCTCACTTCAGGGAAAGCGTGGAAGTTCTCTGTATTCATGCATCCCATTAGAAGGTTGACCCCAGAACGCTCTCAATTGTTCAGCCACTTTTTAACACACTGTCAGGGCCACAAAGTCCCCGATGCTTTATGAAGGAATGGCTCCTTTCTTCTGGGAAGTCCCTGTGGGGAACAGTGCATGATTAGAAACTTGCATCCCAATTTGTGACTTCTGAGTTAGTGAGAAAGTAAGCCTTACCACCCTTGGCTTGCCATTTGTGGTTCTACTAAAAAAAGAAGATCGAAACCCTTTGATGAAACATAAGGTTTTCTAGAATGTTCTGCAAGCTCTTCTGATTTGCTTGGTGTGGAATCTTTGCTGGGGAGCTAAGACTCAGGCAGGCAAGGTGAGGGGGCCGAGCCCAGGGCACAGATTTAAGGAGGCACATACACTGAGGTGCTGATCTTGTACTTGTGAGGGCCTAAGAGTGAGTGTCTCCTTAAATTTTGCACCTTATGTGCCTGGCTTGCCTCACCCTTGCTCCATTTAGGGGGTCTCTTTAGACCCATTTACCACTCACCTGGCAGGCTTGCTGCATGTTCAGGAATTCTGGACCCATACATGTGTAACTTTTTATTTTATGATTTCTTATTTACATTTAATCATTGTACATCCTTGTAATGTACAATATGGTTGTTAAAGCATGCATGCAGTGTGTGACAATCAAATTAAAGATATTACCACATAGAGACCAGCAGTTGGCATAATGGCTGTTGCTGGACTCCCATGTAGTTGACCACGGTTCGAGTCCCAGACCTGGTGGCTTAAACTCATGCCGGGTGCATGTGTGTGCGTGCCCAAGATCCTGAGAGGAGGATGAAGGAGAAGGGTTTGCAGTGTGGCCATCTCCCCCGGGGGGATGATTTCTCGCTCGCTCTCTGGCAAGTGCACATGCCCTATAATGAAAACTTCTCCAAAGGGGGAAAAAAAAGATATTACCAACTAAGGCCAGCAGGTGGTGCAGAAGTTAAAGCAGCAGGATCCCACATGACTGACTACAGGGCTCAAATCCTAGACCCAGCGTCTTGAAAAATATGCCAGGCCTGTGTGTGAGTGCCCAAAATCCCAAGAGGAGAGTAGAGGAGAAGGGATTGTGGTGTGGCTACCCCCGTGGAGAGTTATTTATTTTCCTTCTCCCTTGCTCTCTCTTTGTTTCTCTCTCCAGGGAGCACATGCACCCTACAGTAAAAACTAAAAAAAAAGAGTGAGAGAGAGACGATATTATCATATATATAATTTTCAACAGAGAACTTCACATTCTTATTTTATTTTTTGGAGAGGTTTTTGCTATAGGGCGTGTGCGCTCACCAGAAAGAGAGAGAGAGAGACAAAGAGGCAGAAAGCGAGAAATCACCCCCCAGGGGGAATGGCCACGCCACAATCCCTTCTCCTTCATTTTCCTCTCGAGATCTTGGGCACGCATGCACACGTGCCTGGCGTTTGTTTAAGCCACCGGGTCTGGGGCTTGAACCACGGTCGACTACATGGGAGTCCAGCGACATAGCCATTATGCTAACTGCTGATCCCGAGAACTTTACATTCTTGTGTCTATTCAGTATCGTTTCCCCAGTTCCCTCTTTCTGCCCCTTACTGTCCACCCACTTCCTATGCAGTCCCTGGTATCTGTACTTGCCCTCCCCACTGTTATATCTGTGGCCCTTTAAATGTGCCAGATACACTGTGGGATTTTACTCAGCCATGAAGAACATGCATAACTCTTGCAGATACATTCCCATGCAGCATCTGCACCCCAGCCAGACTGAACTCCTCAGGTGGGACGGGGCCTCTTTGCTCTCTGTATGTCCAGCCCAGAGCGGAGGACAAACACTAATAAATCAGCGAGCAGAGCAGCCCACCGGGGACCAGCTCAGTGATTTGGAGAGGCAAGAACCCTCACGACCTTGACTTTTCCCCTTAGAGTTCAGAGAACAGACACGGTAACCTGCAAAGCTGCAGGGGTCTGCACAGCTGCGTTCTCTCTGCACATGGTGAAGTGCAGGGCCCCCTGTTGGTGTGGCGCTGGGTGAGCACCGTGTCTTCCACCTGTTTTTCCCAGAACTCTTTCACGCGCAGCATCAGGTTGGGAAGCTCGGCCCCTGGTGATGGCTCTCCCTTCTTGTCCCCTGCTTGTTCCCGAGTCCACATCACACGTCATGCTGCAGCATCTGTGCCACAGCCAGATTGTCCTAGGAGTGCACGGGTGGGCCTGGACAGACTGTGGTTAGGGGAGGTGTCAGATAAGGAAGCGACCGCCTGTCTTACATACGTCTCTCTGCTTCCCACAGAGCGTACTGAAGAAGAGGGACCAAGTTCAAGCAGAGTATGAAGCCAAACTGGAAGCTGTGGCTCTGAAAAAGGAAGACCGCCCCAAGGTCAGAGACTCCACCTGGCAAGGGATGGGCTGCTGTGGGACGGAGCTGCCATTTCCCCACCAGTGCTAACTAAGTCAGTTCTTGTCCTAAGAGTGGTATGACTAATGGTGGCCCATGCCAGGACCCATCGTGGGCTGTGTTAATGTTATTATTTTCCTATTTTTGCTTTCTTCTGTGTCTTTTTTTTTTTTTAGAATTATTTTATTATTATTATTATTATTCAATTTGCCATAGAGCACATACACTCACCAGAGAAAGAAAGAGAAAGTGAAAGTGAGAACACAAGCTGCCAGGTCTGAGTCTTGAACTGTAGTCACCCATGTGGGAGTCCAGTGTTTTAACCACCACACCACCTGCTGTTGCCCCTTCTATGTCTTATTTCTGAACATTCCTAGTGTATACTTGGAATAGAGGCTCATAATTACAGAAGTGGACCTGTCATATTGGTCACTTCTTTTATTGCCTTTCTCTTCCCCTAACCAGGATTGAAAACGAGTTAATTGGGGGGCCAGCAGGTGGTGTGGTAGTTAAGACCCTGGACTCTCACGTGGCCAGCCGCAATTCCATTCCCAGACCTGGCAGCTTGAAAATCACTCTCTCGGGACAAAATCCTGAGGAGAGTGAGTGGAGAAGAGATTGTGGTGTGGGGGGTGATTTCTCACTTTCTCTCTCTCTGTCTCTCCTGCGAACATATGTGCCCTATGGCAAAAACCTAAAACACAGGATTAAGGAGTAGTGAGTCTGCAAGTGATCACAGTGAGCTGAGCACTCGCTCTCCCTACCCACCTATCCACATCTAACCTCACCTGGTCTATACCACGGTAATGCAGGTTAGCTCCTAGTATTACTCCCACCTGAGACATGAGCAAAGCAAGGCCCAAGATCACATAGTTAGCACCTGAGAGCTAGGATCCCACCCTCCATCTGCCTTTAGAATCTCGCCACTTAACATTTTGTTCCTCTGCCTTTTTTTTTGTTGTTTTTTAACTGCCAGAGGGCGTGTGCGCTTGCCAGAAAAGAGAGACAGAGACAGGGGGGAGAAAGAAACACCCAGTGGGGCATGATCGTGCACAAGCCTTTCTCCATTCTGTCAGGATGTAGGGCTTGCGTGGACATGTTCCTGGCATGTTTTTCAAACCACTGGAGCTGGGACTTGAACCATGATTGGCCATGTGAGATCTGGCTCCCCCAACCGATAGGCTAAAGTACTAGCCTTCCTCTATGTCTATTTTGTTCACAATTGGAAGGTATTTTTGTTTTCAAGGAAGGGGTGGAGGTGGGAGCAAGTTTCAGGGAAATAGTCGGACATCAGAGCTCTTGGGCTTTTTGTTTTCTGTTTTTCTGCCCCTGCCTTGGATCTCGGCTTGCTGGAAAGGAACCAGCTTTGGGAATCTAAAACCTGCAGCTCAGAAATGGCACACCCTGGTTTTATAGAGACTATGCTGTAGCTTCATAGAGCACTTCTATTTAATGTTAATTGTTTCGCATGGTCACTGGAGTAGTCATCTAGGCCCAGAGGGAAGGCGTCGTGCTTTCCCATTTCATGGGCTGGAAGCCGCTCACCAGATCGCTCGTCTGTGTGATGCCAAACGTCCGTACGTGTGGTGTGCTGTACCCAGCAGGTGGGCAGTGCAGGCTTGGGGTGCTGCCCGGCTGTCACCATTGTGATCCAGCCGTGCGGTGAGGGCTGACTGCAGCGTAGGGGAAGTCTGATGATAAGGGTCGGGACTCTTGTCTTTGGTCCAGTGTCCACAGCTGGGACCCTTCTTTGTGTTCCTCTGCCACCAGCCTCAGCCCTCTTCCCTCCTGCGTGCCCCGAGAGAGGCCAGGTGCTCATGCAGCGTGTGCACAGCTGCCCTGTCTTCCAGCCGTCTGGGGTGTTGTCTAGTCCCTCACTGTCCCTGTTGTATTCTGGAACATGGTTCCATCTGCTGAGCCCATGTCTTAGTCTCATATGAAGAGGTGACGTGGAATGCTGTGTTTATGTATGTTTTAAATGTCCCTCTAGCACTGTAAATGTAAGTGTAGAAGTCCTTTGACAAAAAGGCAGCTATTGCGAATGTGGAAAGTAAAAAGTCTAACTCAGAGAAACAGCGAGTGGAAGGGTTGCCGAGAACTGAGTGGGGAGATGTTGGTCCGAGGTACAAATGTGGAAAGTAAAAAGTCTAACTCAGAGAAGCAGCGAGTGGAAGGGTTGCCGAGAACTGAGTGGGGAGAGGGGGATGGGGAGATGTTGGTCGAGGTACAAGCTTGCAGTTAGAAGATGAACGAGTTCTGGGACCTAATCTATGGCATGGGTGGTGATGGAGGTGTTCATTAATTTAGTTGTAGTGATCATTATGCAAAGTGCATGTTTGTGAAGTCATGTTGTATACCTTGAATACAAGGGGTCTTCAAGAAGTTCATGGAAAATGCGTATTACGAAAAATACCGACACGGATTTCAAAAGGTTTTTGTTTTGCCACAAAATAATCTGGTTCTTTAGTTCCATTTTTTCCACACACTTTTTGAAGCCCCCTGTGTATACAGCCTTTATTTGTGAATTAAATGTTAAAGAAATGAGAAAGTCACTTTTTCCGGCTAGGGAGAGCTAACAGGTTCTACTGCTGGCGTAGTTTGGAAACTGAGGCTCCTGCATTTTAAAAATGTGTCACTTGGGGCCAGCAGGTGGCATAGCAGTTACATCACTGGGCTCCCACACGGTCCACTCTGATTTGAGTCCCAGACCCAGTGGCTTGAAACTCACGCTGAGTGTGCGTGTGCATGTGGCCAACATCCCAAGAGGATAGTGGAGGAGAAGGGACTGTGGCGTGGCCATCCTTTGGGGAGTAATTTCTCATTTTCTGTCTCTCTGTCTCTATCTAAACATTGAGTGCACAACACCCTCTACCAAAAATCTCTCTCTCAAAAGAAGAAATATTTGGGAGTAGCAGATGACTGTCGCTGAGTCTCACATAGTTCACCGTGGTTCCAGTTGAACCAGGGGACTTAAAAAGATGAAAAATACCTATCTGGGGACCAGCAGAAAGTGTAAGGGCTATGCCGCTGGACCCCCATATAGTCAGCCATGGTTCAAGTCCCAGACTCGGTGGCTTAAACTCACGCCGGGCACATGTTCATGCGTGCCCAAGATCCTGAGAGGAGAATGGAGGAGAAGGGATTGCAGAAGGGATAGCCATCCCCCTGGGGGGTGATTTCTCGCTTTCTGTCTCTCTGTCTCTGTCTGTCTGGCGAGTGCACACACCCTGTTGCAAAAACCTCTGCAAAAAAAAAAAAAGAAAGAAAAAGAAATACCTATCTCTGTCTCTCTCTTTTCTTCTTTCTCTCTCATAAAAATGTGTTACTTAAATTGTGCTGTCAGCAGTGTACATGCTCAGCACCAGATACAAACTTTTTTTAAAAAGGAATTATTTACCTTTATTTATTATTTCTAATTTGCTATATGGCATGCACACTCACCAGAGAGAGAGAGAGACAGAGAGAAAGAGAGAGAGAGAGAGAGAGCGCAAACTGCCAGATCCAGGACTTGAACCTCATTGGTCATTGGTTTGGAAGTCCAGTGCCCCAACTACCATGCCACCTGCTGGCTCTGGATATAAGCTTTTCAGAGGCTGATTTTGTCATGCAATATAGTTTAGCCTATTCTGGACAATTTCTTTCCAAATTAGGAACCATGGTCGGATTATGCATTTTAGGTTGAATTAAGTCTTACCTGTGCCCTGGGTTGCCAGTTGCCAGAAGCTCACAATAGCCCTGGAGCCACCTGGGGCAACGGTGTGTGCGTGTGCATGTGCCCAACAGAACCCCACAGAACCACCCAGCAGAGCTGCAGAGGCTCCTGGCCTCATGGTCTTGCTGGTCTGCTCACTCTTCTTTTCCTTCACAGTGGTGGTTGAAATCTTCCTGTTGCTTCCATTCACCCCTTTCCAATATCATGCACCACCATGGCTCATCCTTTGGCCACAGAAATTCTTACTTGAGGGCAAGGATTTTTTTCAAGTCAGTGAGGATAATTAGTAGGCCCTAAACACATCTGCATTCTTTTTTTTTTTTTTTTTTTTGAGAAGTTTTTGCTACAGGGTATGTACGCTCGCCAGAGAGACAGAAAATGAGAAATCACCCCCTAGGGGGGATGGCCGTGCCGCAATCCCTTCTCCTCCACTCTCCTCTTAGGATCTTGGGCACACACACACAACACCTGATGTGAGTTTAAGCCTCCAGGTCTAGGACTTGAACCGCGATCGACTACATGGGAGTTGCAGTGACATCGCCATCACGCCAACTGCTGGTCTCACATGTGCATTCTATTAATACACCAACAGTGGGTTGGCTGTTTCGTCCTTCTTTCTAGTTGGATGTCCAGCCATGCCAACATGAATTTAAAGACAAAACAGAGGCTGTAGTGATGACGAACCAGTGAGTGCAATTAACACTGGGGGCCACAGAGGCTACATAGCCAATTTCTGATCAAAATCTAGTTTTGGATCTGGGGCAGCTGCCACCATGGCAGGCAGAGGAGGGCTCCATTGGCAGCCTGTCCAAGTCTGATAAGGGTTGGTAGAAAAAGCATAGGACTTAATCAGATATCCCTGGGTTCAAAGCCCAGCTGTGTCCCCTAGCTTGGCGTAGTTTGCTCATTAGCTTCACGGGCCTCGGTTGCCTCCTTCATGAAGTGCTCAGCGCAGTGTCTGACGCAGTCACAGAGGCTCAGTCAGGAGCCTCTGGTGTCTGTACTGGCTACAGGAGGACATGCTGACGTTGTTTCCTAGGTTTGTTGCCACTTACATTTAAAAAAAATCATTTTTTGTTCTTTTCTGGCCATAGGGTTTTAGACATTGTTTCCCTATGTCTGCAAGCTTCCTCCCTCCCCACATACCTGTCCTCCCTGACAGCCCACCAGTGGGTAGATAAGCACCTAGGGAGTGAGCGTGCTTTGTTTGACGTGATCTGGAGCTCACAGGGCCAGAGTTGCTGTCGATGAGATAAAAGCCAGGGCAGCAGGAAGTGGGCTGGGGCTGATTCCACCTCAAGACTTGGCCAGTTCTTCTGTTGGCCACTGACTATGGGAGTAAGATTACTCACTAGTCTGTCGTAGGCTTGCTGGGAAGGAGAGGGCCCCGGGTCTGGGCAGGCTAACAGGCCTAGGGACATACTTATGTGTAGGTGAAATCTTGAGGGGGGGAAAAAAGGCCCTGAAAAATGAGGGAAAATGGGGCCAGCAGGTGGCATGGTAGTTAAGGTACTGGACTCCCACATGACAGTCATGGTTTGAGTCCCAGACCTGGTGGCTTGCTTTCCCCCCCCCCACTCTGTCTGTCTCTGGCCAAATTGAATAATAATAGTAATAAATAAATTTTTTAAAAAGCAAGGAAAAGTTGATTTTGTGAAGCCATGGGATGGTATTAATATCTAGTCACTTTTCTACAATCCAGAGGCAGGAAGTGGTCTCCTGGATCTCCCTGCCTACCCTGTAAGCTGTGGGGCTCCAGCTGCTGGATTAGAGCCTGTGGCTTCTTGGTGTGTGTAGAGGGCCTGGCGTGCTAAGGCCTCAGAGCCGAGGGGAAAACAGTATTATAGAATTTAAAGTTTCGCTTCGTCTTTAAGCTTAAGAAAAGTCAGCAGACACTGGTGGTTTATTTTCAGGCAAACAGAGGTTTGGGTTGTGTAGACTTGGCTTCCCTCACTTAAATTTTGAGGTTAGAGAGATTGTAGGCACTTAGTGGAGTAGCGCTGCTTTCTGCTGGATCTGTTAGACTCCAGACTCATTGTGTAACCTTAGAATCTGACCCTCCTTAGAAACTCTGGAGGATATTGGGACCAGCAGGCTACATAATAGTTACGCTGCTGGATTGCCACGTGGTCAGCCGTGGTTTGAGTCTCAGACTTGGTGGTTTACAACTCATGTTAGGTGCATGTGCGTCCCCAAGATCCCGAGAGGAGACTGGAGGAGAAGGGATTGTGGCATGGCCATCCCCTGGGGGGGGTGATTTCCTGCCTTCTGTTTCTCTGTCTCTTTCTCTAGCAGGTACACGTGCCCTATGGCAAAAATCTTTCTTAAAGAAAAAGAAAGCAGCACCAGCCAGGGAGGATATCAAAGCTATTTCTGTGTGCGAGGAGGGGCTGAGAATTGTGATTAAAAGGGAACTGGAAGCGCGCACGCCCTGTGTGAACAGCGAGGGCAACCCGTGAGGGAGCTGTTCCACTTCATGCTATTGTGCATGTGCCCTTTTCAGTGCCCTGCTTTCATCATTACGCATTCAAACAAGAACAAAACAGGGGTGTCGGGAGAAAACGCTTTGCAGAATTCTTAGTTATCGTCCAAAGGTTAAGGGGTGGGGGGAGCACTAATTTAGATCTTCCGCCGTAAGTGATAAGGCCTTTTGAAATGGGTAGTGTCAGAGTAGAAGTGAGAAGATTATGGACGTGAGTGGGTGTGTCACTGTGGAGGTGAGCAGGTGTGTCAAAGGGAAGGCGAGTAGGAGTGGCAGGTGGACGTGAGTAGGTGTGGCAGTGGAAGTGAGTAGGCATGTTGGGTGGAGATACTCAGAGCAGAAAGCAAGAGGTTCTGAGCTGTTGCTTCTTAAACAGAGATGGGGAAGTGAAGTAGAAGTCGGGTCACTCAGGGGCTGGCAGGTGGCATGGTGGTGAAAGGCGCTGGATTCCCACATGGCCAACCATGGTTCAAGTCCTGGACCTGGTGGTTTGCTTTCTCGCTTTCCCTTTGTTTCTCTCTCTGGTCAAATTAAAGAAATAATACCAAATGGAATTAAATAAATAAATAATATTAAAAAAAAAAAAAAAGTTGGGTCACTTAGACAAACCTCTCAAAGGTCGTGGGCCTTTACTTGCACTGGGAACCACCCCAATTGCTTACGGCCTAGTGTGGGGAGGATGCGGCAGACAGCAGGGCGTCTAGTGCTAAGGAGGCAACAGGGAGCCCTTGTGGCATGAGCGTCCACAGTCCATGGAGCTAAGCCAGGGACCTGCTGTCTGCAGGCACTTTTGGCAAGTGAGGAGAGGTGTTTCCAGTAGCCATGATCCCAGCGTGGGCAGAAAGCCAGACCCAGTCAGCCAGAGCGGGGCCGGACTCTGTCACCTCCCTCGTCTGACTCAATTCCTAAGATAGCCTTCTCTCAGTGTGGTGGTTCCATTTTGCAGTGAGGAATCAGGGCTCGGGAGACTATTCTTTCACTGACAGGTGGTGGTACTGGTATTGATCCCCAGAGCCGTCTGGTTCCAAAACTGGTGCCCTTCACTACAAGGGCTCCCAACAGTCTTTGCTCCATTGAGGGAAAGGCTCTGGCTGTGTAAGCATGCGCTGACCAGCACTGGGGGCTGTGGGGAGGATGCAGGCCTTCTCCGGGGTCTTCAGGCTGGTCTCCAGCTGCTTTTAGTCATCATGCAGGGGTGCTCGTGGCTCTTCTGTTCTCAGAGTATCTGTTCTTCATTCACTTGTGCACCTACTCCCTCTCCACCTGTCATTCTCATAAATTTATTTATTATTCAAACCAAAAAGAAGGCATTCTTTTAGAGTACTGGTGACTTTCTTTTTGCTAAGTTCAGTGCCTCCCTTTTAAAAATTATTTATTATTATTATTACTTTTTAAAAATGTGCTACAGGTGACATGCACTCACCAGAGTGAGAGACAGAGAGAGAGACAGAGAGAAAGAGAGGGAGGAAGTGAGAAAGCAAGGCACCAGGTCCAAGACTCGAACTGTGGTTGGCCATGTTGGAGTCCAGTGCCTTAACCACCACACCACCTGCTGTTCCCTCAGTGGCGTCTTTGCAATCTTTACTTTGTCTCAGCATTTTCTCAACTTTCTTTTCATCCCACGGGTCACGGAGAAATGGAATAATTGTATAGCACAGTGGGATAAACTGACAGGGTTGCTAAAGCTGGAGGCGACCAGCCAGGGACTCTGGCTTCCCCGAGCACTGGGGGGGTTAAGGTCACCACCATTCACACACGGCCTGTTAGGGAGCCCTGCCCTATCTACTCACTCACCAGCATTTGGCCGAGACCACTGACTTGAGTGGGTTCTGTCAGTGGTCCCAGAACCTGTCCCTTAGCAACTGTGAGCTCTCCTCTTCTCCAGGTCTTGGGATTCTGTCAGTCCAGAATAGTCTTTAGGTATTTTATTAGTCTGTTGTCATTCTGGGAGCAGAGAATGTCGTATTTCCAGCCCAGCTCCAAGAAGGAAACTTAGAGATTGATATTTGAGGGTTTGGAAATGCTTGACACATGAAAGAGCTCAATAACACATTTTAAGTGAACGTTGAATGAACTTAGGTTACTATCCCACGTCCCAACTCACAAAAATGTGCAATCCCATCACTCCAGCCACCCATATTCTGTAATGGAAGTTCTCATGCGAGATAGTGGAGGCAGTGTGAAGAACGCAGTTTTGTCCTTTCCTTAGAAGTTGATGTCTTTGGAGGTCTTATCTGTGTTTTTTTCCTTCGTGGTCCCCAACCTTAGCATTAGACATTGCCGTCAGAAATCCTTCAGACACAAGGTAGCACACGACTGTACACAGTTTCTGTCACAAAAATTGAAACAGAGATAAGGAGTGATGTTACCAGACAGTGATTGATTGTTACAAAGCTACCACCTAGACCGAAACAGAAGGGAGAAGAATGGAGTGTCTTGGGAACCAGCAGTTAGCGTAATGGCTATGTTGCTGGACTCCCACGTAGTTGACCGCGGTTCGTGTCCCGGACCTGGTGGCTTAAAACTCACGCTGGGCGCATGTGCATGCGTGCCTAAGATCCTGAGAGGAGAATGGAGGAGAAGGGATTGCAGCGTGACCATCCCCCCTGGGGGGTGATTTCTCGCTTTCTGTTTCTATGTCTCTCTGTCTGTCTGGCGAGCGCACGCGCCCTATAGCGATAAACCTCTCCAAAAAAAAAAAAGAATGGAGCGTCTGCTCCCAGCAGATCTTCCTCATAAAGCCGACAGCTTCAGGAGCTGCTTACTGTAGACAGATCACCCCGTTCCTTGTTTCAACTCTTTGCAATCCTTCTCTCCTTCCCCTCTTCTAACTCCCAGCCCCCATGGGCTTCTCCAGCTCTGTTCTTTCCGATTCACCTCCTTCTACTCCTGCTACTTTGGGCCCACCTTTCTTAGTGGCCTTTCTGCTTTCTGACTTTTTGTTTAGAAAGGTTTTTGCCATAGGGCATGCATACTCACTGGAGAAAGACAGCTAGAGAGAGTGAGAAGGAAAGTGAGAAATCACCCCCTGGGGGGATGGCCATACCACAGTCTCTTCTCAATTCTCCTCCTGGGATTTTGTGTACGCGCACACACGCACCCGGCATGATTTTTAAGCCACCAGATCTGGGACTTGAACTGTGGTCAGCCATGTGGGAGTCTAGCACCCTAACTACTATGCCACCTATTGCCGGTACCCCCCCCCAGCCCAAGTCTTTTTTTAACCCTCTAAATGTAAACTTCTCCATAAGTCTCACCCTTAGGTCCTACCCTTTTGTTCTTTATGTGTGTAATACACACACACACACACACACACACACATAGTTTTTTTTTTCTTTTTTTTGAGAAGTTTTTGCTATAGGGTGCATGCACTTGCCACAAAGACAGAGAGACAGAAAGTGAGAAATCACCCTCCGGGTGAATGGCCATACTGCAGTCCCTTCTCTTCCATTCTCCTCTCAGGATCTCAGGCACGCACGCACACGCGCCCAGTGTGAGTTTAAGCCACCGGGTCTGGGACTCAAACCGCAGTCTACTACATGGGAGTCCAGTGACATAGCCATTACACCAACTGCTGGTCCCAATATATATATATTAAGAATCATTTTACTTAACTTTTTCATTTTAAATACATACATACGTACGTACGTACGTACGTACATACATACATACATACATACATACATACATACATACATACATACATACCAGACAGGGACGGAGTGATAGAGAGAGACAGGGAAAGTGAGAAGTAAGGCACCAGGTCTGGGACTCGAACTGTGGTCAGCCATGTGGGAGTCCAGTGCCATTAACCACCACATCACCTGCTGCCCGTCCCCATATATTTAAAAAGTTTTAAAATTGTGATAAAATATACACAATATAAAATTTACTATCTTTGCCTTTTTTTTTTTTGAGAGGTTTTTTGCTATAGGGCGCATGCGCTCACCAGAAAGACAGAGAGAGACAGAAAGCGAGAAATCACCCCCCAGGAGAGACAGCCACGCCGCAATCCCTTCTCCTTCATTCCCCTCTCTGGATCTTGGGCACACACGCACATGTGCCTGACGTGAGTTGAAGCCACCGGGTCCGAGATTCAAACCGCGGTCGACTACGTGGGAGTCCAGCGACACAGCTTTTACACCCATCTTTGCCCTTTCTTCAAAGAGAGATTTTTGCTCTAGGGCCTGTGCACTCAGTGGAGAGAAAGTGACAGAAAGCAAGAACTCGGCCGCCGGGAGAATGGCCACGCCACAGTCTCTTCTCCATTCTCTTCTTGGAATTTTGGGCATGCACACACTCATGCACATGCACCCAGTGTGAGTTTTAAACCTCCAGGTCTGGGACTCAAACCATGGTCTACTACATGGGAGTCCAGCGACTTAAGCGTTATGCCATCTGCTAGTCCATCTATGCCATTTTTTAAGTGTATAGTTATCATTGAGTATATTCATGCTGTTTTGCGACCAGTCTTCACCTCATACCTATTTTATTTTTAGAGGTTTTTTGTTTGTTTGTTGTTTGTTTTTTGTTTTGCTTTATACAGTACGTGCTCTCACGAGAAAGAGAGAGACAGAGTGAGAGGGAAAGTGAGAAATCACCCCCCAGGGGGATGGCCACGCCACAATGTCTTTTCCGTTCTTCTCCCCAGATCTTGGTCATGTATGTGTATTCACATAGCTGACGTGAGTTTCAAACCACAGTGTCCAGGACTTGAACCACAGTTGGCCATGTGGGCGTCCAGCTATGTAACCACTACACCATCTGCTGATCCTCATCACACCTGTTAAACACCTCTCCATTCCTCCTTCCCAACAGCCCCTGGAAACCACCATTCTATTTTTTGTTTTTAGATTTATGCCATAAGGCTTGTGCGCTTGCAGGAGAGAGACAGAGAAAGAAAGTGAGAAGTCCCCTCCCCCGCCCCCAGGGATGGCGATGCCACAGCCCTTCTCTCCATTCTCCTCTTGGGGTTTTGGGCACTCATGTGCATGTACTCAGCATGAATTTCAAGCCTCTGGGTCTGGGACTCCAGCCACAGAGTTGGTCATGTGGAATCTGGTGCCTTAACCACTGTGCCACCTGCTGGTCTCTCTGTTTCCCTTTTGTAAGACTTTAGCTGCTTTATATAAGCAGAGTGACTGGCTTATTTCACTTAGCATCCTGTCCAAGGGTTCATCCAAGTCGTGGTATGTGTCAGAAGTTCCTTTCTATTTAAGGCTGAATAATGTCCCATTGTATGTGTGAACCACATTTTATTTGTCCTTTCGTCCACTGATGGTCACTTGGGTTGCTTCCACCTTTTGGTTCTTGTGAATAATGCCACTGTGGGGGCCAGCAGGTGGCATAGTGGCTAAGGACTGGACTCCTACATAGCTGACCACAGTTCAAGTCCTGGACCCTGTGGCTTGAAACTCAGGCCCGGCGTGTGTGTGCATGCCCAAAATTCCAGGAGGAGAATGGAGGAGAAAGGATTGGGTGTGGCCATCTCCCCTGTGGGGGGTGATTTCTCGCTTTCTCTCTCTCTGTCTCTTCAGTGAGTGCATGTGCCCTCTAGCATAAATCTCTCTCTTACAAAATAATGGTGCTGTGAGCACAAGTGTACAAGTATCTGGAATCCTGCTTTCAGTTCTTCTGGATACATATACCCAGAAGTGGGGTTCAGCAGGATCGTATGGTAATTCTAAACTGTTTTCTGTAGTGGCTGTACCATTTTGACAGTCCCACCAGTAGTGTCCAAGAGTTTCACTTTCCCCAGGTTCTTGTCAATATTCTTTTGCTTTTTTGATAGTAGCTGTTCTAATGGGTGATGTACCTGATCGTAGTTTCTGTTTGCATGTCCCTCAGGATTAGGGATAATTAAGCATTTATTCATGTCTTCGTTGGCCATTTGTATGTCCTCTTTGGAGAAATAACCATTTAAGTCTTTTGCCATGTTTGTGTGTGTGTGTGCGTGTACGTGCGTGTGTGTGTGTGTCTTGTGCTTTTCAATGTGTCACTTGGGCTTTGAGCTTTCGTTGTCTCGGCTTCCTTTGTGGAAGGAGGTTTCACTTTTCCTGGGGCTGCAGCTCCTCCTTTCTCTAGTCTGCGGACCTGTCCTTTATCCTAAGCTTTTTGGTGACATTATTGCCATCCTAATCACCCAGCCTAGCAACATCCAGCCCGCTCCTCCTGGTCTCCGCATACCTTATCCCTCTTGGGCAGTCGATTGCCAAACGTCAGTTCTTTCTCCACCGGGCTGGCTTAATCCATCCTCTGCCTTCTGGTGGTTCAGCCACCACCCTCGTACAGGGGCCCAGTGCTATGCTAATATGTGGTTTGGAATTGACTCATCTGTTGTGTCTGGTAAAATTTTAGGGTTGGGTAGCATGGACAAAGGGTGGCATAAAGTATGAGAGACTATAATTAATAGTACAGTACTTTATATTTGGAAAATGAAACCTTTGTTTTAGAGAGAGATTTTTGCTATAGGGTATGTACATTTGCTGGAGAAATAGACAGAAAAGTAAGAAATCATCCCCCAGGGGGATGGCCATGCGTCAGTCCCTTCTTCTCCATTCTCCTCTCGGGATTTTGGGCACACACACACATGTGCCCGGTGTGAGTTTTAAACTGCTGGGTTTGGGACTGGGACCATGGTCAACTATGTGGTAATCCAATGATGTAAACATTATGTCATCTGCTGGTCCCAGTGAGACCTTTTTAATGTATGATACGTGGAATAAACCTCAGAAAATTTTCTTAACTTGGTGCCATGCAAATAGTGGATTATCTTTTACAAAGAGCATTTTACAATATTGTTATGAATACGCCCCAACAAACGTTTATTGAGTGCGTAATACAATACGCCAGGCATTATGTGCTTTCTGTGTATTATCTCATTTAATCTCATAATTGTATAAGGTGGATGGTATGTGAACAAATAGGTTGTACTTGAATTACATTTTTCACAGCTTTTGGAAGTCTCTTCTTATCCTCCAGAATAAGAATGGAGAGGCCCAGAGTCCCAGATCCAGTAAGTGATAGATGGGGTAGTCAGCCGCTGAGACTGTGGCTCTTTTTACACCCATCTTTGCCCTTTCTTCAAAGAGAGATTTTTGCTCTAGGGCCTGTGCACTCAGTGGAGAGAAAGTGACAGAAAGCAAGAACTCGGCCGCCGGGAGAATGGCCACGCCACAGTCTCTTCTCCATTCTCTTCTTGGAATTTTGGGCATGCACACACTCATGCACATGCACCCAGTGTGAGTTTTAAACCTCCAGGTCTGGGACTCAAACCATGGTCTACTACATGGGAGTCCAGCGACTTAAGCGTTATGCCATCTGCTAGTCCATCTATGCCATTTTTTAAGTGTATAGTTATCATTGAGTATATTCATGCTGTTTTGCGACCAGTCTTCACCTCATACCTATTTTATTTTTAGAGGTTTTTTGTTTGTTTGTTGTTTGTTTTTTGTTTTGCTTTATACAGTACGTGCTCTCACGAGAAAGAGAGAGACAGAGTGAGAGGGAAAGTGAGAAATCACCCCCCAGGGGGATGGCCACGCCACAATGTCTTTTCCGTTCTTCTCCCCAGATCTTGGTCATGTATGTGTATTCACATAGCTGACGTGAGTTTCAAACCACAGTGTCCAGGACTTGAACCACAGTTGGCCATGTGGGCGTCCAGCTATGTAACCACTACACCATCTGCTGATCCTCATCACACCTGTTAAACACCTCTCCATTCCTCCTTCCCAACAGCCCCTGGAAACCACCATTCTATTTTTTGTTTTTAGATTTATGCCATAAGGCTTGTGCGCTTGCAGGAGAGAGACAGAGAAAGAAAGTGAGAAGTCCCCTCCCCCGCCCCCAGGGATGGCGATGCCACAGCCCTTCTCTCCATTCTCCTCTTGGGGTTTTGGGCACTCATGTGCATGTACTCAGCATGAATTTCAAGCCTCTGGGTCTGGGACTCCAGCCACAGAGTTGGTCATGTGGAATCTGGTGCCTTAACCACTGTGCCACCTGCTGGTCTCTCTGTTTCCCTTTTGTAAGACTTTAGCTGCTTTATATAAGCAGAGTGACTGGCTTATTTCACTTAGCATCCTGTCCAAGGGTTCATCCAAGTCGTGGTATGTGTCAGAAGTTCCTTTCTATTTAAGGCTGAATAATGTCCCATTGTATGTGTGAACCACATTTTATTTGTCCTTTCGTCCACTGATGGTCACTTGGGTTGCTTCCACCTTTTGGTTCTTGTGAATAATGCCACTGTGGGGGCCAGCAGGTGGCATAGTGGCTAAGGACTGGACTCCTACATAGCTGACCACAGTTCAAGTCCTGGACCCTGTGGCTTGAAACTCAGGCCAGGTGTGTATGTGCATGCCCAAAATTCCAGGAGGAGAATGGAGGAGAAAGGATTGGGTGTGGCCATCTCCCCTGTGGGGGGTGATTTCTCGCTTTCTCTCTCTCTGTCTCTTCAGTGAGTGCATGTGCCCTCTAGCATAAATCTCTCTCTTACAAAATAATGGTGCTGTGAGCACAAGTGTACAAGTATCTGGAATCCTGCTTTCAGTTCTTCTGGATACATATACCCAGAAGTGGGGATCAGCAGGATCGTATGGTAATTCTAAACTGTTTTCTGTAGTGGCTGTACCATTTTGACAGTCCCACCAGTAGTGTCCAAGAGTTTCACTTTCCCCAGGTTCTTGTCAATATTCTTTTGCTTTTTTGATAGTAGCTGTTCTAATGGGTGATGTACCTGATCGTAGTTTCTGTTTGCATGTCCCTCAGGATTAGGGATAATTAAGCATTTATTCATGTCTTCGTTGGCCATTTGTATGTCCTCTTTGGAGAAATAACCATTTAAGTCTTTTGCCATGTTTGTGTGTGTGTGTGCGTGTACGTGCGTGTGTGTGTGTGTCTTGTGCTTTTCAATGTGTCACTTGGGCTTTGAGCTTTCGTTGTCTCGGCTTCCTTTGTGGAAGGAGGTTTCACTTTTCCTGGGGCTGCAGCTCCTCCTTTCTCTAGTCTGCGGACCTGTCCTTTATCCTAAGCTTTTTGGTGACATTATTGCCATCCTAATCACCCAGCCTAGCAACATCCAGCCCGCTCCTCCTGGTCTCCGCATACCTTATCCCTCTTGGGCAGTCGATTGCCAAACGTCAGTTCTTTCTCCACCGGGCTGGCTTAATCCATCCTCTGCCTTCTGGTGGTTCAGCCACCACCCTCGTACAGGGGCCCAGTGCTATGCTAATATGTGGTTTGGAATTGACTCATCTGTTGTGTCTGGTAAAATTTTAGGGTTGGGTAGCATGGACAAAGGGTGGCATAAAGTATGAGAGACTATAATTAATAGTACAGTACTTTATATTTGGAAAATGAAACCTTTGTTTTAGAGAGAGATTTTTGCTATAGGGTATGTACATTTGCTGGAGAAATAGACAGAAAAGTAAGAAATCATCCCCCAGGGGGATGGCCATGCGTCAGTCCCTTCTTCTCCATTCTCCTCTCGGGATTTTGGGCACACACACACATGTGCCCGGTGTGAGTTTTAAACTGCTGGGTTTGGGACTGGGACCATGGTCAACTATGTGGTAATCCAATGATGTAAACATTATGTCATCTGCTGGTCCCAGTGAGACCTTTTTAATGTATGATACGTGGAATAAACCTCAGAAAATTTTCTTAACTTGGTGCCATGCAAATAGTGGATTATCTTTTACAAAGAGCATTTTACAATATTGTTATGAATACGCCCCAACAAACGTTTATTGAGTGCGTAATACAATACGCCAGGCATTATGTGCTTTCTGTGTATTATCTCATTTAATCTCATAATTGTATAAGGTGGATGGTATGTGAACAAATAGGTTGTACTTGAATTACATTTTTCACAGCTTTTGGAAGTCTCTTCTTATCCTCCAGAATAAGAATGGAGAGGCCCAGAGTCCCAGATCCAGTAAGTGATAGATGGGGTAGTCAGCCGCTGAGACTGTGGCTCTTGGCGCTGTCTGCTGCAGCTAGAGGAAACGGTGAGGCTTTTTTTTCTTCCCCCAAAGGAGACATGAGTTAATGAGCCTCAGGAAACCTGGCCTTCCAGAAGAGTCTCAGGCTTCTTGGCCTCCACCACCTCCACACACACACACACACACTCCAGTCCCACCAGCTGCCGTTAGTTCTCTGTAGGCCTTCGTGAGTACTACAGCCTGTGAGCGCTTCCCCAGGTGGGTTGGTGTCTTCCCACCTCTGTCACTTGCATGTATTGTCACTCCACGTGCCCTCTTCTCCCTCGTCTCATGTTCCCCTCCTGTTGTCTTTGGAGAGCCATCAATGCCGTTTCCTGGAGGAGGCCTGCTCCTCCTCCAGCCCCTGTGCACTGCGCCCTCACAGAGCCTCCGAGGGAAGTGAAAGTGATTGTGACATCTCATCCTTATGTGAAGCTTGTTCCTTTTTCTGCCCAACTGGGCTGTGGCCCCAGAGCCCTGTGCAGCTGTGCATTCCTCAGAGCCAAGCCAGGAATGTGTCATGAAAACCATCAGCTAACTCTCCCTGACAGAAGCTCAGGCAATCACAAAATCCAGAGCCATGGCTTGACTCTTAATTTATGTGGATCAATGAACATTCCAACCACAAAAAAAAAAATCCCAGGAATCTTTCCTTGATAAGAAATCCTTGCATCATGAGACCAGCAGATGGTGTAATGGCTACATCACTGGACTCCCATGCAGTCAACCGTGGTTCAAGTCTCAGACCTGGTGGCTTAAACTCACGCTGAGCGCGTGTGTGTGCATGGGGCATTACAGAAAAAGGAAAACTACAGACCAGTATCTCTGATGAAAATCAATATAACATTTTCAACAAGATATTAGCTAAATCGTATCTAACAACATATAAAAAGATTATACATCATGCTCAGAAAGGCTTTATTCCAGGGATGCAAGCATGGTTCAACATAAGTGAAACCATACATGTAATACACCACATTAACAAAAGAAAGATAAAAGCCATATGATCATATCGATCGATGCAGAAAAAGCAATTGATAAACTACAACATTCCTTCATAGTTAAGACTCTTAGCAATACCAGCACAGTATTTATCAACATAATAAAAGCCATCTATGAAAAACCCATAGGTAACATCATACTGAATAGGGAAAAGCTGAAAACTATTTCACTAAAAACTAGTACAATACAAGGCTGCTCACTTTCTCCACTCCTTTTCAATATAGTGCTGGAAGTCCTACCCAATGCAATCAGAAAAGAGAGTAAAATAAAAGGCATTCAAATAGAGAAATAAGATGTGATTATCTCTATTTGCAGATCACATGATTGCATAGAAGACCCAAAGGTATCCACGAAAACTCTCCTCTAAGTGATAAATGAATAAAGTGACAAGATACCAAATCAACATAGAAAAATCTATAGCATTTCCATACATGAACAACACGCAGACTGAGGTAGAACTGATAAAGTAATTACATTTATTGGGATTATAATAAATGGGATATTTACAACCAAAATATACATACAAATATGTAGCCAAAAAGCATATGAAAAAATGCCCAACATCCCTCATCATAAGGGAGATGCAAATCAAAATCACAGTAAGATACCACTTAACCCCAGTAAGAATAGCTAAGTTTAAAAAAAAACAAAAACAAAAACTGGAACCAGCATATGGTGTAATGGTTACAGCACTGGACTCCCATGCAGTCAACCGTGGTTCAAGTCTCAGACCTGGTGGCTTAAACTCACGCTGAGCGCGTGTGTGTGCATGCCCAGGATCCCAAGAGGAGAATGGAGGAGAAGGGATTGCAGCATGGCCATCCCCCCTGGGGGGTGATTTCTCGTTTACTGTCTCTCTCTGACGAGCACACGCACCCTATAGCAAAAAATACTCTCAAAAAAAAAAAAAGAAAGAAAAAAAGAAATCCTTGCATCAGAGACCTCAGCCTCTTCTCACTGTGCCCAGTAAGGTTCTCTTTTCCGAGTTTTGCTTTTCCTCCCCTAGCAGCAGTTTTGCTAAGCAAACAGGAAGTTGCTAGTCGGCACTTTCACCCCTATGCTGGTGTGAGCCAGCAGAGGCGTGAGGGATGGGCTGGGCCTGCAGGAGGGGAGGCTGGGGACACGAGCTTGCTGGGGGCCTTGAGGCATTTCTCTGGATGTTTCAAGGGCAGTGGTTCTGGGGCAAAGCTAGAGAGAACCCTGGTTCTTTTTTTTGGGGAGAGTTTTAGGGTGCATGTGCTCACAAGAGAGACAGAGAGATAGAAAGCAAGAAATTATCCCCCCAGGGGGGATGGCCACGCCGCAATCCCTTCTCCTCCATTCTCCTCACGGGAACCTGGGCACACATGCACACGCACCTGGTGTGAGTTCAAGCCACCAGGTCCGGGACTCGAACTGCAGTCAATTACATGGAAGTTCAGTGACATAACCATTACGCTAACCACTGGTCCCAAGAGAACCCTGGTTCTGATTCTAGGTCCCCTGAGGTCACCCACAGTCAGGGGTCATCAGCAGGGAAAGGCAGAAGTGACCTCGGTCATAGCATCAGCAGAAAAAGTTTTCTCCCTTCCTCCCCTTCTTGATGCCCCAGTGCGTCAAAGCACCTCTCCTCTCCCCTCCTAACAGAAAAAAAAGTCTCTTTCTTGTCACTCGTCCGGGATGTCTAGTTGTGTCCTTCTCTCTGACTCATCCTGTCACACCTGCTTTCCATTCTCAGGCCAAGCATACTTGAACCCCCTCGCCTTGGCCACGTCACTTGCCTTGCTCCTGCCCCATGTTCTGCGGCAGTCTCCAGGTGGTCAGCGTGGCAGGCGGCCAGGCGCCCTGAAGGTGTCTGGCTCCCTCAAGCCTAGCCCTCCCCATCGGTGTCATTCTGCAGCAGCTCCTCGCCCAGAGCTCGGGGCATAAAACGTCCCTGGTTGGTTGAGAATGACTCCCGATGGTGACCCACAGCTGGGGGACATTTGGGTCATAGGCCCGGGCACACAAAACAGACAAGACTTCGTTGTTGCTGGAGCGCGTTTGGCAGGAGGGCGTTCGACCCGTCTGTGGACCTGTGGACCCCTGGCCAGCACCAGGGCCCAGGGAACTTGATGAGGAGAAGACAGCCAGCTCTGTGCTTTGGGAAGCTCTAACCCTCCGCCCTCTCTATCCTGCAAGAGTGAAACTCACTGAAGCAAGGGGGAGTTAGGAAATTCCTTTTGAGAAGGTTTTTCAAACCTTTTAAGAAATGCATGAGGGACCAGCAGGTGGTGTAGTTAAGGGTGCTGGACTCCCACATGGCTGACTGTGGTTTGAGTCCCGGACCTGGTGGCTTGAAAATCACACTAGGTGTGTGTATGTGGGTGCCCAAAATCCCAAGAGGAGACTGGAGGAGAAGGGGTTGTAATGTGGCCATCTCCTTGGGGGATGATTTCTCACTTCCCCTCTCTGTCTCTCCCTGGTGAGTGCACATGCCCTATGGCAAACTAAAAAAAAGAAAGAAAGAAAAGCTTTTAAAAAACCTTCCACATTTTTCTTCGAATTACTATTCCAAATTCTTTGGAACCACACACATAATTTTCCTCTCATTTTTCAGCCCTATCTAATTCTTCATTTATTATTAGTAGCATTTTATCATTTCTTATTTACATTTCATTGTTGTACATCTTTGCAGGGTATAATATAGGCTTTTGGAGCATGCATGCAGTGTGTGATAATCAAATCAAGGGTATTATCAGATTCATCATCTTCAACAAAGAGCATTACATTATGTTGGGCATCTTCGATTTTTGTCCTTTTTTAAAAAAAGATATATAAGATTGGCAGTGCATTTTAAAAAAAGATTATATATATATGGTTTTTGTTGTAGGACATTTGTGCTCGACAGAGAAAGACGGAGAAGGAAAGTAAGAAATCACTCCCCGGGGGGATGGGTGCACTGTGTTCCCTTCTCCATTCTCCTGGGGATTTTAGGCACACACGCATTCACACTCATCTGGCATATTTTCTAAGCTGCCAGATCTGGGACTCAAACCATGTACTCACCATACGGGATCCAGCCACCCCAACCATCCAGCCACAGCGTCTGGATGGCCCAGCTGTACCCCTTTTTTACTCTGTTGTGGTATACCATTCCATAACCTGTTTGCCTTGTTTACATGTATTCTTGTGTCTGCTAATCATTTTTTCCTAAGCAAGGCCCTCACCTTCTTCTCCCAGTAACTCTTCATTTTCGATGATTTGCGATCTGGAGGCACATAGACAAGCCCCTAGTTTGTTTATGATGTGGGGTTCCATGGAAGACACAGGCCAGTAGTCTTATTTTTGCAATATATTGTCTAGTTAATGAGGACAGATTATCAAGTATTGCACACACACAGAAACGGAGGGATTCGTATGATCTGGGAAAACCTGTTTCTTTCCTAATTCCAACCTGGGGCATGGGAGACCAGGAGGCAGTACCAGATACTGCTGTGTATTTGCAAAGTCCGCACACGTTTTCAAGTGGGGATGGGTCACTGGTAAAAAGAACCGAAGACATAGGGCTCTGATCTGTGTTTCTTCTTCCTGCGTTTCCCCTGCTATTTTTTGTTGTGCTTGGATGGGTTTGAAGATTGAGGTTAGGTAGACCCTACTTTCCTTTTTTTACTTCTGCTATGAGAAAGACAGAAAGAGAAGGGCATGCCCAACAGTCTCCATGCTGCAATCCACCCCAGTCTCAGCTGGCCTGGGTCACAGCGTGCACACATACCTGGTGTGCCCAGGGAGCTCAGGGAGGCCCCAGGGTGTGAATCCAGGACTCCCCAACCCCAGTGGCTCCAGCTGCATGACCTCTGTTTGCACCACCTCCTGGCCCAGGATAATCCCTTTCCAAAACTCCTCCTTCGACCCCAAAATCAGGGCTCTGCTTTCAAATAAAGGCCTGCAGAGGGAGGGAGTGCATCACGGCATTTTAGTGTAGTATGTCGGCCTCTCGCAAATGTGTGCGAAGAGGTGCTTGAGGCAGGTGATGCCAGTTACACGTGCAGAGCACCCACACGTGCCTCCCGTCGCAGGTGCCAGCAGACGTGGAGAAATGTCAGGACCGCATGGAGTGTTTCAATGCTGACCTGAAGGCCGACATGGAGAGGTGGCAGAACAACAAGAGGCAGGACTTCCGGCAGCTGCTCATGGGGATGGCCGACAAGAACATCCAGTATTACGAGAAGGTAAGAGGGTGCCCGCAGGACTGCAGCTGCCAGTAGCTAGAGCCTTGCACACCGGACCTGCCAGAAATCCAGAGGCAGGGTTCCTGCTGGTCTTCCTCCCGCCCTCATTTTGTCTGCTTGGTCTTGGCCCTTCTGTGTGCCTGTGCCCCGCTGAGCTGGCAGCAGTGCGGTTTGGAGCACAGGCCCCACGTGCTCACGGGCATCCCTCGCACACACTGCGGATGGAAGTGGCAGCCGGATCTTCCATGCCCTTTGGTCCTGGCTCCTAGTTGCCTCCTGGAGTCGGTCAGACCTTTAGTGCAGGGATGCTGCCAGGGCATGGAGGCTATGGGGTTACTGTGTGCTGTCTCGTGGTTCCATGTACACGGGCTCCCCAGGTTCATCGTGTCATGGGTGCTTTCGTCATCTGGTACAGCCTGTAGACTCATTGTCAAAATACGGTGTTTTATTTTTATTTTTTTGAGAGGTTTTCGCTATAGGGTGCGTGCGCTTGTCAGACAGACAGAGAGAGACATAGAGACAGAAAGTGAGAAATCACCCCCCAGAGGGGATAGTCATGCCTCAATCCCTTCTCCTCCATTCTCCTCTTGGGATCTTGGGCACGCACACACACGTGCCTGGCGTGAGTATTAAGCCACCGGGTCCAGGACTCGAACCGCAGTCGACTACGTGGGAGTCCAGCAACATAGCCATTACGCTAACTGCTTGTTCCCAAAATACGGTTTGTTTTTAAAATAGACTTTAAGGTACTGTTTTTAAGTACTTAAAATAAAGATATGTAGAATTACAAAGTGCCCATAATCTATGGACCTCAGGTTAAGTATCTGTCTCTCTCTCTCTCTGTCACACACACACACACACACACACACACACACACACACAACACGACTCTCATCGAGCTACAGCTTAGTCTCCTCAGTCAAGGTTTGCTTCAGCTCCATGTCATTTCTGCTCATGAATCCTGATATTCCTGACAAGCTCAGTGTTACAGAGGGAGAGTGGTGGGATCCCAATTCAACCAGTAACTTGCAGACTTGAAGTCAAGCTGTGGGAAGCATAACAGCCTGTCAGAGCAGTCGACAAACATGAACTCAGCATCTCGCACCTCGATTCCAGACGCAAGCTCCCGTCTCAAACCGGAAGAAGCCATCTTTTTTGAGTTCTTTGGTGGCGCTGGCTGTTGCTCTGGGCCAGTGTGTCTGCACCTTTGCAGGTTCATATGGATGAGGAAGGACACAGTCATGGACTTGCCCTTCCTGGTCAGATCTCCCCGACCATCCTGCAGGTGGTGTGTTCTTTTTCTTGCTGCTGATCTTCTGTGTCACCTGTGGTGACTTTGGGCTGACACGGGGCTGGATCCCTTGTGTGCATCATCTCACTAAATTCGACCCTTGCCATAACAACATCAAGTAGGTTTTTAAAAGTTTATTTTTCAGGCCAACAGATGGTGTGATGGTTCAACGCACTGGATCCTACGTGGCCGACTATGCAGTTTGAGTCCTGGACCTGGTGGCTTGAAAATATGCCAGGCAGGACCAGCATACACTGTAATGGTTACATCACTGGACTCCCACGTAGTTGACTGTGGTTCGAGTCCTGGACCCAGCGGCTTAAAACTCATGCTGGGCACGTGTGCATGCCTGCCCAAAATCCCAAGAGAAGAACGGAGGAGAAGGGATTGTGGCATGGCCATCCCCCCGGGGGTGTGATTTCTCACTTTTGGTCTGTCTCTCTCTGTGTCTCCACTGAGCACATGTGCCCTTATAGCAAAAATCTCTCTCTCTCTCTCAAAAAAAAAAATCTCTTTCACAGAATCTCCTCTTACAATCCTGTGTGTGCCCAAAATCCCAGGAAGAGAATGGAGGAGAAGGGATTGTGGCATGGCTATCTCCTTTGGGGAGTGATTTCTCACTTGCTCTCTCTGTGTGTGTCTCTGTCTCTGGTGAACACACACCCTCTATAGCAAAAGCTTACGAAAAGAAAAATATATTAGAAATTATTTTTCATCATTCATGATAGATTGTGTGCATGTGAAAGTAAGAGAGAGAGAGAGGAGCACCCACCACAGGGTCTGGCCAGTCCTCCAGCCTTTTGGATCTTGGGCACTTGTGCACAGGCCTGAAGTGTTTCAGGCTGACCAACCGGGAATTTAAACAGCAGTCACCGTGTGGGATCCAGGTTCCCTGGAGCAGTGCATCATCACTGCTATGCCATTGAGTTTGATTTTTCTTTTCTTTCTTTCTTTTTTTTTTTTTTTTAGAGGTTTTTGCTATAGGGTGCATGCGCTCACCAGACAGAGAGAACAGAGAGACAGAAAGTGAGAAATCACCCCTTAGGGGGCATGGGCACGCACGCACACACGCCTGGTGTGAGTTTTAAGCCACTGGATCCAGGATGTGAACCACGGTTGACTATGTGGGAGTCCAGCGACATAGCCATTACGCTACCTGGTGGTCCCTGGAGTTTGATTTTTCAATCTAATATATATTATTTTTTTCTGCCAGAGAGCATGGCTACTCACCAGAGAGAGAGAGAGAGAGAGAGAGAGAGAGAGAGACGGCAAGGCAGAGGAAGCCCCTCCCCCCCAGTGGGGTGTGGTCATGCCTCAGTCCTTTTTCCTTTGTTTCTCCATATGGGCAGGGTGACTGGGCCTGCTCACGTGTGCAAGAGTGTTTCCCATGCCCTCGGGGCTAGGACTTGAACTGCAGTCAGACATGTGAGACCTGGCGCTCTCCATGTAGTGATTAACCACTGCATTCTGGGGCCAGCCCTCACTATATATGATCCTCCTGCCTCAGCCTCCTGAGTTGCTGGGCCTATGCACCACCCTGCCTGCTCTTACGGTGGGTCGGGAATTGAACCCAGGCCTCTCACGTGACCTCATCCCGCTAAGCAGCATAATCCTGCATTCACTTCAGCAGCTGGGCCATGATTCTCGTTTTAAAGCTGAAGAAACTGAGGCCTGGCCCGGTTTTAAAACTGCCCCAGGTTGCCCGGCTTGTGACCGACTGAACTTGGACCTGAGCCAGTTCTTTTGGGTCAGCAAATTTGAACGGTTCCCCTACACCGTCGGCATCGGGGACGTAGGCCAGGCGTTCTTGGGAATACTTCTGCCCGCACAAAGGTGGAAAGCTCAAACCATGCGGAGTCAGACTTGCATTCCGCTGCTGACTTCGGTGGCCTTAGGTATGCGTCTCCGTACCTGTTTCCACATCTGCGAAATGGGAGTGGTCTTCCTGCACTGAATGAGTGTAAAGAGCCACATTATTTGTGTGTGCTGAGTGCCCAGCACATGCCTGGGTGTAGTGGGCACTCAGCACACTCTCCTTCCTTCCTGGGCCCGTCGCCTTCCCCCAACTCCAGACCCAATCATTGATAGATCAGATGATTCTGGTGCTTTGCTTGGTGACTACCTAGTCCTGGTGATTAACTAGTCCCAGCATTAACTAGTCCCGAGGCCCTGGTGCTCATACCCAGGTCTCATTGTCTGGGTTCCATAGTCTTCCCACTGGAGCATGAACAGGCGACTGAATTGGGGCTGGTCTTGGCTCCTACATATATATATAATACATAGAGACAGAAAGCGAGAAATCACCCCCCAGGGGGGATGGTCACGCCGCAATCCCTTCTCCTCCATTCTCCTCTCGGGATCTTGGGCACGCACGCACACGCGCCCAGCGTGAGTTTTAAGCCACCGGGTCCGGGACACGAACCGCGGTCAACTACGTGGGAGTCCAGCGACATAGCCATTACGCTAACTGCTGGTCCCCTATATATATATTTTTTTTTTTTAAGAGGTTTTTGCTATAGGGCACATGCGCTTGCCAGAAAGACAGACAGAGACAGAGAGACAGAAAGCGAGAAATCACCCTCTGGGAGAATGGCTATGCTGGAATTCTTCTCCTCCATTCTCCTCTCAGGATCTTAAGCATGCATGCACATGCGTCCAGCGTGAGTTTAATCCACTGGATCTGGGACTCAAACCATGGTCGACTACATGGGAGTTCAGCGACATAGCCATTACACCAACTGTTGGTCCTGGCTCCTACATATATTTAACAGATGCTTTTCATGCACTAGCTGTGTGCAAGGGACTACAGATACACTGGTAAACAGAACAGCGGGATGCCTGCCCTTGAGCCCTCAACTTAATGCAAGATACACATTAATCAGAGAATCCCACAACTTTAGGGTGAGATGAGGGAAAGAATAAGCCACTGTGGGAGAAAGTGCTAGGGGGCGTCGTTCCGGTCAGGAGTGAGGGGGCGAGTGGAGTGGGCAGGAAAAGCCAGTCTGGAAATAACGTGTAATCTTAGTGTCAGAGACAGAGTGGGGAACGCATTTTCCAGGGAGGGGGACAACACATGCAGGTTTCCTGAGGGAGGAACGAGCTTGGCACATTGAGGACTAACAGGAAAGCCGGGATGAGTTCAGTTCCTCAGGGGTCTAGATCTGAGGAGATGGCCTGGGGAGAGAGCAGGACTGGAATGTCACAGACCCCACACTGGGTTCCTTGCTGAAAGCCAGCACCTCGAGCCTCCATGGCCCTTCCTCTCTGAGTCTGGCTTCCTCTCTAACCCCAGGGAGGGAATCCGGGCGCAATTTCACCACTTCTCTTTCTGGCCTGGCCTCAGGATTCCTGTCCCTCCCACCTGCCCAGAGCTCCTGCCCCGCTGACTCAGCGCAGAGTCCTCCTCCGTTCCTCGCCTGCTTCTCAGAAAGGCCTAGCGTGCTTTACCTGTCCTTTATACAGGAGGCTGCTCGAAGACAGTGCCAGGGATTTCTGAGTGCTTGACTTTCCACGGGGATCTGGAATGAAAAGATGGATGTCACGGAAAGAGCGTTAGTTTGGGAACCATGAACCGTGCCACTTACGAGCTTGTCTCTTGGGCCAGCTACTTAACTTGAGCCTCACTTTCCTCATCTTGAAATGAGTATGTGTGTTTCATAAACATTGCTGT
The DNA here is from genome assembly GCF_000334495.1 of Tupaia belangeri chinensis. Lineage (NCBI taxonomy): Eukaryota > Metazoa > Chordata > Mammalia > Scandentia > Tupaiidae > Tupaia > Tupaia belangeri. Next base: position 3,961,296 of record NW_006159542.1, read on the forward strand.
GAGGACTGGTGGTGACCCATGGAAGGTGAGCAGTCTTTGGACATAAAACTCGAAAGTGCTGGATTGCTTTCCCCCACCCTCCTTCTGGGAGACCTGGGATTGGTCCAGACAAGCAAATTGGAGGTTAGTGAATAGCGGTTTCCCTGCCTCCCTCTGAGTCAGGTGGCTGCTTCCTTCCAGGGTGACTGACACGCAAGCACCGCCTACACTTAGAACAGCAGCCCTGTCCATGCAGAGATCCGAGGGCCTCCTCAGGGGCTTCCTGCCTGGGAAAGAATTTTTCCCACTGGATCCATTTCCACTCACTGGATGTAAGCTTTGTGGACTCACAGGAATGCACTTAAGCCTTATAGAGACACTGCTGTCTTTCATAAAGATGGAGGTGACACATTCGAAAGAAACCCATATAATAGTTACAGGTAACACACTGTAGGTGTCATGAGGCAAAGGTGACCCGGCAGGATTGACCATGAAAAGGTAGATGAGAGCCGAAGGAAGAGGCCGACCCCGAAATGTCAGCCTCGATGCTGATGCTCTCTGTGCGCGTTGTCGTTTCAGTGCCTCATGGCGTGGGAGTCGATCATTCCACTACTGCAGGAGAAGCAAGAGGCCAAGTAAGCTCTTCTCGGGACAGAGACTCTCCTACCTGCATAGGGCATGGCACCCGCACCGGAGCGTCCCCGCAGCGCCAAAGTGGTGGCGCCGGGAAAACAGCCACAGACACCTCTCCTGTGTGTACCTGCCCCCTTCTTTGTCCTGCAGCTGTTTTTAATTAGTATTTATTCCTCAGTGGAGTCTGTGAGGCTAGACTGGTCTCTCAGCAAAGCAAGCGTACGTCCATGTGATGAAGGAAACTATTCGATGGAGCTCTAGGAAGGTCGGAACTCGAGGGACATGACAACCCACAGCGGACATCCTGCCATCTCATGACCGTCTTCTCTGGGACAGCTGCATTGCCTGTCGTGGGGGAGAACATCGGTCCTGCCTCTGAAGGAAAAGTGGAGGAGGCATGACAAGAAGGCAGCCATTGCTTTCTGCAGCCACGCAGCGGCTCTGGGGTTGACCTCTGTGGGCACTGACGTGCCTCAGCCCAGAAGGCGGTGTGGGCACCTCGGCGGGGATTCCTTAATGTACAGTGGCCTGTAGCTGTGAGTGCGGCCTGCTGCCTGCGCGTGCCGAGTGCCGCCTGTTCTGTTGTTCAGGTTCATGTCGGGCCGTTTAAGTCAGTGTCTGTGTGCATCCGTGCTTGAGCGAGCAAACCAGCATCCTTGTCCAGATGTGACGCCTCAGGAGGCTGAGGGCAAGGCTGCCCAGACTGGTTTCTGACACTAGAATGCAACAGCGTGGACATTGTGTGTGTAAAATGGAAAAAAAAAAAAGGTGCATTTTTCTCCGTGAAGGTCTTCAATGTTTTTTTTCTTGCTTGTGAATTGTCATCAAAGTAGAGTTTAGACCTGTTAGGGAGTATCTATTGTCTTGAAGTCCAAGTGGCTCCCCTGTTGTCGAGACCAGTAGGCATACACCAGGCCTCAGCCTCACCTCCAACGTCTATCTGTGCAATTTGCCTTTATCTCACCAAAAATATCCAGCTCGGTATCTCCTCCTGTGTCCCCTGAATGTCTGGGCAGCCTGTTGGTGAGGGGGCTGGTAGGTCATATGACACAGTCGAAATGTGTAAGCCCAGTGCGAATGTTCTACATGAAGTGCTTTAACCCTTACCGTTGCCTCCTTTGGAAGAAATCAGTACCTGGACGGGCCTCGACGATGACAAGCGTCACAGCAGGCTCTACTTTCAGACGAGCTAAAACCTCCTCAGTTTGCAGCCAAATTCCTGGGGACCACTGGCTGTGTCTGACATCTTCATTTCAAATTATTACCAAGTTTCTTTTTCAGACCAACAAAGCAGACGGAAAGGATCTTTCTTATTTCTCTCTCTCTCTCTCTCTCTTTTTTTTTTTTCCTTCTGAAATGAAGCTACAGCATGTGTCATATTTATGTCCTTCCATCGGTGGCACATCCCTAGAGAATGATAAGTCTGAGCCTCGGACAGGAGAGTGTTTGAATTAAACAGCTGTGCTAAGATCCTGCATCATGTGCAAGTTAACCTGCAGGTGCCAGTCAACGTGCAGCATGTAACGTCACTTCACCCCACTTCTAACTGCGAAGCTGATTTTCCGGCACCCCACAGCCATCATCCTGGTGGGACAGCAAAGGACAGTTTGGTTCAGTTTTGTTGTGTTGGACAAAGTTGCCATTTAAATGATCATTTTCACAGTAATTGGTACCTGCCTGTACTGTTAATCCCCATTTGTGCCATTTGAAAACCCATTGATGTGAATTTTCAGTTTGGTACAATTAGAAATGATTCACTGAAGTGGAAGGGTAGGCACAATCCACTACCCAAGTGGTGATTCAGCGTTTCATTCTACCTCTGAACAAGCGTGTTGGCGTGGGTGTGGACATCTGGGTCTGACCTGCAGCGTGCTGGTAGAATGGGAGCATATGTCTCGCGGTGAGTTGACAGCTCTCCGTTGGCATTTGGCGGAAGACTAGACCAACCCAGCAGCAAATGCTTATCTTTGGGAACATTGGAAGTTTTGCCTTGTGAACTGTGTGCTTTAAAATGATGTCCGCAGTAATGAATTCTTGAATCGTGGAAAGAGTTATTGAAAAATTAGAATCTGACTACCTACTAGATGCCAAAGCCCAGACACATCCCCGTGTAATGGTTAGAAGGGAAAGGAGGCAGTCTTTCAAAAAAAATAAATAAATAAAATCGTCAGGTCCTCACGGGGGAACGCCAGGAGCGGACTTTGACTTGAACTGCGGAGTTCACTTGGTATCAGCCACCACCGTGATGCTGGTAGAGCAGCAGTCGGAGAGCAAAGGGCAGTTTGGGTCAGTTTCACTGTGTTGGATCAAGTTGCTGTTTAAATGGTGATTTTCCTACTTGGTACTTGCCCATTCAGTAAGGAGGGGAGCAGGTCCACGTTCACGCTTTCCCGTCATGGGAGGCAGAAGACCGGCTCTGAGGGGATTCCGGCACCTTGGGGTTTTGTCTTGGTTCCCCACGTGACATCCTGTGCTGGAGCAAGGCAGACTTCCTGTCTGTTAATAATCTGCATGCCGTTAATAGCAGAGCCAGGAAAACCAGCATACGGTACAGACTTCCTTGGAGAAATGTCCTTTCAGGTCCTTGCAGTGAAGGGACTCTTGTCCCGGTCCTCAGGCTGGCATCTGATGGAGTGAGGAGCTAGGCTCAGAAGGAAGGAGGCTCTCCAGCCTGTCGCACCCCGCACCCCGTAAGTCTGCCTTGGGCCCCTGCAGCCATCCGAAGCATTTGCCTCTTTGTCTTGCTCCAGCACACAGGCAGTTCCTAGGGGAAGTGTCACTTGGAGACTTCTGTGCCAAAGACAGCCTCGTAGAGGCCTCACCACTCTATCCCTCTTGGCTCCGCAAAATCATGGTCTTGAGATCCAACTCCTCTCTTACACTCATTTTCCATGAGATTGTTGCCTGAGGGTGCAGTGAGATAGTCATCTCTTGCAACTGTCTGAACCTGGGAAGCAAGAGGTTTCTGTTCTCACCCATGTTAAAAATGCAGGCTAAGGCAGAAGAGAATTCCTAGGAACTGAGATTGTAAAGATGCAAATGCCGTTTAAGGGAGCAGTTGTATTTGTCGGGGGTAAGGACGCTGCCCTTCCTTATTCTCATGGTGGAGCTGCACAGAGGCTCTTGGCCACTCTGCTCAAAGAAAGGGACCCGCTGCTCCTAGAGGAAGGAACCTGCTTCCAGCCAGGTGTGGCTTTGGGTTCTGTTCTTTATTATGGCTTACTGGCTGCTGGTGAATTTAAAGTGTGATTATGGGGGTGATTGGCTTGCTATATCAGCAGGCTGCTCATTGAACTCACCAGATACCTTCCCTTAGCTGAAATAACAAAAAACAAGCTTGACCCTGGGGAGCATGGTGAATGTAAAGTAAGGAGTTTGTTTGTTTTTTGTCTTGTTTTATTTAAGTTTTTTTTATATAGGGCACATGCACTCGCTGGAGAGAGACAGAGAGAGGGAAAGTGAAAAATCACCCCCCACCCAGAGGATGGCCACGTCACAATCTCTTCTCCATTCTCCTCTTGGGATTTTGGACACACATGCACATGGGCCGCTGTGATTTTCAAGCTGCCATGTCCAGGACTTGAACTGCAGTTGGCTGGACTCCATGTGCCTTAACCACCAAGCCACCTGATGGCTCCTAAAATAAGTATTTTCATGCCAGACTTCAGCCCCACCAAGAGTGCATTCTAGGTGTTGAGTTAAATGTTTTCTCAGTCCTGATTCCACATGAGGAAACTAAGTCACACTTGTGAGGCTGCCTTTTGTGACAGAACAACAGGACATTCTATTTTAGAGGAGAGCACAGTGGCCACAAGGCAGGCTGCAAGCAGTGTTTCCCTCTTGGGACAGTGGCCCAAGAAGTACCCAGAGTCTGTGACTTGGTTCTGCCTTCAATAGCATTGTACTCACAGGCTGTGGTTTTTATTTGTGTGGTAGGATTTTTTTTTTCTTTTCTTTTTCTTTTTTTTTTTTTTTTTTTTTTTTTGATAGCCAGTAACATTACTTTCTAAGTATTGGGTCGTCAAAAAGTTATGTTTTTTTTTTTTTTTTGCAGAGGTTTTTGCTATAGGGTGCGTGCACTCACCAGGAACGTAGAGAGAGACAGAGAGACAGAAAGCGAGAAATCACCCCCAGGGGGGATGCCACGCCATAATCCCTTTTCCTCCATTCTCCTCTCAGGATCGGGCATGCACACACACGCGCCCGGCATGAGATCAAGCCACCAGGTCCAGGACTCAAACCATAGTCGACTATTTGGGAGTCCAGTGACATAGCCATTATGCCAACTGCTGGTCCCCAGGCTGTTTTGAAACCACTTTTTGGATTGCAGAAGAGCCACCACTCTCTGCACTCCATCTTGAGCTGGTGAGACAGGAGGAAGAGTGTGTTTGGGTCTTGGGATGGGTTCGAATTGGGCTTTATTCTGGCTAGCTGGGGTTACTGTGCCCTGTGAACGGGGATTCCTCTCAGAAGAGGGACTGCCTTGGCCAGGGCAGGGCACACTAATGCAGACATCACCTTCCCAGATGCCTGCTTTAAGAGCCTGTGAAAACTGGGTAATCTGTATGGCTGGAGTAACCCTGCCATGGCCACCCCCATTTGCATAATTCTATTGGAATTTGGGTTTGCTTCTCACTTTCAAAAGTTCTCAAGATGACAACAGGTTGAACATGCCTTCCTGTTTCTCATGTTTTCTCTATTTAGAGGGCAGGTGGTATTTATCAGTAAATTTGAGGAAAATGCCCTCTCCTGGGCTAAACTTCAGTGAATAAATCAGGAACCCCATTTTTCACCCACCCTATAGGTTCTCAGCTTTTCATTTTAATGCTGCCTGGTTTCCCCATAGTTGCACATATGGATGCGTGCAGGAGGTGTCTGCGTTAGAAAAGGTTGGGGGCGGGACTTTTGTTGGGAGTCGGGGGTTGACTGTTCTTTCGTAATCCTATGTGCATCCCGGGTATGACTGTCTAACCTACCCTATGTGGCAGAAAAATATGTTACCAGGTAGTTTTTACTATAGGTAGTCTGTACATAAGTGCTTAAAAAAACACAGAACCTGATTTTCACAAACCAATAAGCTATGTGTCTCATGTATAAACACTGTGTATGTAGCACTTAAAAATGAAATCCAGAACTTAAAAAAAAAAAATGCCACAGACTGTTAAAAGCCTAACTACTCTTTGAGAATTTGTCAACACCTACTGATATGCCTTATTCTTCAGCTAATGTTTTTAGAATTCTGGGTAAAAGGAGTTTTAGAAATGTAATCAGTGGTTCAGCTGAAATTACAGAGCTCTAACATGGAGTCCTCTTACAGAAACAAGCACGAAAGTGAGGATCGTCATTAGGGTTGCCTCTTGGAAGGACAAAATGGAGTGTTGCTATTGCCAAATGATATTTTTGATAATGTACGGAAACACAGGGACCACAAACCTTTTTCTTTTTTTAGCTTGAAAGTTAGTTTAGTGCCTTTTGGCATTCTTTTGATTGTAGAAGACATGATATCAGCCTTGACAAATCATAGATACAAAGAATTTTAGAGGTTTATGACAAGATGAAAGGTGTACCCTGATTCTGCAGAACAAGCTTTTTAAGATACTGTGGAGGCCTCAGAGCAGTGTGTTTCAGATAGAAATTCTCCGCAGGTTGAAATGCCAAAAACAGAAAACCAGGAAGATCTATGTTGACTCACATCATTTAGCCCATTTTAGCAAAGCTTTCACTGTTAGCACCGGTGATGAAGAACATTGCACATGCACCTCTCCCAGGAGCACCACCCCCTCACCAGGTGATTCTGGGCTCTCTGTAGGTGGGGCCGCAGGGGCCGCAGCAGGTAACACCTGTCACCACTCTTGTTAGACAGGCTTGTTCACAGTCTCAGGCCAGCCCTTCTGTCAGAAACGATACTGCCAGGCGGAGGGAGAAATGGCTTTCTTCTCAATATAGAAACGAGAGAGGGAAGGAGATGGCAGACAGAAACTCTGTGAATTGTGTGATAAAGCCATGGCTGTTTCAGCTGGGTCTCCCTCGAATACCAAACCAGCATCTCTAAACAGTCAGCACTGTTCACCTGGGGACCCTCGAGGTATGAGTCCTGACAGAGTCCCTGCCCATTGCATCTCTGCGTGCCTCTTCCCTTCGTCTCTGCGAGTTGGGAAGGCGCGGAGAGAGGATGCACGTCTGATATATTCCCACAGAACAAACTGCCAGCACACTTTCTAACTCGTATTTTAACTGTTAGAGAGCAAGAAGAAACTTTTCCTTAGGACATGTCCAAATTATGGACTGTATTTCTTACCTTTAGAAATCATTCTTTACCTTTAAAATTTTAAAAGGAAAAGAAAGAAACCTCCAAAGTATTACGTCCTCCCTGTAAATGCATTTTCTTCTCTCCTTCCTGCCATTAAACCAAAACAAAAGCTGTGAAACAGAAAAGTGCTTGAGAGAACGGTGTGGATAAGAAAGTGATTTATTGACAGATCGAAGTCTTCGTGTCCTGAAGCTACCAACGCTTTAAAAAGAATGTCACTTTCTTTTCTTCATTATGGAACCCAGAGATTGTAAAATGAAAAGGTGGTTTTTGTTGAATTTTTGATGCTGGCACGAGGTTTTTGTCCACTTTTTTTTTCTTTCATATATCTGTGTATAAAAGAAATTCTGTTCATTGTTTACTACGGGATTAGTATTACATTTTGAGGTAAACAAAATGATTTGTATTGCTTGATAAACTATTAGCTTGTAAATTTGAAAAAGTTTCTTTACCTCAATTAACTTAAAGTAATGGACCAATAAACATGTAAAGATGCTTTCTTTACCATGAGTCATGTCCTCATTTGTACCTTTATGTATGTCGACGGAAAAAAATAACCAACTGTAAAATTAATAATTAATGCGGTTTATTTCCAAGCCAAATGTGAGTAACCTAGGCCCGGAGAAGAGGCATACGTGCCTTTTCTCGGGGTGATCATGTACAGAGGTTCCTTTTATTTGTTTTTGAGATTGACACACAACATTTAGTGAAAAGATTTCCCATTGGTCTGGCCCAAAAAGGCGGGACATGTAGAAGGGGGAGCTTGTAGGGTA
>NW_006159542.1:3969022-3988272 GCF_000334495.1 Tupaia belangeri chinensis
CTGTGTCTTAGTTAAAGAAAGGCTTAATCTACATCTCAAGGAAAAGGGAAGTTCTGTGTCTTGGGAAGAGATAAGCGCAAGAATCTACTGTAATCGGTTAAAATATACATCTCAAAGATACTGTGCCAGGAACAGGAGGTAGGAAGAATCCTGTTCATAGAAAATAAATGGTCTGTTAATGTTTGTGGCAGGGCTTCCCCGGTCCCTTTTGAAAAGATTTTGGAAAAATAGGAAAAGTAGTCAGACTTCTCTCCACATGTAGGACAGGAAAACATGCCTCTTCTGTTTTCCTATTTTCTTTGAACACGTATTTGTGAGTGAATCAAACCGACTCCAGTTTGAGCTTTCCACACTGCCAATTGTCTTTTCTAGCTTTGAGTAGGCAGTTTCTGCCTAAATTTAATTCTTACCTAGGGCAACCATTCATTCAGACCCTCTAACTGGGACAGCAGTTTCAGCCACTGGCCTTTGACAATAGAAAGGCTAACAGTCTTTGACCCTGGGGCAGTCAAGTCTCCCTCCAGGCAACTTATCTCCACTCCCCGACCTTGAATACGTCCTGTCTCACTCCCCCAGATGGCTCACTTCCCCAGAGTTTTCCCCTATTGTTCAGCTCCTTTGAAAGTTCCAGCTCACTGGAAGGCATGGGGCTGAGTGGAGCAGAGTCTGCAGCTGGGAACACGAGGCTCATTTGTTTGGCCACTCCTTCCGTTTTGTACATTACCCTCTGATATTAAACTTTTATTAAATCCTTCATGGAGTTGCCTGCTTTGTTTTTTGATCTCAGAGGCCAAACAATGTTATCAGTTTGCCTCCAAGGATCTAGATAACAGAATGACAGGAAAATATATATACAATTGAACTGTTTTTATTCTTCACTTCTTTATAGGCACTCAATTTATCCTCTTAGAATTCAACACCACTCTGGGGAGATGATGAAACTACTTCGTATACTAACCTCCATGATGGGCGGTTAGGCTGATGTTCCCCTGACCAGATGTATTACATGAATGGTTTCTTGCTGCTCCATCCAGTAGCAAAGCACAACAGTATATTCTGAGGTCAGGGATAGTCATTTCCTAAGTTTTTGATCTATTGTGATATTTTTGAAGAGTTTGTAAGTAAAGAAAAAATTGTGAATTATTAGAGTGTTGGAGTGAGTTTGTTGTAAATCAGAGGCCAGAGTCCCAGTTAAGTTTGCCTAACGATCGTGATGAATCCACACATGTTCTTAAAATGATTCTGAACTTGGCTTACTGATACAGGCTAAACATCCCTAATCTGAAAATCTGAAATCTGAAATGCTCCAAAATTCAAAAGTTCTTGAGTGCAGATTGAAGTCACAAGTGGAAAATCTCACACTTGACTTTATGTCATGGGTCCCAGTCAAAACAAATTTTTTTTGTATAAAATAACCTTCAGATTACATATATATTAGTTATATAAAAAATGAATTTCATATTTAAACTTGGGTCCCATTCTCAAGATATCTCATTATGTGTATGCAAATATTCAAAATCCTAAACACTTCTGGTCCCAAGTATTCCTGATGAGGGATACTCAACTTGTAGTAGACATTATTAATCTAAGACTTCAGTCATGTAAAATGAGGCAACAAGATAGAATACGAGTTGGCAGAAAGGTAAATATCTGAAGATATAACATTGGGTCATTGGAAAAGTCATGATGCATTTTCTCATAGAAAAGTATGTCATGACTTTCCAAAGATCCAGTTGTAGGGAGGAAAGTGTAGATAACCAGAGACTGTGGGAGAGGGGGTGATGGTAAAGGGTAAGTGGGAGGAGCTCAGGAAAGAAATATTTAACAAACATATGTTAGGGTCCAAAGATCGATCTATCTAGTGGTGACGCAGATGAGACAATGACAGTGTAACTGCATTAAGAGGCATTTATTTTTCCAGCTAGCAGGGGTCCTAGTTTATGCCCGACGCAGCAGGTTGCAACAGGGACCCTGAACCTAGGATAGCGGGACCTTTTATAGCTCAGGAGGCAATACAGGATATACCGTTAGTAACTTTTCATAGTATGCAGCACACAAGGGAGGGAGTATGTGTAGTTAGGGTCTAGTTGTTATTGCCTGCTTGAATTTAGATAAGAACTCTTAGTTAAAGTTAGGTAAACCTTGTCTTGGCCCGCATGGCCCACCTGTCCTCTGCTTATTTATGAGTTCCTATCTTCTGTTTATTCACGAATTCCTGTCCTTTGTTTATTCATGAACTCCCGGGCTCCATTCTTGAAGCCCTGTCATGGTGGTGAATATGCTAACTCGGCCTATCCTAACAGCCCTAGCATGGGTGATTATACTAAATCGGCCTATACTAACTCAGCCTAACATATGTTAACTCGACCTAACACATAATGTAAAGTTCTCCATTGAAAATGATATATATGGTAATATCCTTAATTTGATTGTCACATACTGCATGCATTCTGCTGATAGCAATCATGTACATGAACCACCATAGTGGACACTCACTATATGATGGCCTTTAAGGAAAGACTCATATTACTTTTTAAAATACAGTCACCTTAAATATTAAATGTAATACTCCTTTCTGTATGTTTTCCCAGTTTATTTTTTTTAAGTTGGATGTAACTTCCCCCACTCTATTTTTTTTTTTTTAAAGAGAGATTTTTGCTATAGGGCATATACACTCACCATAGAGACAGAGTACGTGAGAAGTCACCCCCCAGGGAGGATGGCCATGCTACAATCCCTTCTCCATTCTCCTTTTGGGATTTTTAGCACGCACGCACATGCGCCTGGTGTGAGTTTCAAGCTACCTGGTGTGGGACTCAAACTGCGATCAGCCATCTGGGAGTCCAGTGCTTTAACCACTGCACCACCTGCTGCCCCCTACCCGGTTTTCATTTTAAGAATATGATGGAGATAGGGGGCCAGCAGATGGCATAATGGTTACGTTGCTGGACTCACGTAGTCAACCACAGTTCGAGGCCCAGACCCTGTGGCTTAAACTCATGCCAGATGCACATGTGTATGTGAGCCCAAGATCCTGAGAGGAGCGTAGAGGAGAAGGGGTTGCGGCGTGGTCATCCCCCCGGGGAGAGTGATTTCTCGCTTTCTGTCTCTCTCACTTTGACTTTCAAGCAAATATATGCGCCCTATAGCAAAAATCTCTCTCTCTAAAAAAAGAAGAGGAATATGATGGAGATAGAATGCTAGAGGACTGTGGTGAGACGAAAGGCTTAGGGAAGGATAGAGAAAGATTGTAAAGGCTGTGGCAAAAGGTGATTACAAGGAGGAGGTGGCCAGTTTGATATAAGCGATTTCTGAAGTGAGGAGAATGGGTTAGAGATGACTTGAAGATTTCCATCTTGGAGCCGGGGGTGTTGCCATCCAGCTGACATAAATCTGGAGAGAAATATAAAAGATAAATTCGGTTTATGTGTGGGGTGAAAGAAGAATTTGGTTTGGATTGATGTCTGAGGAAATCTAGGTGGAGATGTGAGTAAACTGTTGGAAACAGTGTTCTGGAGTCCATGGGAATGGACTGGATTTCTTGGAAAGGGGGCCAAGGATAGGTCCTTTGGGGACCCAAGAATTAAGGATGTAGGAAGAAGAGGAGGAAGACTCAGAGAAAGTTCTTCTTCTTTTTTTTTTTGGAGAGGTTTTTGAAATAGGGCACATGCTCTCACCAGAAAGACAGAAAGACAGTGACAGGAAGTGAGATACCACCCCCCAGAGAGGATGGCCATGTTGCAATCCCTTCTCCTCTCAGGATCTTGGGCATGCATGTGCCTGGTGTGAGTTTAAGCCACTGGGTCCAGGACTTGAACTGCGTTCGACTGCATGGGAGTCCAGCGACAAAGCCATTACTCCATCTGCTGGTCCTTAAAAAGAAGAGCTAGGCCCTGTAGGTCGGAAGGATGATTTGCAAACGTGAGGGCTTGTTGGGCTCCCCTCCTGGAGTTTGACATGGGTGGGACCCCGTCATTTGCATTTCTAGCAGGCTCCCGGGTTTCCTTGCTGGTGCTGCTCAAAGAGCAGTGGGTTAGAGCACCTGTTAGAATAAATGCTGACCCAGGGAGAGTGGAAAAGATTTGAAACGGCTACCCTGGGTAACAAGTGGCGTTGAAAAAGCTGCTACTAGAGCTTTTTCAACCGAACCCAGGTATAAAACCACATGCTCGTAGCAGTCAGTGTGGACAATTACGGAGATTTCTCTAGACATTAAGAACAGGCTCTTCAGGAGCAGGGATGGAGAAGCCAGTGAGTGCATTCATTCAGGTTGGGGAGCTGCTCTGGAGCTAGGGTGGAAGGCGAGGAGTTGGGAGGAATGGGCATATTGGTAAGCGAGCGTGGGGAGGTTGAGCGTGAGTCTGGCTTTCCCATCCCACCTGCTCTGCTCATGCTTCTTCCCGTTCTTCTTTTCTCTGAACACGTATTTAGAGGGAGGGGCTCTCCCTTCTTCCCAGTTGTCCAAATTCGAGTTTTTCTTCCATCTATTGATACTTCAACCTCCACAATTCACCCAAATATTTCTCCACATCCATCTGCTTTCTGCATCCTCAGAGCTTCTTACTCAATGCCAGTCCACCATTATCCCTCACCAGGTTTACGACAAGGATCTCTTAGCTTGTCCCCTTTCTGCAAGACTTGCCCACTCCTCCTTCCACCAGTTCATCCCCAATGCCGCGAGAAGGCTGTACGATGCAGTTGTAAACACTTTGTGTTCTTGTTCAAACCCTTTCAACAGCTATCTCTTTAACTTGAAAGAGAAACATTTTTTTCCTTTTGAAAGGCTCAATTTTAAGTCGCCCCTCCATACCAGTCTTATCTTCTCTGTAATGTCTTCCTTGACACTTGTCTGTCCCTGCCTCTCTCTTTGCTCCTTTCACGTTGAATTCCTTTATCTTTTTTTTTTTTTTTTTCAACTTCCCGCCTTCCAACATGTTGTTCCTTCTGCCTGGAATGTCCCTAGTAGCTATCCTCGGTGACTCTTACTTACCTTCCAGTCTTACAGATGTCATCCCCAATGCCGCGAGAAGGCTGTACGATGCAGTTGTAAACACTTTGTGTTCTTGTTCAAACCCTTTCAACAGCTATCTCTTTAACTTGAAAGAGAAACATTTTTTTCCTTTTGAAAGGCTCAATTTTAAGTCGCCCCTCCATACCAGTCTTATCTTCTCTGTAATGTCTTCCTTGACACTTGTCTGTCCCTGCCTCTCTCTTTGCTCCTTTCACGTTGAATTCCTTTATCTTTTTTTTTTTTTTTTTTCAACTTCCCGCCTTCCAACATGTTGTTCCTTCTGCCTGGAATGTCCCTAGTAGCTATCCTCGGTGACTCTTACTTACCTTCCAGTCTTACAGATGTTCTTCTGGGAGGCCCTCCCTGCTCTTCCAAAACTAGGTTATGTGCTAGCATTCAGTCTAGGAAACACCACTGCTTGCTGTTCTGTTACATTTGCTAGATTATATGCTCTGGTAGGACAGGAGCAGTCAGGTCTCATTCTTGCTGGATCTCAGCACCTGGGACTTGAGTAGATGGGCAGTGAAATTCTGTTCATTCCCTGTAGGAGGATTAGAAATTCAAATTCTCTGAGCCTGCATGCCCTAGGATTTGAATGCATTCTCTAGCTTTGAGTTTGGTCCCACTATAAGTTGTCAGGTCTGTAGTTACAGAGGGAGTCTGACCTAGGAAAGAATGATTCACACACTCATACTATGAATGGTGATTTTATTAGAAAGCGAATCCACTTTTATTTATGTCAGTAAAGTGGGCTATAAAAATAAGCCTCAATGTTAAATGGATCATTATACATCTCCTCTCTCTTCCCACCACCCACTTTGGGAAGTATTACTGAAAGTACTCATTTGACCGATTCATTGAAGAAAGTCCTTTGCAGTTTGCTTCTTAAAAGCAACAATTACAACACTACCCTGAAACCAAAGCCTGGGCGCCATCGCTCTTCCCAGTGTTCACAGCTAGTGAGGCCTCGGGAATGAGTACTAACTTTTTTTCAAGGTTTTATTTTAATGTAAAAGATAGCATTGTTTATACAACATGACTGCAGTTCTTACAAACATCCCTGCCACAATCCCTTCAGGTCTGACTTCTCCCATGGGATTCCAGCACAGCACCCAGGGTACTAGTCAGTCCTTGGAGCCCTCAAGGCAGCCTTGGAAGAAGGGAGCTAGTGGTCTGCACCTGGAGTTAGGCCCCTTGCAATGCCGGGGTGGGCTGTGTGCATGCAGGGCCGTGCTCTGCTGCTGTAGAACCTCACCTCCGCCTAACAGCAGTGTCTACAAGCTGAGAAAGGTTCCCATCACCAGAAAAGTGCTCTTTCCTACCCACTAGAGACCCTGCGCCTGAGCAGGTCATCCTGAGGCCAACTCTGGCTGGAATGTGGGTTTCTTGGGCAGTGGATGGCTTCAGTCCAGTAGTTCTTCCTTCTGTCTTCAAGGGGGCTCAGCCATTGCTGGTGTTTTCAGCTTCTGCAGGTCAGCACCACCGTTTCTCCATGAAGTCTCCATATTATGACTACCGGGCTTGTTTATAGGCCACGATGCTGTAAAAATTTACAATGGAGGATTATAAGAGAGCAGCCTGCATGGGACAAAGGGTGTATTTTCTCCTTTCTACCGACATAGGGAGGTCTCCAATCTCCTTAAAAATAATTTTTTTTGAGGAGATTTTTGCTATAGAGCACATGTGCTCACTGGAGAGACAGACAGAAAGTGAGAAATCACCCCTAAGGGGGATGGCCATGCTGCAGTCCCTTCTCCTCCATTCTCCTCTTGGATTTTGGGCATACATGCACACGTGCCTCACGTGAGTTTTATTTTATATATAGATAGATAGATAGATAGATAGATAGATAGATAGATAGATAGATAGATATTTGGGCCTTCCTTTAAAACAATATATTGATAGATAGATAGATAGATAGATAGATAGATAGATAGATAGATAGATAGATAGATATTGACATATAAGGCACATGCATTCACCAGAGACAAAGAGAAAATGAGAAATCACTCCCAGGAGAGATGGCCCTGTCACAATCCCTTCTCCTCCAGTCTTATCTAGGGATTTGGGGCACACATGCACATGAACCCCATGTGATTTTCAAACAGCCAGGTCCAAGACTCAAACCAAGCCACTGGCCATGTGAGAGACAGCACCTTAACCCCCACGCCACCTGCTGGCCCTCTAGCCTCCTTTTTATCACTGATAGACTGAGAGGGTTCACTCATCATGGCAGAGGCTACTGTGCTGAGTACAGAGGAAACTTCTCTCCCTCCAGGTTTGCTCCAGCCCGGGACTGGTCTCCTCACTTCCCATTCCATGGTGAGCCCTTTGCATCTCTGTTCCCCCTTTTCCTGGAATCTCTGTCTCACTCCTGGTTGATAACGAACTCCCATGTATATCTCAAGATCAAACTGACCTTTGCAGATCTCAAGCAGAATCAGCTCCCTCATCCTCTGCCTTTCCCTAGCTCCTTTCTGTCTTCTATAAACCAACATGACATTATTTTAAACTGTTTGTAAAGATATGGATAGTAGATGCATAGCGGGCCGGCCTGTGGCCTAGTGTTTAAGGCAGCTGGGTCCCACATGGCCAGTGCACAGTTTGAATCCCAGACCTGGTGGCTTGAAAAGAACTGAAAATCCCAACAGGAGGGAGAAATGGAGGAACTATGGCATGATCACACTGCATCGTGGGGTGCTTTCTCCCTCTCTTTCTCTCTCTCCCTCTTTGGTGACTGCATGTGTCCTCTAGCAATTATTTTTTAAAAAAAGAAAGGGAGAGTAATATATGCCAGTTAGGAGCTCTGAATTGAAGTCTTGGACCTTTGGCAGGTCCATTTTCTCATCCATTTGAGCTTCAGAATTCTCAGGTGTTCTCGGCACAGCTCTTCTTGGTGGATATACAGCTCCTGGAACTGCTGATGGGGTGTAGCTTAAACCCAGCCTTGTAAAACTGTGAGTTTTGTTGTAGGTACAGTAAGTATCCTTCTCTGCAGGGCTCCAGGCTCATGGAAGGTGGAAAATCAGTGTTGGGAAGTTTCCACCAAGCTTTCCCTGAGATGTCTTGGGTTTAAGCCCAGACTTGGAGCCAGCCAGCACAGGGCTTGCAGCTCCAACTGCACTGTGGGCGCTACAGAACAGCACATGGCAGCAGCCAGCGCCTGACTTCACGGGCAGCCCGCAGGTGGCTCTGGGACTGGGAGAGCACAGCTCTCAGCAGTGCCGTGGGGAGGTGTCTCAGTCTTCTCACAGAGCATCCACTCCGTCAGCAAATGCTTTGTGAGTACTTGTAATATACGAGACTCTGTGCTGGACGCCGAAGATACAGGTGAGCCAAAGCCATGGCCTCTGTCCTCAGCGAATGGGAGGTGAGATAAGAGACAGGACATGCAAACAGGCTTTGGAGTCACGTGTTGGTTCTGGTGAAGGGGGCAGTCAAGCAGTGGAGTGAGCTCTCTACATTAGGTGGAAGAGGCAGCACCCGGCCACCAGTGACTTCTCTGAAAAGCAATGCCATGTAGTGGATAAGAAAGACTGCCTGGGTTCAAATCCCATCTCTACTACTTACTAGCTGGGCATTACTGGATATCTGTCAGCAACTTAGGTAGTACATTTGAGCCTCTATTTTTGTTTTTGTTTTCTGATAAAGTAATGGATGGCACACAGTAAGGACTGTTGAAGTGTCACTATTATTAGCATTAAAAAAGGAAAGAATACTAATTGATAGAAAACTTATAGATAGAATACTAATACATAGGAGAAGAAGAGATCATTCCCTGTATTTTTTTAAGACAGAGTCTCTCGGGACCAGCAGTTAGCGTAATGGCTATGTCGCTGGACTCCCACGTAGTCGACCGCGGTTCGACTGGCTTAAAACTCATGCCGGGCACGTGTGCGTGCGTGCCCAAGATCCTGAGAGGAGAATGGAGGAGAAGGGATTGCGGCGTGACCATCCCCCCTGGGGGGTGATTTCTTGCTTTCTGTCTCTCTGTCTCTCTGTCTGGCGAGCGCACGCGCCCTATAGCGAAAACCTCTCCAAAAAAAAAAAAAAAAAAACAGAGTCTCTCCATGTTGCAATCCTCCTGCCTCAGCCTCCAGAGTCGCTAGGGTTACAGGCCTGCACCACTGTGTCTAGGCTTTGAGTTGGGCTGGGAAGATGAGAGTATTCTCTTTATTTATATTTTTAAAATAATTATTTAATTTAATTTATCATTTTAATTATTATTTTAATTTGACCAGAGAGAGACAGAAAGAGAGGGAGGAGACCGGCAAGTGGCGTGGTGGTTAAGACGCTGGACACTCCCACATGGCCGACCCTGTCTCTCTGTCTCTCTGTGTGTCTCTCTGGTCAAATTAAAATGAATGAATGAATAAATGAAATTGAATAAAATAATTTTTTAAAAAAAGAGAGAGAGGGAAAATGAGAAAGCAAGTCATCAGGTCTGGGACTCAAACCCCAGTTGACCGTATGGGAGTTCAGCACCTTCACCATCATGCCATCTGCTGGCCCCATTCCCTTTAGTTTTTAAAGACAGGGTCTTGCCCTATGTTGCAATTCTTCTGTCTCAGCCTCCAAGTCCTCCCCTGCTGTGATTTGCTGTCCTGGGCTTCTATGTCATTGGAATGCAGCTTTTCTTTCTGTGGTTAGGAAGCTTTACTGGTCTTTCCTGTTGCTCCCACTTCGTGATTAATGGAACAACCTGGCCTCTTATAGCTCTAAGAATTTTTCAAGATTTCATTTACTTAGTAATTTCGTGAAGGGAAAGCTAAGGAAACACTCCCTTTACGCCAGAGTTTCTCGATCTGGCTTGTACATTTGAAATCACCTGAAAAACTTAAAAAAAATCCCTGTGCCCACGCCATACCCCAGATCAACTGAACCAGAATTGCTGGGGGTGGAGTCCTGACAGCAATAACTTAAAATATTTTCCCAATGATTCCAACCTACAGAGAATTTGGTTTTGTTTGAGCATGTGTCTGTCTATGGCTAAATGTCCATGACAGACGGAAACAGCATTCACTGCCCTTGGACAACATGGGGGCTAGGGAGACACCCTCACAATCAAAAATCTTTGTATACCTTTTGACTCCAAAAACCTAACAAGTGGGAACCAGCAGTTAGCGTAATGGCTATGTCGCTGGATTCCCACGTAGTCGACCGCGGTTCGCGTCCCGGACCCGGTGGCTTAAAACTCACGCTGGGTGCGTGTGCGTGTGTGCCCAAGATCCCGAGAGGAGAATGGAGGAAAAGGGATTGCAGCGTGACCATCCCCCCTGGGGGGTGATTTCTCGCTTTCTGTCTCTCTGTCTCTCTCTGTCTGTCTGGCGAGCGCGCGCCCTATAGCGAAAATCTCTCCAAAAAAAACCCCCAAAAACCTAACAAGTAACAGCCTACTGTTGACAGAAAGCCTTACAGATAACATAAACATCGATCAATACATATTTGGTGTGTTGTATGTATTATTTACTGTACTCTTACAAAAAAAGCAAGCTAGAGAAAAGAAAGTGTTACTCACCAGGAAAAGAAAATACATTTACAGTATTTATTTGGGAAAAAAGTCCACATGTAAGTGGACCTGCATGGGCCAGCCTGGTGGGCTAGTGGTCAAAGGCTCCAGATCCCACATGGCCTATCATGGTTCAAATCCTGTCCTGGTGACTTGAAAAACACACTAGGCACTTGTGCATGTGTGCCCCGAATCCCCACAGGATGAAGAAAGGGAGGAGAAGGGATTGTGGCATGATCATATCCCATTGGGGGGGATGCTTTCTCTCACTCTCTCTCTCTCTGTCTCCATCTCTCCCGTGAGCTCATGTACCTTCTGGGTATTAAAAAAGTAGAGACTTACACAGTTCAAACCTATATTGTCCAAAGGTCAACTGAGTACTCCACTTGAGTACTCCATCAGTTGTTTCCTTGCGTCAAGATTCGCTCCCTGCTTCTGTCATGGAAGACCACGAAGACCCCGCACAGCTACCTAAGATACCATGCCCGAATGTATAGCTGAGCCCACGTGCATTGGGGTGAGAGGTCAAGGGCAGCACACCTGCTCCACGTGCCCTAGAATCTGTTAGGAAAGTAAAGAACCCTATTGGGACATACACAAAGCAGACAAGACTGCAGAAAGGAACCAACTGTTGGATTTCTTCATTGCTTTCGCTGGTCAGTTTATATCTTTATGATACACGTTAACTAGGAACACTTGTTTTCTTTTGATCTTTAACTTTATTTCATAATTGAGAAAAATAGGATGTTAGGACCCAACAGCTGAGAGAACCTGTGTAAGCAGCAGGAAGTAACCAGCTTCCATGTGCTAAGGTAAAACTATTTCGATTATGAAATAAAGTGGAGAAAACTCCCCAACTTGCCTTTAATCATTTTCCCCTCTGCGGCCTGTAATACCACCATTACTGATATGTAAAGGTCTCCTGTGCTATCGTACCAGGCAGGTCCCTTCAAATTGCAAACTTATATCGAATCCCTTGGACCGTTGTTGTGTGTATTATTCATCATGTGTGTGTGTGGGGTCTTCTAAAAGTTCATGGTGGGAGCTGGATGGTAGCATGGTGGTAAAATGTGGTGCAGTACAAGGCTGACCCACATGGGAAGGCTCTGGGTTCGCATCCGGAGACCCCCCTGAGTACGCTGGGCACACACATGCCCACGATCCAGGGCTGACTGATGTTAGGGGTGGGTCATGGCGTCAAAACCTTGTTGGGGATACTGTCTGTTCTTGTCTCTCTCACTCTCACTCATGGAAGAAATAAATTTAACTTAAAAAAAAAGGTAGATTGGAAAGGGACAGTGATTACGCCCTTTTTGTTTTTTTCACATCACATTATAATAGGGGTCCCTGTCTGTATAGAAGGCTGAGCCTCCTAGGACAGGAGCTATCAATAATTAAGGCTGGTTGGGGGCTGGCAGGTGGCGTGGTAGCTGCGGCACTGGACTCTCATATGGCCAACCGTGTTTCGAGTCCTAGGCCTGGTGGCTTGCTTTCTTACTTTCCCTTCTTCTGCCTCTCTGGTCAAATTAAAAAGTAATAATAACAGATAAAACAATCCTTTTTTTTGGGGGGGGGGAGAAGTTTTTGCTATAGGGTGCGTGCGCTCGCCAGAAAGACAGAGACAGACAGACAGAAAGCGAGAAATCACCCCCCCACCCCCACCCCGAGGGGATGGCCATGCCACAATCCCTTATTCTCCATTCTCCTCTCGGGATCTTGGGTACGCATACACATGCACCCGGCGTGAATCTTAAGCCACGGGGTCCGGAACTTGAACCATGGTCAATTACATGGGAGTTCAGCGATATAGCCATTACGCTAACTGCTGGTCCCTAAAACAATTCTTAAAAAAATAATAATTAAAGCTGGCTGATGCTAGGAGTGGAATGTGGTGGCAAGACTATTGAGGAGTGCTTCTCTCTCTCTCTCTCTGTCTCTCTTACTCATGAAATAAATAAACTTTAAAAGAGATAAAGAAAAAGTCACACTGGCTTCTAGAGTGTACTATTAAAAGAAAGTTCATGAAAAATTTATATGAAAGAAACTATGTGTGAATTGGAAATTTTTTAAAAGAATTATTTTATTTAACTTTATTAATTTATTTATTTAGAGGGACAGAGTGAGAGAGAGAGAGAAAGTGAGAAAGCAAGCCACCATGTCCAGGACTAGAACTATGGTCAGCCATGTGGGAGTCCAGCGCCCTTAAACGCCATGTCACTTGCTGGCCCCAAATTGAAAAAAAAATTTAAGTTGCCAGAGAGTGCATGTGCTCTCCAAAAACTGAGCGAGAGAGAGAGACAGACAGACAGAAAGACAGACAGAGAGATGGAGAAAGCAATCCCCAAAATGGAGTGTGATCATGTTTTAATCCTTTCTCTTCCATTTCGCCACTCTTGGGATTTGAACTGTGCAGTGGGCCATGAGGAATCTGGCTCTCACCAAGCCACAGGGCTGACCTGAATTTGAAATATTTTTACATCAAAATAAGCTTGCATTTTAATTCTCTTTTTCTATGAACTTTTCAATGTCCCCTCATGGATGTTCCATTCTGCTCTGGCGACACTGAAACCAGCATGAGAGAACCTCACAGCAGGGAAAAGGGCCTCACAGTCTAACCCTGTGATGTTCAGTATAGGAGCCCCCAGCCTCGTGCAGCTATGGAACACTTGAAATGTGGCCAAATTGCAATGGACTCTCAGCTTAAAATACAGACCAGATTTCAAAGACTAAGTTTTTAGAAAGGTAAATTATCTCATTGGTTAATTTTGTAAATTGATTACCTATTGAGATGATATTTTAGATAGCAAATGTTTAAAAATCAACTTCATCTGTCACTCTGTTTGAATGGTTTTATTTATTTTATGTTTAATTTTTAAATTTTTTCTAACTGCCAGAGGCATGTGTACGTGCTAGAGAGAGAGAGAGAGAGAAATGGAGAAAGCATTCTCCCCAGAGGGGTATGTTCACATCACAATCCTTTTTTCCTCCACGTCCCCATCATGTCAGGACTTTGGGCACGCACACATTTGTGCCCACCATGTTTTTTTTGAAATTAATGTATTCATTTATTTATTATTTTTTCACATGAGTTTTGCCAAAGAAAGACCGAGGGTGAGTGAGAAAGCAAGCCACCAGGTCCGGGACTCGAACCGCAATTGGCCTTGTGGGAATTCCAGTGCCTTAACCACCTGCCACCTGCTGGCCCCAGCCCACCATGTTTTTTAAGCCACTGGGACTCAAACTGGGGTTGGCCATATGAGATCTGGTTTCCTATGCACAGCACTTAACCACTGCTACAGGGCTGGCCTATCACTTGTCCCAGTAATGTTTTTAAATGTGAAAAAAATTTACTAGAAAAAAATTTAAGATCATATGTGTGGTTTGCATTTCTTGGCATTTCTATCAGACAGGGAGGGCCGAAGTATTCCATGACATTTTCTACTGTCGATACTTAGGCCTGAGCTCTTATTGTGGGACCAGCATGCTTCTTCTGCAGTTCTCCAGCCTTCCTCCCCGCTGTTATCTCCCAAACAGAGTGCTTTTACTTTACAATGAGATGATTCTTTCAGAGAAGGGAGTTGCCCAAGGTCCTCTAGAGAGTTCACATGATCCAGTAGCCAGGAAATTTCCGCAGCCCTAAGCACATAACCCTTTGAGGGCACAAAGAAAAGACTCATATCCTGGGTCTGGCCTGGGTGATACCAGCAATGCCCATTGAACTGCAGTGCTGGAAGCCACATGGCCGACCGCTGGTTCAGATTCTAAGTCACTCTGAAAACACGCAGGGCGTGTGTACTCAAGATCCTGGTGAGCTGGAGGGCTGGGGCAAGGGGATCAGGGCATGATGAGACCCAGTGTCTGCCTGTTTTTCTCATGCATATGCACATGCTCTCTCTCATGAATAAAATAAACTTTACAAACAATTATAGGCTGAAGGAGGAACGAAGGCTTTCACGCACAGGAAGTTAAACAAACAAATGGTTTAAGAGAGTTCTAATCCCAGCTTCTGATTATAAGGAAGTTCATGAAGCTCCAAATAAATGGTCATTGCAAAACTGCCAGGAAATGAGCCAGTTAGTAGGGGCCTTCTTTTTTCCTCCACGTCCCCATCATGTCAGGACTTTGGGCACGCACACATTTGTGCCCACCATGTTTTTTTTGAAATTAATGTATTCATTTATTTATTATTTTTTCACATGAGTTTTGCCAAAGAAAGACCGAGGGTGAGTGAGAAAGCAAGCCACCAGGTCCGGGACTCGAACCGCAATTGGCCTTGTGGGAATTCCAGTGCCTTAACCACCTGCCACCTGCTGGCCCCAGCCCACCATGTTTTTTAAGCCACTGGGACTCAAACTGGGGTTGGCCATATGAGATCTGGTTTCCTATGCACAGCACTTAACCACTGCTACAGGGCTGGCCTATCACTTGTCCCAGTAATGTTTTTAAATGTGAAAAAAATTTACTAGAAAAAAATTTAAGATCATATGTGTGGTTTGCATTTCTTGGCATTTCTATCAGACAGGGAGGGCCGAAGTATTCCATGACATTTTCTACTGTCGATACTTAGGCCTGAGCTCTTATTGTGGGACCAGCATGCTTCTTCTGCAGTTCTCCAGCCTTCCTCCCCGCTGTTATCTCCCAAACAGAGTGCTTTTACTTTACAATGAGATGATTCTTTCAGAGAAGGGAGTTGCCCAAGGTCCTCTAGAGAGTTCACATGATCCAGTAGCCAGGAAATTTCCGCAGCCCTAAGCACATAACCCTTTGAGGGCACAAAGAAAAGACTCATATCCTGGGTCTGGCCTGGGTGATACCAGCAATGCCCATTGAACTGCAGTGCTGGAAGCCACATGGCCGACCGCTGGTTCAGATTCTAAGTCACTCTGAAAACACGCAGGGCGTGTGTACTCAAGATCCTGGTGAGCTGGAGGGCTGGGGCAAGGGGATCAGGGCATGATGAGACCCAGTGTCTGCCTGTTTTTCTCATGCATATGCACATGCTCTCTCTCATGAATAAAATAAACTTTACAAACAATTATAGGCTGAAGGAGGAACGAAGGCTTTCACGCACAGGAAGTTAAACAAACAAATGGTTTAAGAGAGTTCTAATCCCAGCTTCTGATTATAAGGAAGTTCATGAAGCTCCAAATAAATGGTCATTGCAAAACTGCCAGGAAATGAGCCAGTTAGTAGGGGCCTTCTATTCATTACTTGTATTTTGGGGAAATTCCCAAATAGCCAGATTATTAGATCGGGGGAACAGGAGGACTTTTTCTTTGTGAGAGCTTACGTAGAAGCCACAGCCTAAATGCTGAAAATAAATCGTGCTGTGACAGTGGGCTGGAGCTGGGCCAGCGTCCCTTGACCTGAGCACCAGGGCTCCAGTCCAAACAGCAGTCATGGTTCTCTTCTTACCTGATTGGGACGATGGCCAGAAAGGAGAGAAAGGAGGAGAGAGCGAAGCAGGTGCCCACGAACTTGTCCATGGTGAGCTGATAGATATTGTTATACACTGTGGAGGTCACCACCCCGGTCAAAGCCAGGGACAGCTGCAGTATGACAAACACCTTTCCTGTGGAAGAGACAGAGGTTACCCCGATGTAGCTGGTGTGAGAGCAAGTGTCGTTCCCTACTAGGGGAGTCTCTTGGGGAGCTTTAGGGGTCCCTTCCTCTTCCGAGGACTCTCTCTCAGTCTTCAGGGCACAATTCACCATGACTCCTACCTCCATCTATCTGGGTCTTCCTGAAACCTGTAAATAATAGCATTTTCTCTTTGTGGCTTCTGACCTTCTCAGTCTTTCTCACCCTCCTGTTTTCACTCCCTGTACCCTGGATAGAAGCCAGTGTGCTTCTAGAATATTCAGAATATTCAGTGTGCTTCTAGATATTCTGCAACTCTCTCAAGTGCCTTCTGCCTGCTGAGCAGTTCTGAAACAGCCTGGAAGGAAAATCCCAGAGAGATTCCTTTCACTCACCATAAGAAGAGCCCTTTATGAGTTTCGACATGGCTGACCGGATGGTCGTGATGGGGATGAGAGCGAACAGCATGACGGCTCGAGCTGTGAAGAGATCACACAAGAACAGGCCTCACTGTAGCCCAGCCTTGGCTAAGGAGGAAATGAGAATAAATCAAAGCCTCATCAGGACCCCCACTCTCCATATCCATATGCGGTCTGACCTGGAAGAAGTCACTTGTCTGCTGCAAACTAGCGCCCTCTCTGGGCTGGACCCTGACCCTGCTGAGCTCAGATAGAGTTGTGTATGCTGCAAGCAGCTGGGCACAGGTGACATGGTGACGGATGTCACACTTGGCCCAGTGTGGTTTCTAGAGAAGTGGAGCTGCCACCAAAACACAGAGTCTCCCTGCTTGCTTCCCAGGAGAGAAGTGCCTGTCCCTGACATTCACGAACACCGTGGGACAAGGTCCCAGGAGCTTTGGCCACCTGCCAAAATGTGTCCCACTAACACAGATGTTCCATACCCCTTGAGCTCTACTGGTTATCCAGATGTGTGTGAATGTGTGTGTGTGTGGTGCTGGAGGGCTCAGGATAGAGGTGGTGGGAGGGCATGGCTCAGGGGCACGCATCCTGGTCTGTGCATGTGATATGTGCATACTGGCTGGAGGTAACCTTGCCATTTTGTTAGGTGTTTTTCTGACGTGTGTGATCCAGCCAAGGGACAACTTCTGGTAACCATCCAGAGTTGTTCTTTCCAGACACCAGCCACTAGCTCTGTGTGCTGAACCCAATTAACTGAAATGAAATAAAATTTAAAATTCGGCTCTTTAGTTGTACTAGTCACTTCTCAGGTGCTCAGTGGCTAGCAGGAGGATAGAAGGGAGACAGATCATTTCCACCGCTGTAGAAAGTTCTGTAGGAGCACCAGTCTAGAGCTTTCTGCTGTGGTGGTTGACCTGTGACCTCAGATGGAAACTTGAGAAGAGGGGCCGCAGATGGCGTGGTGGTTATGGTGCTGGACTCCCACATATTCAACTGTGGTTTGAGTCCTGGACCTGGCAGCTTGCTTTCTCACTTTCTCTCTCTCCTTCTCTCTTTGGGGAGCGCATGTATCCTATAGCAAATTAAATAATGATCATAATAATGTGAGAAATAAATCATTCTTTAAAAAGAAAGAGCTGAGGAGAAGAAACTCAACCCCATCTCTTCCATTCAAGGCCCTTCTGAAGACTCCACTACTTAGGCCAACACCACTGACTTCACCTCCTTGGCCTCCTAGACCCTGGAAACCAGTCTGCTAACATTTCAATCAGCAATACAGATAACATGTAACAGTACAGATAAACTCAGTGCCATAACCCTGCCTCCCTGTGCCTCCCTGGTAGCAGGTTCAATTCCCAGTACTGAGCTGGAACACCAAGACCACAGCATCCCTGGTGTCAGCCCCATCATGTGAGAGCCAGTGATGCCCTGCCTCCCCAGAATGCCAGACTCACCAATGTAGAACATGTATGTCTGTTTCACAAACACTAAGAGGAGGGCTCCGGACCCAAAGGAGACCATCCCGATGGTGATCATGGTGGTGTCCTGGAAGCAGCGGGAGAAAACCAGGACTCCCAGGAAGCTGGTGATGAAGATGGTATACCCTGCAGCCATACCATAGCCCAACTGCACTTGGTTCCAGCTGAGAGGCTCCCTCAGCACAAAAAGGGGCATCACGTCCACTGTGCCCACCACTGCAACGTCATAGACGATGGCACCCACAAAAAGCAGGGCTATGATGTATATTGGGGGCTTGGTTTTTCCAGGAGATGAAGTGTACCCCGCTGCAGTCTGCTTATCCAGCTGATCAGGATCCAGGGTGCGGTATGTGCCGATGGTGCCGGACACTGTGTCCACAGCGGGAAGGTCCTTGCTGGGACTAGCTACCGACTCTGGGACTTTCAGCACAAAGAGGCTGTAGAAAAGGGCAAATGCCGCACAGCTCACGCTGCAGGCCGTCAGCACCAGGCCTTGCCCAGAGTGCCCGGCCATCTGATTAAAGAGATGCCCGGAGGCCATGCTCCCGCAGAACCCCGCCAAGCCCAGAATCAGGTCAATAAGGATGAGGCGCACAGAGCGGCGGCCCTCGGAGGAGCCCAGGGACCCTAGCGCCATGACCCCAGACCAGAAGGCAGAGAAGCCACCGCACAGTCCGTTCAGCGCCGCCGCCCCATACAGCACCTCCACCGGCCAGTCTAGCAGCACCTTGAGCAGCAGCCCGAGGCGCGAGAGCAGGAAGCCCAGCAGAGACACGCAGATGGAGATCTTGCGGTGGTAGCGGTCGCTGAGCCAGCCCAGCCCGTAGGCCGACAGCAGGGGCGTCAGGCCCACCACGAGGTTATAGATGATGTAGAAATTGGAGATGGCCTTCTGCTGTTCGTCCTCTAGAGCGCCGCGGGGCGATGGGTTGGCGCTGTGGTTGGAGGGGCCCCCGGCTCCGAAAGACGCCTTCACCACCAGGAGCAGCCCCGCGTCGTACAGGGAAGCGGCCACCTGGGTCGAGGCCACCACGGGCTCGATCCAGGTCCTCACTTGGAAGCGAGGCAAGCGGCCCCTCCACGGGCAGGTGACCTCGGGGCCCATGTGACTTCTCCGGTGGAGGATACAGGAGTTTGGTGACGGCAGCGGCCGGAGAGGGTCCGGCGCAGTGGGAGAGCGCGAGTGTGCGCCGGGCGTCCCCGTGCGCTCACGAGAGCGGCGAACCCAGCCGAGCCGCGGCGCCGCGCGCAAG
>NW_006159542.1:3988422-4025094 GCF_000334495.1 Tupaia belangeri chinensis
GTGGTGAGGGCAGCGGCCGGAGAGGGTCCGGCGCAGTGGGAGAGCGCGAGTGTGCGCCGGGCGTCCCCGTGCGCTCACGAGAGCGGCGAACCCAGCCGAGCCGCGGCGCCGAGCGCAAGTGACAGCAGCCGGTCCTCCTGCAAGTGACCTCCCCAGCTGGGGCCACTCCTCCTCAGCTCGGAAAAGGCCGCGCTCCTTCCTGGCCCCCGCCCCCGCTCCAGCCGGCGGAGCAGAGCACAGCGGGCGACCGCCCAGGAAAGCCAGGCGCCAAGCGCATGGCGTGTCGCGCTCCCCCACCCCTGGCTGCTGTGTCACGCTGCTCCTGCGATCGCGGCCGCCTGACGAGGACCCAGTTTCCACACAGCCAGGCGTGCCCGGATCTCCCGCGGGCTGCTGGGACCTTCCCCTAAGGCTCGTCACCGCAGAGACTGACCCAGCTGGGAGGGAGCACTGGACCCGCCCGCGGAGGGTTTCCGAATTCGAAGTTCCTAGGGAGGCTGGTTCGGGTGAGGGGAGGAGGGATGTTATGCCCCGAGCTCTGTCCCGGGTAAGCTGGGGAGTGAGGCTTCATTGTTGGGTCCCATCGCACAGATGGGTGACTATAGTTGGTAGTTAGCGTGTGTTCCTAAGTAGCTGCAGGAAAGGATCTTGAATGTTCTCACATGAAGTAACGAGCAATATTTCAGGTAATGAGTAGATTCATTACTCTAATTTGAGCATTACACTTTCTATGTATGTATCGAAATATCACATTGTACAATTATGTGCAATTATGATGTGTCAATTTAAAAACAGAAAAACTAAACACTAAGCTAAAAGCAGCTGCGACCTATACGCAGCAGGGAGCTGGGGGACAGAGTTTGAAAGAAAAACTCTAGACCAGCAAGGCCCATGCCTTCTTCCCTGCCAAGGGCCATTCAGAGAAGAGTCCTGCTTGATGTATTTGCATTGGTGCCGCCAGAGCCAGCACAGGCTCCAGCTTCAGGGTTCCAGCCTTAAACCTGAGGGTCAAAGGAGAGTGGGGAGATCTTCCTAACCCTAAATGCCCCTCCAGATAATAAAACTAGACTTTTTCTGGGAGGAGTAGATTGGTTAGGGCAGTTGTCAGGGTCATCTGAACAAAGTCCCTAGACCCTGTTTTCTACTTCTTCTGTCTGGTGGGCTCACTTCCCTGGACTGGGACGAGTCCTCCACCACCCAGGAAGCCTTGCTTCCTCCTTGAAGCACACACTTCTGCAAAGATGACAAGGGGGTAAAGGGTGCAGGGGTCGAAATGCACTAAGGAGCAAGACCGTGTGAGTGAACCAAACTGACACCATCTTCGTGCCCCTCCACTCGTCTCCTGCACCCTAGAGTTGTTCAGAACTAGCCCTCAGCGGGAGTTCTGCTTCAGTTAGATTCTTCTCTGGTCAGGGACCAACAGATGGCGTAATGATTATGTCACTGGATTCCCACATAGCCGTGGTTTGAATCCCGGACCCGGCAACCTAAAACTCAGGCTGGGCGCGTGTGTGTGCGTGCCCATAATCCTGAGAGGAGAATGGAGGAGAAGGGATCGTGGAGTGGCCATCCCCCCAGGGGGTGATTTCTCGCTTTCTATCTCTTTTTGTCTCTCTGGAGAACACACCCTCACATGCCCTATAGCAAAAACCAAAACCAAAAAACAAAAAACAAAAAACCTCTTAAAAAAATTCTTACCTATGCAGTCATTCAGAACCTCTGAGTAACAGCTTTAGCCACTGGCCTTTAGCAGTGGAAAGATGAACAATCTTTGACCCGGGAGCAGACATGTCTTCATCCCAGACATGACTACTCCCGCCCAGAGTAGTCACCTCTCTCCCAGGTGGCTCATTTTCCCCACATTTTCCCCTAACATTCCACATCCTTAAAAAGCTCCAGCCCGCTGTGCAGGTGCCTATGGACTTCCTTGTGAGTACAGGGGTCCCTGAAAAGAGCTGGAGTGGTTAGAGTACCTATTGTTAGCAAGCCCTATGACCTTCCACAGAACCACCACCAGAGTAGAATGGCTTCTGCTATGTGTGAGAAGTCAGTAAGAGATGCCCAGTCCTCAGCTGAAGCAAAGCAACAGAAGTTGGAGGAGAAATTGGCTAGCCTCCCAGTTATTGGAAAACTGGATGTAGGAAAAGTCTGTTATCTGTGGGAAAAGGCCAGGCTGGACAGCTGCCTCCATTTGGAGGAACCTGACTAAGGTTTTTTATAGCCTGTGAGTCCAGGGATGCCCCTGCAAATGCTAAAAGGATTGTTAGAAGTTTGCACTGAAGCAGTAGGGCAAGGACAGTGGAGAAACAAAGGCAGACAGGCTGTAATTGCAGTAGCCTGGCCACTGTTACGGGCCTGTACAAATAAGTACAAAAAGGGAATTATAAGCTAGGCAAGAACTTGATCTTGGTGAAACTGAAGGGATCAACCACAAAGGAAAGATAAGAGGGAGAAACATAAAGGTAACAAAAAGGGATCTGAGACTTTTTTTTTTTTTTTGAGAGGTTTTTGCTATAGGACACATGCGCTCGCCAGACAGACAGAGAGAGACATAGAGACAGAAAGCGAGAAATCATCCCCCAGGGGGGATGGTCACGCCGCAATCCCTTCTCCTCCATTCTCCTCTCGGGATCTTGGGCATGCATGCACACGTGCCTGGTGTGAGTTCTAAGCCACCGGGTCCAGGACGCAAACCGCGGTCGACTACGTCGGAATCCAGCAACATAGCCATTACGCTAACTGCTGGTTCCCAAGGGATCTGAGACTTCTCTGCAGCAATTTTAGCAAGACATGATTTTAGCCTGGATTCTCCCCACCCCAGTCCAAGGATAATATAATCAGCCTAATTATGCTCTTCTAATTCTCTGGAAGGCATTGCCTAAGGACAAGCAGTTTATTCTATTATCTGCTCTAGAAGAAAAACTAAGACCCTGGCCAAGTGCCTCTCTTCTTATGAAAGAGTCTCGAGGTAGTCCTCACTGCTTGGTGTGATCTGTACTGTTGTCTCTTGGGAGGGTTGGAGTCCTGAGTGCTGGAATTTATGGGACAGTGGTTTATTCCATGATGAGGCTAGTATGTAGAAGATGAACTGTGGACTCATCCAAACTAGGACTGAGGCCACAGGACAGACTAGTGATGGCCAGGAAGGGGTCATGCTCTGACATGGGACCCCAGTGGGAGTGGATATGCCCTAAGATTTTAGTTTGGTTACTGCAGGGGAGTTCTAACAAGAACTGGAGTAGTAAAACTAGGACCAGTAGGCCATGCTAATTGGAATCCTGTTTGTTTGCAGTGTCCCTGGAGAATTGTGAATGTAGAACAGTATATAGTGTTAATAAATGGTGGTTTATCTCTTCTCTTTTAAACATAATTGAAAACATGGAAATGAGTGATAAATACCAAAAAACATCAGGGATCTGGGTGATCAGCAAAGTTTCTGGGCATTATCTGGTCGAGTAAGCCCCCCTTTGTGCCTTGGTAAAAAAGGGAGGCAGAGGGACTAGCGGTTGGCATAATGGTTACGTCACTGGACTCCCACACAGCTGACCACGGTGTGAGTCTCAGACCCAGCGGCCTGAAACTCACGCCAGGCATGTGTGCATGTGTGCCCCAAATCCCAAGAGGAGAATGGAGGAGAAGGGACTGTGGCATGGCCACCCCCACCCCCGGGGATGATTTCTCACTTTCTGTCTCTCTGCCTCTGTCTCTCCAGTGAGCGCACATGCCCTATAGCAAAAATTTCTCTCTGTAAAAAAAAAAAAAAAAAAAAAAAAGGGAAACAGATAGTATTGGAATCAAATTTGTCAGGAAGCTTTTGAGAAAGTGAAATTAATAGTAAAGCAAGTATAATTTTTAGGAAGATTTTTATTTTGTTTTGTTTGGTGGGACTTGTGGTCATATAAACCCATAGGCTGCTAAACTGACTAAAACAAAAGAATGGCCTCTTAAAGGCACAGCTGTGTGCTCCTCTGCAGTCACCTACCCTCTATGGAGCTGGGAAGTGACAATGGTTATTAGCAGCAGCGGTTGAAATCTCAGTTTGACTGATTCAAACCAAGGTGGTTCCACATCAGCATTGAGAGCTGAAATAAAAACCAAACAAAAGCCTTCATGCCCATGTTGGTTTTTCCTGCCTGGGTTAATAAAGGGGTACTGTCAGCTGCTGTTCCGGGATCCTCCAATGATAGCACATAGAAGAAGTTTGAATGGGGATGGGAGTGGGAACCTACCTCAGGTTGAATAAGAGATTACTTGTCAGAGTGAGAAATTTCCTGGCCTGCTAAGGTAGTCCCTGTGGGTCCCGCTGAGCCCTGGGCCCATTTGCTACCAGCCTGTACAGTCAGTAGCACGTAATTTCCAACTCCAATTGTTACAAGTAATCCCTGCCCCTTTGAGCAACTTGTGTGGTATGGCCGCTTGGGAAAGACCCCCAAACTGGGGACTACTTTAACCCATGGAGATCAAGCAACAGTTGTCCTTTTTAGTAATGAAGATTTGCCTTCCTCATCCTTTTTTTTATAGGTTTTTGACTTAAGGAGTGTGCACTTGTGCGCACGCGAGAGAGAGACTGTGAAGGGGGAGGATGGCCACGTTGCAATCCCTTCTCATTCATTCTCTTTCCAGGATCTTGGGCACACACGCATATGTGCCTGGCATGATTTTCAAGCCACCAGGTCTGGGACTCAAACCGTAGTCAGCCATGTAGGAGTCCAGTGATGTAACCCTTATGCCATCTGCTGGCCCCAACCTTCCTTGTACTCTTAAAACATTTATCTTATTGCCCAGTCTTGCTTTCCTGGAGTTCTTTTTTTTGCGGGGGTGGGGTGTGGAGAGTTTTTTGCTATAGGGCGCGTGCAACTCACCAGAATGACAGAGAGAGATAGAGAAACTGAAAGCAAGAAATTGCCCCCTGCAGGGGTATGGCCACACCACAGTCCCTTCTCCTCCATTCTCCTCTTGGGATCTTGGTATGCAAGCAAACGCGCCTGGTGTGAGTTTAAGCCACTGGGTCCAGGACTCGAACTGTGATAGACTACATGAGAGTCCAGCAATGTAGCCATTATGCTATCTGCTGATGCCTTTCCTGGAGTTCTTATAATGTTTATCATGTCCCCCATCTGGGCTGTCACTTAAACTGATGTCCACAACTGCGCTGACTACTGGGTGCATGGACTGCTGCCAACATCCAGCACAAAGAGCTTTTCGTGGGTGGTCATTCTTTTAATTAGACAGAATGGGAGACAGGGCATGGTAGTCATTGGCATTATTTTCTGTCTTACAGAAATTCTGTGTGCTTGCTGCTGTGTGTGTTGTTGTTGTGGACTAGACATGCAAGCTACCTCCCCATATCTGTCCGTAGGGAATTTGCAGAAGAGTGTCTAAGATTGTAAGGGTCACAAGGATGGACTGTGTGAGTGAACCAAACTGACACCATCTTGATAGTCCTCCACTTTTCTGCTGCACCCTTGCATCATTCAGTACTAGCTCTGGGCAGTTCTGCTTGAGTTAACATCTTACCTGAGACAGTCATTTAGATCCTCTGAGATAAGCTTCTATGGGCCTTTAACAATGGAAAGAGCAATCATCTTTGACTCTAGACAGTCACAGGGCTCTCAGGTAACTTGCTTCCCTGCCCATGATAACACACAGGGCAATCATGTCTCTCCCAGATGACTTGCTTGTATTACTGTCCATAAGTCTGTCCGTGCTACTCAGCCCTTCTCAGAAGTTCCAGGCAACTGTGCGAGGGGACAGCAAAGCAAAATGGAGCTGGGTAAAATGAAATCTGCAGCTATAAATGCAAGGGTCATTTATTGGCCTGACCATCCCTCCCTTTTTATAAGTTACCCTTTGATATGAAACTTCTATCAAATCCTCTAAGGAATTGTCTGCTTTGTTTTTAAGTCTCAGAGCCCAAACAAAGCCTCTTCTTCAGGATTACCCTCAGAGGTGAGACTAGAAGAACACATAACCTCTCACCCTGTCCCTCCATCCTCCACCCTGACACAGCCATGGCAGCGTGGATAAGCAAGAACAGAAAGTCACAGAAGTCAAACTCTAGTCTGCAGGGAGAGTTTTAAAATGGGCCATGTGCTCTTGTCAAGGTAGGGATTGGATTCCAAATTATTTTTGTATCTATGTGCCCTTTAGGTCATTTTGACAAGGTAATCGCCTTGTCAAACTCTCTCTGCCACTTCCCAGCTCCAAGTCCCGGGCCAGATACCTCTACCTTCTACAAAGAGAAATACCCGGGTCTGCCCTTCAAGATGTGCCCTGTAGATCTGGCCCAGCAAAATTCTCTCTTCCTCCCCCTCACTGTGGCCCACCTTGGGAGGTACTGGTTTCACCCAACCCATGCCTACTTCTCCCACTTCATTCCTAACCCTGTTTTGTCAGACGCTGCAGCAAGCAGTCCAACCAGCCTGTTCTTGTGAGGGGCAGAGACCACAGGGGGTGGGTGGGCCACAGGGAAGTGGTGCTCAGCACCCAGATGCCCACGAGAACATCCTGAACAGGACTGACTACTTTGGCCACTTAATAAAGGAGTGTGACTGTTCTTGGGGCTGCAGGTAGTTGGGGTAGCCTCTGTCTTCTCTGGGAGGGTCTATGGTATCTCAGTTCTTCTTATCCTCCTGTAAAGCCAGGGAAATTTGAAAGGTCTCTGACAGATTCACATCAGATCTAGGGCAGATGAGTGGGAGCAGAACATCAGGAAGCTAGACAACCTTGGGACCTCCCAGCTGGATATCTGACTCTTCTGGCCTGGAAATTTACTAGACCCTGAGCAGTTAGTGTTTCTCCTAATTTAAGCTACTCTGGGCTGGATTATATTCTCACTGTGTCCCCATCCCCCATTCTATCTCTGCGTGCAGACCCTAACTGAGGTAATGCCTGGCCATCTCTGTGATCTCTGTGGCCCAGGCTACCAGCAAGTTGAACCCTGACTTTGCTACTTAAAGATGTAGAGTGGAATGTAGTCTCTGGTGCAGGACTGACTTCATTAAAGCACAAAGGCTAAACTCTCTTGTCTTTAATAAAGTCAAACTATGCCATGGTTGACCATGGTTTGAGTCCCGGACATGGTGGCTTGCTTTCTCTCTCTCTCTCTCTCTCTCACACACATCAAGTTAAAATAAATAAATAAAAGTTAAATAAAATAATTCTTTAAACAGAAAACAAACAACAACAAAAAATTTACTGAGCCTCTGCTGTGTATAAGTACTTTACATGAATTAAAAAATTTAATCCTCCCAAGAAGACTCGGAGCTAATCTATCAGGCTGAGAAACTGAGAAACCAAAGAGGTTAAGCAATTTGCACAAGATCACTTAGCTAGTAAAGCAGGGAACCAGTATTGGGCACCAGATTGTCTTGGGCAGCCTACAGCTGTGGGGAGAATACAGGTAACAGAGAATTTTGTCTGAGAATGGCCTCTCAACCAACATAGGAATGTGAGAGGAGCAGAAGCAATGCAGGACGTAACTATTGTTAACCAA
The DNA here is from genome assembly GCF_000334495.1 of Tupaia belangeri chinensis. Taxonomy (NCBI): domain Eukaryota; kingdom Metazoa; phylum Chordata; class Mammalia; order Scandentia; family Tupaiidae; genus Tupaia; species Tupaia belangeri. Next base: position 3,995,918 of record NW_006159542.1, read on the forward strand.
TAATGTATTGCATAAGTGGAGAGAAGCAAGAGGAGTAGGTGTTGTATTTGTTGAACTCCTATCTCAGGTACTTTAGAACCAGATAGGGAATCCTTTTATTTTCTTAACAGATAGTCCTCAAATTCATTTTAGAAAGGAACAGTCTTTGTTTAGAAAATGCATGTGATCAATATTAGAAGGTGAAATCTTCAGGCCTGGGTTTCAGCTGTGGAGGAGGTTTCAGAGAGGGGGTGGAACCTTAGTGCATGAGTCAATGAAAGGAACTCTATGCTCTAATGCTCTAAGGGTGGGAGAAGGGTGGGAAAGAGCAGAGGAGGAGGAAGGAAGGGGAGGAAGAACAGAAGTGCGGGGAGGAAGTGAGGCTAGGGGCTGTCAGTGGGAAGGCCAGGACAGGAACCCCTGGTGAAAGGGTAGTTATAAGGGACTTTAGAAAACAGGAACATCTAGTGTGGGTTATAAATAACTTGCTGTATTGTGTGGATGTGAATTCTTCCTGTGACTTCTCCCTGCCTCTTTAGTTCTTTAGAAAAGTCTAATCATGGGCTATCCCATGGCCTGGTGGTTAAAACAGCTGGATATGTACAATGTAATTCCCAGATCCAGCAGCTTGAGAAACATGCTAGGCATACATATGTGCATATTCAAAATCCTAAAGAGAGGGAGAAATGGAGGGGAAGGAATTGCGGTGTGACCATTCTCCACAAGGGGACAGGGTACATTTTCACTTTCCTTTTCTCTGTCTCTCTCCGGCAAGTGCACATCAGCCCTGGCAAATTAAAAAACAACAACAAAAAAGGGATCAGCAGATGGCATAATGCTCATGTTGCTGGACTCCCACATAGTCGACCACGGTTTGAGTCCCAGATCCAACAGCTTAAAACGCATGCCAGGTTCGTGCATGCCCAAAATCCCAAGAGGAGACTGGAGGAGAAGGGATTGAGGTGTGGCCACCCAGGAACTGATTTCTTGCTTTCTGTCTCTCTGGTTGAGTGTTCACACCCTAGAGCAAAAATCTCTCTCTAAAAAACAAAAACAAAATCCCCAGAAAAGCATACTGGTGAATGTTTTGTATAAGTGGGATTCTTTGGTTTTTAGTTGGTGGATCTGGTGAAGAAGTTGTGATAGACCTCTGGGTTGACATAAAGCTGAGAAGAGACCACAGGAAGCAGGAAGAAGAGAAGGCATGACAGCACGAATCACCCAAGGACTTGCTGAAATCCTCGTGAAGGGCTTTCAGCTTTCACAGGCTATGAGACTGCATATTTATGCCGTCTGACCCAAATCTTGAGGGGGACAGAAAGACCCTCTCAATCAACGTGTAAATTACATTGATGAAGAAGGTGTTGTTTTCTTTACTGTTAGTATTTCAGGGGCTGAGGTAAGACTTCCCTCAAAAATTGGAAGCAAGGAAAAGAAGGTAGCCTCTGGAACAGAAATGTCTAATAGGATGAAGTGAAGATATACAGAATCATCCAAGAAGATGAAGACAGATCTTGTCAGTGACCATCCAAGTACTTATTTTTAAAAGCTTATTTATTTATTTCTTCTATAAGAAAATGAGACAGAGAGAGATAAAGGGGGAGGGCTGCAGACATAGCACCTCCAACAGGGTCTTGACACCGTGATCGACCAATAGCCTCAGCCAACCCAGATCATGGGCACACATGTGCCTGGTGTGCTCATGAACCCAGAATGCTCCCATTGGGTAAGTGTCTTCGAGCGTTGCATTTCACTGATGTTCTACCATCAGCTACCCAGTCAAGCACTTTCTAATCAAGCATTCCCCAGTGGCTGGTTCATCACTACACGAAGGATGCAGCCCAAGTCCCCTTGCAATCTTCTAGTTACCTTTTTACTTCTAAAGTATAGTTGTAGACAGAGAGGAGATATTCTAGTTACTTGGATACTCCAAATAGTTTTTCCTGGTAAATTAATAAATTAACATTATAGTTTATCTATCTGCCTTTCTAGTTTAGTTAATGTGAGTCTCTACTTGGGCAATGGCTTCCTTGCTCATGTTCTGATGAAATGAGGTCTTTTATTTTGTCAGGCTGAGAGGCAGGCCCTGTCCATAATAAATTCATCAAAATAATGAATGTCATTCATAGATCCTCTTGGGGAATTGCTTCACTGCCACCTCCTCACCCCAAAGGTGGCACCCTAGTATTGCCCAATTTTATAGATGAGGAAACTGAGACTTAGAGTAGCAAAATTACTTGTGCAAGGTCACACAGAGCCAGACATCTCGGTTGGCATGACTTCAGAGTCTATGCCATTTTCACAATGCTCCATTTCTGAGGTAATTGACTAGCAAGAAGGTATTTGATTATTGAGGACCTTCCAGCACACACTGTGAGCCTATTTCTAGCTAAGGTATTTTCCAGTTCAATGGTTCATATGTTCTTTCATTTATTCATCATCCATCCATCCATTCATTCATTTATTGAGTATTGGGCTCAACAAACCCTTTGACCCTAAGGATGTTTTAGCCCTTATCAAAAGACACTGATACTGGGAACCAGCAGTTAGCGTAATGGCTATGTTGCTGGACTCCCATGTAGTTGACCGTGGTTCGTGTCCCGGACCCGGTGGCTTAAAACTCACGCCGGGCGCGTGTGCGTGCGTGCCCAAGATCCCGAGAGGAGAATGGAGGAGAAGGGATTGTGGCGTGACCATCCCCCTGGGGGGTGATTTCTCGCTTTCTGTCTCTATGTCTCTCTCTGTCTGTCTGGCGAGCGCACGCGCCCTACAGTGAAAATCTCTCAAAAAAAAAAAAAAGACACTGATACTAACATATAAATTCTGATTTATGCATGAAGTCACTGCTGCCAGCCCATCTCTTTCATCACATATTGGCTTTATGGGGTTCCTTTGCACCCCAGGCTCTGCTATCAGTCCAAATGACCTCATAAACAACCTGCTTAACATGAAAAGAAGCAAGATTTCTGTTCTTTTTGTTGCCCAGCACACATCAACTCTTTCCGGCAACAACATCTCATTTTTTCCTGTGATGCACCATCTCTAATCCTCTTAGTTCATGCATTCTCAATAGTTTTACCTAGACGCCTAAGTATATCACAGATAAATGTGCGACTTGGGTCTGTGGAATCACAGTGTCATGTGCTCATGATGACAGCAATTGGTTCAGAGATGGAAAGGGAACCCTAGTTTGAACTAGTGATAATGAGGCCCTGAACTTTGGCTTAAATAGTTGGGGAAGAGACACTTTTTCTATTATAGTAGTCTTGAACTCATGTATATGACAGCCTGGAGTTATTGGCAGCTGTTTTGTTAGCACTGGAAGAGCTTGGCTGAGATTAGACTAAAAATTATTTCAGTTTCCTCCAGAATATGAAAAAAGCTTGAGAAAAAATGTTAAGAGTGAGGAAAAGGCAAAGATAGAAGAGTTTTAAATTTTGAAGAGACTGACAAAGCTCTGAGCTAGAATTTTAGAGACTGAAACGGAGGTTGGCTGGCAAAATCTTAGTGGAATTGCTGCATAGTTTTTAATTTAATTTGAGAAGGGCCAGCAGGTGACATAATGGTTACGTTGCTGGACTCCCACGTAGTCCATCGAAGTTTGAGTCTTGGACCCAGTGGCTTAAAACTCACACCAGGTACGTGTGCATGCATCCCCAAGATCCTGAGAGGAGAATGGAGGAGAAGGGATGCGGTGTGGCCATCCCCCCTGGGGGGTGATTTCTTGCTTTCAGTCTCTCTGTCTCTGTCTAGTGAGTGCATGCACTCTATAGCAAAAACTCTCTCTCTCAAAAAAAAAAAGATTAATTTGAGATTGGAGTTTATAAATTGATAGTGGTATTGATTTGCCCTATTGTAAAACTTCCCACAACAGCCTAGCTATTTGAATGCCAGAAGATAATTGAGTTCATCCAAGGTTGGCACAAATAGATAGAATTAAATAGATAGAACCAGGGGCCAGCAGGTAGCATGGTGGTTAAGGTGTTGGATTCCCCCATGGCTGACCGTGGTGCAAGTCCTGGACCAGGTGGCTTGAAAAACCACACTGGGCACATGTGCATGAGTGCCCAAAATCCCAAAAGGAGAATGGAGGAGAAGAGATTGTGGCATAACCATGACCCCTGGAGGGGTTGATTTCTCATGTACTCTCACTCTGTCTCTCCAGTGAGTGCACACTCCCTATAACAAAAACTTCAAAAAAAAAAAAAAAAAAAAGAACCAGAGAGTATGATAATAATCTATGAAAACAGTGTTATTACAATGATGTGCCATGAAGTTAGATAAAGGAAAAGAAGAAAGGTAAAAGCTACTGGCTTGGAAAATAATATATTAATATAAGTTTCCCTGGGCCTTGATAAGATTGAAGAATCATTGAAGTGTAGGTACTTCAACAAGCGACTTAGAAGGAGAGAAAGCTGTAAGTCAGAGTGTGGGATGCTTGAATTGATGACTTTGGAGGTGGTACAGCTACAGTTGATGATCAGAGCCAGGATCTAAAGGAGTTTATGGTTAGAGAACAGTGGAGGTCACTAGAGATGAGAGGCTGTAGGATCGATACCATCGAATCTCTTGCCTTTGCCATTTATAGGAACTCAAATCAAAATGGCATTACAAACTGGGAATGTAGTAGCTTTTGTTATTAGAATGTGAAGAGATGATTGAGCTTCGGGCACAGCTGAATCCATTAGTTCATATGATATCAACTAGATTTGGATTTTTCTCTATTTTTCAGCTCTGTTGTCCTCTCAGGTAGGTCTCAGGTAACTCCTACATAAAAAATTGTTTAAACTAAGCCAGACACAGAAAGAGAAATACCACATCTTCTCACCTTTATGTAGAAGCTAAAAATTTTGAGCTCATTGAGACTAGAATAGCGGTTACTAGAAGAGAGAAAGGTTAGGGTGAGGAAGAATAGGGAGATGTTTGTTAATGGATAATAATTACAATTAGATAGAAGGAATAAGTTCCAGTACTCTGTAGCACAGTAGGATGACTATAGTTAACAATAATTTATTGTGTAATTTCTTGTTTTTGTTTTTAGAGAGATTCTTGCTATAGGGCATGTGTGCTCACCAGGGAAACAGAGACAGAAGCGAAAAATCACCTTTCAGGAGGGATGGCCATCCTACAATCTCTTCTCTATCTCCTCTTGAGATTTTGGGCATGCATGCACATGTGCCTGGCATGAGTTTTAAGCTACTGAGTCTGAGACTTGAACTGTGGTCGACTACATGGGAGTCCAACAACATAACCAACTGTTAGTCTGGTGGTCCCTGTATATTTCAAGATAGGTAGAGGAGAGGATTTTAAATGCTCCCAACATAAAGTAATGACAAATAGTTGAGGCAATGGATATGCTCATTACACTGATTTGATTATTAAAGATCATATTCATACTTCAAACAACCACACTGTATACTTTTTTTTTGAGAGATTTTCACTGTAGGGCGCGTGCGCTCGCCAGACAGACAGAGAGAGACATAGAGACAGAAAGCGAGAAATCACCCCCCAGGGGGAATGGTCACGCTGCAATCCCTTCTCCTCCATTCTCCTCTCGGGATCTTGGGCACTCACGCACACGTGCCCGGCGTGAGTTTTAAGCCACGGGGTCCGGGACACGAACCGCGGTCGACTACGTGGGAGTCCAGCGACATAGCCATTACGCTAACTGCTGGTTCCCTATAATTTTTTTTTTTAAATAATTGTCAGAATATATATGTGTTTGCCAGAGACAGAGAAAGATAGCGAGAGGCAAGAGAGGGAGAAGGAGAAAGCATTCCCTCCAGGGAGTGTGGTCACACTACAATCCCTTCTCCTTTATTTCCTCATCCTGTCAGGATTTGGGGTATACATGCACATGTACCCAGTATGCTTTTCCAGCTGCTAGGACAGGAATTGGAACCCTTATTGCCTATGTGGAATCCAGTTCCCTTAATCATAAAGCCATGGGGCTGGCCCCAAAAAACTTGTTTAATATATAGCTCTTGGTACATTAGCATGATCAATCAATTATAGATTTTATAACTCAGTAAAACTGTCCATAACTTTTGATTAGAGAGTAGCATTTGTCTATGAATCTGTTTATTTTTCTTACTGGCCTCTCCTGGTGGTGTTTCCCCTGCTTACAAAGGAAATAACTAATGCAAATCAGAATGGAGTAGAGGAAATTTTGGCTTTCTTTTCCTTATATATTTTATTTAATTTATTACTATAAAAATAACTTATCCAAGTGGACTTAAATGCCTTATCAAGATTTCTACTATATAAGATGTTAATGAGGGAGTTGTGTGGTAAATAGTATGTGAAAGAAAAGTTTTCTCTGTTTTATCTGTGGGGTCTTTGTTCACATTTTATACTTTTTTTTTTGGACAGGTTTTTGCTATAGGGCACGTGTGCTCTCCAAAAAGACAGAGAGAGACAGAGAAACAGAAAGCGAAAAGTCCCCCCCAGGGGGAATGGCCACACCACAATCCCTTCTTCTTCATTCTCTTCTCGGGATCTTGGGCACACATGCACATGTGCCCGATGTAAGTTTAAGCCAGTGGGTCCAGGACTTGAATCACAGTTGACTACATGGGAGTCCAATGACATAGCCATTACACCATTTGCTGGTCCCCACATTTCACACTTTTTAATAGGTAAGTTTTGTGGTTTTTTTTTTTTTTTTTTTTAGAGAGATTTTTACAATAGGATATGTTCATTCACCAGAGAGACTGAGAGAGAGAGAGAGAGAGAGAGAGAGAGAAAATGTGGGAAATCACCCCCCTGTGGAGAACGGCCATCCTGAGCAAAAATGGTGACCTTCAGACACATGCAGAAACATGGTTCCATGAGCTGTCACTCGTATGGCAATGAAAGCAATTAACATATGAACACACTAGCTATGTGTTGTTCTCGATATTAAAGGAAGTCACATGTGTTTATCAGAATTGGCCGCAAAAGATCAGAAAAATCACATGACACCAGCTGTCCTTGCATCATCAGTCGATTAACACCTAAAAGCAACTGGCTTTGCATTCCATTTCCACTTCCCCCATTTTCTGCCCTGTAAAATAAGAAACCTGAGACTGGTTTGGGGTTGCAGCCAGCTCTATCAGAGAAGTTGGGCCCACCTAATCCTTGCTTTTCAATACTTGTATTATCTTTGTGTGTTTATTTTCATGTTTATTTCTCATTCACAGCCCCCACACTCAGAAAAATGTGTTCTGCTGAGCAGGTCCAGGCCAAGTGGTGGCCAAACAAACTGAATATGGGGTAAAGAGTCAGGTGAGTGGACACCCCTTGAGGCTGACTGAAGATAACTGAGTAAGGTATGGAACTCATACTGCAGAATAAAGAGATGACAGAGTAGACGAAGGAGATAACAAAGTAAAATGAGATGATAGAGCAAGAGAAGGAGTGGATTCAAGTATTGTTGGGTATAAAACTTGCAGACACAATCGACAGTGGCTTATATTAGAGTTTGTCAGGACATTGGAAAAATTTATTAAACAGTTTTTGTTTATCTGTATACCACATATACATAAGCTGCTGATGTGTTCTAAAAACTAAAATTGCTGGGAACCAGCAGTTAGCGTAATGGCTATGTCGCTGGACTCCCACGTAGTCGACCGCGGTTCGTGTCCCGGACCCGGTGGCTTAAAACTCACGCCGGGCGCGTGTGCGTGTGTGCCCAAGATCCCGAGAGGAGAATGGAGGAGAAGGGATTGCAGCGTGACCATCCCCCCTGGGGGGTGATTTCTCGCTTTCTGTCTCTATGTCTCTCTCTGTTTGTCTGGCGAGCGCACGCGCCCTACAGTAAAAATCTCTCCAAAAAAAAAAAAAAAAACTAAAAAACTAAAATTGCCAAGAGTTTAAATATTCTGGTAAATGTGTAAATTCCTTCATACAACTTTAATGGCCTTTCCAGAGGCATCAAATTCCCCTATTAAAATAATAATAATAATGATAAATATAAATAATTGATCATTAATAAATAATAATAATACATAAATAAAACTAATTATACTAATGTAATGCCATTAGTCACAAATTAGATAATCATTATAAAATATTATATATAATAAAAACAACTAATTGTTTGTATACTTTGTTCTCAATGTTTTCCATTTTGTTATTCACAGTTTCAAGATTGCTTCCCATGGGACCAGTAGTTAGCATAATGGCTATGTTGCTGGACTCCCATGTAGTTGACCGTGGTTCGAGTCCTGGACCCGGCGGCTTAAACTCAGGCCGGGTGTGTGTGCGTGTGTGCCCAAGATCCCGAGAGGAGAATGGAGGAGAAGGGATTCTGTCTTGGCCATCCCCCCAGGGGGTGATTTCTCGCTTTCTGTCTCTCTGTCTCTCTCGGTCTTTCTGGCGAGTGCATGCGCCCTACAGCAAAAATCTCTCCAAAAAAGATTGCTTCCCATGGAAAGGACTCTAACAAGTACCTAGGCTTTTAGAGCCCCTTAAAAACACTGTAAAAGGCTAATTATTCTTTTCAAGAAACTTCTGGAACCCTGCCTATCTGGTTGACATTAAATAATTATGCCCTTAATTGTTCGCCTCTCTCTCTCTTTTTTTTTTTGTTTCTTTCATTGGCATTATTTTAAAAATTTATTACCATCATAATCTTGTTTATATTACCTTGAATCGCATATAACTTTACAGTGTATTACATTTCTTTTTCCAGAGGGAATACCATGCATGTCAGTCACTACAGAGACATTAAAATCCCCACTTCATCATTCAATAGCTTTTCATTGTTTTTCCCGATTTGTTTGCCTCTCTTTACACTGGTATGGTTACTCTCCGAATTCCTTCCAGAACATGTTAATGCTATTCTTAAATTTATTAAGTTAGAAAGTTTTCAACATACTCATCTTACTAGAAGTTCCTTTTTTTTTACCTTCTACAGTCCCCACCTATAGCTACCCCTTGGGATATTCTGTGAGTCCTCAGAGCATCCACTAGACACTGGTCAGCCCTAGCATTCTGTTGTATAAAAACTACTCAACCCCTAACTCAAAAAAATGTTAAGAAAGGGGGAATAATCATGGGAAAATAACAAAAATATATTAATTATTTAACTATGTAGATAAATGATTTCTGATATATCACTTTTAGAACTCCAGTTTAATGAGAAAAAAAAATGTCCAGGATTGGTTTTCTGTAAAAATCAGGCCTCTTATGTAAATGTAATCTCTTGTGGACTCACAAATGACCAAGGACAGTGTGACTGTTGCTCTCCTCTTATCCCCGAGAAGATCGGTTGTCACTCCTCTTCTGATTCTATTAAGCAAATTGCCTGAACTATGGCATTTGTTTTTCCCTAGGTAGTCTGGCCTAAGCCCATTCCAGGTGCTCTAGTGGTATTCACTGTAAGATCAAGCGTTGTACACCCAATTAAATACTGACAAATGGCCCACTGTCCATTTGAGAGAACTAGAAACTACTGCAGGCAGCTTTAGAGAACAGGCATTCAAAATGCAGCTGTAAGGTCATTTGAAATGTCAAACATTATATCTACCTATCTGTGTGATGCCTTTGCCTCATAATGACACACATTGGATCTGGATTTCTATACAAAACCATCTGCATGGGATATGGTCTTCTTTTTTTAACATTTTTTTCATTAATTATTTTTGGAGAGGTTTTTGCTATAGGGTGCATGCGCTCACCAGAAAGACAGAGAGAGACACAGAGACAGAAAGTGAGAAATCACCCCCCAGCGGGAATGGCCATGACGCAATCCCTTCTCCTCCATTCTCCTCTCGGGATCTTGGGCACCTGTGCACCTGCTCCCGGAGTGAGTTTAAGCCACTGGGTCCAGGACTCAAAGCGTGGTCGACTACATGGGAGTCCAGCAACATAGCCATTATACCAACTGCTGGTCCCAGGATATGGTCTTCTAACAGTATTTCTGTAGATATGAAGGATCTTCATAAACAGATCATAGATTTGCAGGATAGTTTTCTGCCCTTGTTTAATCTTTCTGATCTTGCCTCTAACATTTTTTTTTTTTTTACATTTTTTTTTTGAGAGGTTTTTGCTATAGGGCATGTGTGCTCGCCAGACAGACAGAGAGAGACATAGAGACAGAAAGCGAGAAATCTCCCCCTAAGGCGGATGGTCACGCCGCAATCCCTTCTCCTCCATTCTCCTCTCGGGATCTTGGGCATGCATGCACACGCGCCCAGCGTGAGTTTTAAGCCACCGGGTCCGGGATGCGAACCACGGTCGACTACGTGGGAGTCCAGCGATATAGCCATTACGCTAACTGCTGGTTCCCTTGCCTCTAACATTTTAAATCAACTCAAAGTCACTCCCATTGGAAATTCTCTTTAAAAAATTCTGTTATATCACAGATATTTTCTATTAAAACTGACTTAGAAAATTGTTTTAAAATCTTTTTGCGAGTGTACATGTGATATGTTATGTTACATACTATATGTTATATGTCTATGCGATAAAAGGCTATAAGGAATCCCATTTAATTTGGTTTACAAAAAAGAGTGCTCATACAAATTAATTTAAACACTTTTTAAAATTTTTATATATTTTTAATATTACATTTAATCACATATATCTTTACAGTGTATAACATTTCTTTTTCTAGCATGATTACCATGCATATCAGCCAAGACAAAGACATTTCCATAAGCTTGTGGTTTATTTCTGGGGTCTCTATTTCATTCCATTAGTCCATCCATCTGTTTTTGTGCCAATACCATGCTGTTTGGTTGCACAGGATTGTATAAGCAATAAAAGGTCTTTAATGATTCCAGAAAAATTCTATGAGTGCCTTTTCTAGATCTATGAAGACTGTCTCTGGTATTTTTATTGGAATTGCATTAAATATATAGATTTATTTGGGTAGAATTGCCATTTTGATTATATTAATTCTTCCAATCCAGTAACTTGGGAAGTCCTTCCACTTTTTGGTGTCATTGTCAATATCTTTTTAAAGATTTTCAGTTTTCTTTGTAAAGGTCTTTGACTTCCTTAGTTAGGTTTATCCCTAGGTATCAAAAACCTTTTGTGGCTATGATAAAAGGGATTCCTTTCTTCAGATCTATGTTGTTCAACTTGTTATTCGTATATAAATGTTGTAGATTTTTGGATGCTGATTTTGTATCCTGCCACTTTACAGTATTCATTTGTTACTTCAAGAAGTTTTTTAATGGAAACTTTTGTGTCTTCTAAGTATACCGTCATGTCATCTGCAAATAAAGATATTTTCAACTCTTCTTTGCCTGTTCAAATGCCTTTTATATTTTTAAGTTCACATAACTTGAAATCTTTGACAAATAAGCCAGTTTCAAATATTGGTAAAAGACAAGTTTTGTAAGTGAAGATCTTCACAATTTCTAACATATATTTAGTCCAGGGTTTTAGTGCTCAGGTGACATCATGTTTAATTTAATATAATTGGTTTAATAAAACAGCTAATATTTATGTGTTATGCATTATATGTTACATGGTAAATATTTAACAGGATAAATCGATTAGTGACTAGCCTTCTTTTAATATTTTGTTCCTCACAGATAATCAAAAATAATAGCTTAAAAAAAAGGGTTTAAAGTGCTGTTTAATAAGACTGGTTTTCCTAGAGTTCAATTTTTGGTTCTCTTATGGTTCAGTTATAAAAACTGTAACTAAAAGTGGTGATAACAAAATCTTGTGAAGGAAATTTTCATATGTAATCCATATATTAGTCTTTGGGTTGTTTTGCTTATCTCTGAAAGTCATATCTGACTACTGTAGTCTGCCATGTATTCTGGTTTTGGTTTTAATGCCAAGAGACACTGAGTTAACCCTTTTTTCATCCCTAAGGTGCTTAAAATCTTTAACTTTCATTTTGTACAGACAGTTACATCAAATGTTTAAGCTTTTGTTATCTTTGACAAGATTTCTCCAAAATCAAATGCTAAATTAAGTTCTTTTAACCTCAAAATAACTTTCTGGATGTTTACAGAGGGCCCCTGAAACAGTCAAAAGACAAATGTTAAACCAATCAGGCTTATTTTAATATATTAAATGATATTGGGAAACATTGTCAAATTGAGTAATTTTAATTTATTTACATTGTATTTAAGTTACATGTATGGATAAATTATACATACATCTGTAAATATATATATTCTATATTTACATATGTATTTGTATTCCAGAATAACTGGAAATTCCATGAAATCTATGATGTGGTATTCATCAGGCTGTTACAGGTGATATGCCATAGATACTGCCAAATTTATTTATCAGTTGTAAATTACTGTCAGATCTTTAACTAGGGTTAGTTCACATCTTATCCATGGGTAATTGCTTTTCTAAAAGCTTTTTAAGATGGCTGTAATTGGGACCAGCAATTAGTGTAATGGCTATGTCGCTGGACTCCCACATAGTCAACTGCGGTTTGAGTCCTGGACCCGGTGGCTTAAACTCACGCCAGGCGCGTGTGTGTGTGCGTGCCCAAGATCCTGAGAGGAGAATGGAGGAGAAGGAATTGCGGCATGGCCATCCCCCAGGGTGTGATTTCTCGTTTTTTGTCTCTCTCTCTCTCTGTCTGTCTGGTGAGCGCATGCACCCTATAGCAAAAACCTCTCCAAAAAAAGAAAAAAAAAAAGATGGCTGTAATCCTAATGTGTTACCTCTTTAAGAAAATCCACAAAGAGGATGGAAAGAAGATGTACTCTTACAAGTACAGGTTTCTAATAATCTAATCATTTAACTAGATAAAAATATTCTATTTTCTATAGGAAAAAACTAATCAGTTTTCTAATATGCAATCTAGTTCTTCCTAAATCCTTATAGATCTCATTATTAAGTTAGCATACTGTAATATTTCCTATTTTGGGTCTTACACATTTTATAAAAATTAAAAATTTTGGGCTAATCTAATGTAGCTGTTCATTTCTGCACTCAGAAATTTGTTAAGCAGGTTTTTGTTACTATAGTTCGTACATGTTCATTAGCTACTAATATACTCTAAAGTTTAAAGTTACTAAAATAAAAAATACTAGTCAATATGGATATATGTAATTCTAAAAACCACTTTGTAAAGGCACTAATCCTTTTAACATGCTTCACCACTCCTTATGGTATTCCTTGGGAATTGTGTCAAAAATCTTGCTTATGTTCATCTTTCTACTAGTCTGCAGAATCACCTGCCAAGAGCTCCATGTAGCAGCTATCCAGCTCCATAGACTCAAATTAGAAAAAGAAAAAGGGAGATATGTGGAGAGCAGCCATTCTGAGCAAACATGGTGACCTTCAGACACATGCAGAAACGCAATTTTGTGAAGCGTCATTGCATGGCAATGAAAGCAATTAACATATGAACACACTAGCTGTGTGCTGTTATCGATACTGCAGAGTAGTATCAGGTTAAGAGAAGTCACATGTGTTTATCAGAATCGGCCCAAAAATATCAGAAAAATCACATGGCACCAGCTGTCCTTGCATCATCAGCTGATTAACATCTGAAAGCAACTGGCTTTGCATTCTATTTCCACTTCCTTCATTTTCTGCCCTATGAAATAAGAAACCTGAGACTGGGTCAGGGTCACAGCTATCTCTATCAGAGAAGTTAGGCCCACCAAATCCTTTCTTTTCTATACTTATATTATCTTTGTGTGTTTATTTTTATGTTTATTTATAATCTGCAGTTCCTGTACACAGAAAAACGTGTTCTGTTGAGCAGGTCCTGGCACCCCCAGGGGGGATGGCTATGCTGCAATCCCTTCTCCTCTCTGGATTTTGGGTACACATGCACATGTGCCTGGTGTGAGTTTTAAGCCACCGGGTCTGGGACTTCAACTGTGGTTGACTATGTGGAGTTTAGCAACATAACCATTATGCCCCTGATGATTCCAATTTTGGTTTTCTTTTTCTTACATTAAAAAAAAAAACTTATTATGGTTTTAAAAACCTTATCTAAGTGGGCTTAAATACCTTGTAAATATTTCTAGTAAACAGGATGTTAATGAGGTAAGTGCGTGGTATATGGATATGCAAAAAAAGTTTTTCCTGGTTTATCTGTTGGATCTTTGTTCACATTTCACACTTTTCTATAGGTAAATTTTGAAAATATTACTTATTTTATTCATGAGAGAGGATGTGGGTGTACACATGAGAGAGAAGAGGTAGACAGGCATGCTCAACAGTGTCCTGTCACCCTGTGATCCTTTCTCCCTAGTTCTTCGGTTCCTTAGCATCTTGAATGTGTGCATACCTGATGCATTTTCAGGTCATCCCAGGATCTGAACCTGTGGTCAGTCATGTGACTTCTAGTATTACAGTTCAGTACACTACCACCTGTGCCCCTGAGGCTGGGCCACATTGTTTCTGAGAAATTTTCAAACTGGGGCCAGATGATAAAGCAGCAATAAAATACGATCTGTGAGGCTGCCCCACATGGGAAAATTCTGGTTCATGTCTGGAAAACCTCTCTGAACACACTGGGTATATATGCTCAAGATTCATGGCTGGTTGAGGCTGGAAATAGATTGCTGATGTCAAGGCCCTACAGGAGGTACTGTCTCTCTGTAGTATCCAGGCTCCTGGATAATAGAGATAGTTTGTGGCTCACTGGACAATGCACCCACACCTGGTGTGTTTTTCAAGCTACTGGCTTTAAAATGTCAATGCTGGACCAGCCAGTGGTATGATGACTAAGACAACTGGATCCCACATGGCCAACTACATATTTTGAGTCGTGAACCTAGCAGCTTGAAAAACACATCAGAAAACACATGGATGTGTGCGTGCATGCCCAAAGTTCTGAGAGGAGATGGAGGAGAAGGGATTGAGATGTGGCCATCTCCTTTGGAGGGTGGGGAGTTATTATCTCACTTTCTCTCTGTGAGTTATTATCTCACTTTCTCTCTGTGAGTATTGCATGCCCTATAGCAAATTTTTTAAAAAAATCAATATTATTTTCTGTGTTCATCTTAATCTCCAGAAGCTTTGACTCACTGAAGGATTTAGTCTTTATTGGCCAACTGATATTGTTCCGAGAGGTGTAGTGAAGGGAATTTGAGGACTTGATCAAAGATATGTGCTTTGGTTACATACAGTTCCCTCTACCATAGCTGGGTTAAATCATGCCTATTAAACAGGAAGAAAGGAGGACTATGTGACAGGTACAGGGTCGAGTGAAGAGGAAGAGGTTGTGGAATGATGCATTTCTTAAACTATTAAAAGAATACTATGTTGATTTGAGGTTGACTTATTTTACGGTCCCAAGAGAAAAATATGGGGCTACTGTATATTAAGTTTTGGTTTGGTGTAAGGAAGAAATTTCTAATGGAAATTAGAAGAAATTTCTAATGGAAATTAGAGCTTTCCAAAACTACCTTATTACAAGCCACCAGCTTCTCTTTTCTACTCCACTATGAAAATCTTCTACATATATTCCTTATATCTCTGAGGCCCTCTCCAATTCATTAGCCACATTGTACCCAACTTGATCCTATGAAAACACAGATATAAGCCTGTCCTTTTCCTATACCCTTCAATGACTTTCAGCAACTCTTGGGATAAAGACCAAAATCCTTATTATGGTCTATAAGGCTGGGTTGGTCTGGTCCCCCATACTTTACAGCTTCATCTCACATGACATTCCCTATTATTCGCAATGGTCCAGTCAACTGGTCTCTATTATTCACTCCCTTGAACTTGCCACAGGGCCTGAGAGCATGTTTTTGTTTCTTCTGATGACACTACACTTTCATTTTATCTAGTCAGTGCCTGCTCTCCTTTCTGATGTTAACTCAACCATCTCATTTGCAAGGATGCCTTCCTGGACCTTTCTGTCTTGGTCTATTAGATGTTCTCATAGCATCATGTACTTCTCATTTATAACTCTTTCCAAAACTTGTAATTTAATGGTATTTGTATGAATTTTTGATTCATGCCTGAAAGGTCCATGGGTACAGAGATCATGTCTTTTTCTTCTTTTATCCTTATCTGACTCCTCAGCAGAGAGCACAGTGCCTTACACAAAGTAAGTACTCAAATGAATGCATGAACAAATGATTCAAGAACTGACTGAAATATTTAAGTGAGAATTGTACTCCCTTTGCCAGAGATGTTTTAAAATGAGGCTATGCAAACTCAAAGCTTTTCTTAGACTCCGAGTCTATAATTCCAGTAATATAGGTTTACTTGGTTAAGAAACAGATGAGTTTGCTGAATTGCTGTGGTGGAAAATGTTTGAGCGCCATCTAGTAAGCAGAGGAAATGTTCTTTTTCACTGTTAACATTGTTCATTCATTCAATTACGCATACTGTTCCACACCATTCACGTAGGTTATGATGTCAGTGTGCCCTGAGGAGTTATGCAGCAGAGCATCTTTGGCTCTCAAGGAGGTCATTAGATTTTGGTCAATGTAGATTCATGAATAATAGTGCTATGATCTGAATGTGTCCCTCCAGAGTTCAAGTGTTGGGATTTGGTTGTATTGTAAAGGCATTAAGAGGAAACAACCCATGAGATTAAGAAGTTGAACCTTGGGACCAGCAGTTAGCATAATGGCTATGTTGCTGGACTTCCATGTAATCGACCGTGGTTCGAGTCCTGGACCTGGTGGCTTAAAATCATGTTGGGCACGTGTGCTTGTGTGCCCAAGATTACGAGAGGAAAATGGAGGAGAAGGGACTGCGTCGTGGCCACTCTCCCTTGGGGGTGATTTCTCGCTTTCTGTCTCTCTCTGTCTTTCTGGCCAGCACACATGCCCTATAGCAAAAACCTCTCCCCCCCAAAAAAAAAAGAAGTGGATCCTTTGGGAAGTGATTGGTGTGGCATCCCTATGATTGACTCCTGCTAACTTTATAAGGTGAGCGACCAGAACAGTGACTTGGACACAGGCACATGCATCCTGCTCTATCACCATGTGATGCCCTTTGCCATGTTACCCTCCAACAAGAACATCCAGGTGTAGTCCTCAGACCTTGAACCTCCAAACCATAGGTTGGATAAACCTCTATTCTTTTTTAATTACCCAGATTCATATAAGTATAATTTGATCAGATGTTTCACATGGGAGAATCAGCCAGTAGTTGATGGTTAAAGAATACTTTTAAGAATGGGATATCTTAGGGTGGGTGAAGAAATAGAGTCTGAGGAAGAACATTGAGGAAGAACATTTCTATTAGCAACACAACAGACTAGAACAAAAAACGTACTGGTCCATGAGATAAGGTACACTGAAGGCATGCTTTCCAGAACACTGATTAATGCGGTTGTTGGGAGGGATTTTAGACCAAGCGAATAGAAGCAGTAGAAAGGAAGTGGTTGAAGAATTAAAATGGAAAGGAAACAAGTACTGGGTCACTGGGAAGTCATGACACATTTTTGCATAGAAAAACACATCATGACTTTCCCGATGACCTAATAATAGATCAAGATCCTATGGTAAAGAAGAAAATAGGCATAGGGTTCATGCTCATAGACTAGAATCTACAGGATCATGATTACATTCTGTGTGTGTGTGTGTGTGTGTGTGTGTGTGTGTGGAGGGTCATCTGTACCATTGCCTCCAGAGGTGGTGTTTAGAGTGAGACAAATTTAAAGATAAGAGAAAGCAATGCTTGGGGCCAGCAGGTGGTGTGGTGGATGCGACTCCCACATGGCCGTCCACAATTCAAGTCCAGACCTGGCTGCTTGCTTTCTCATGGGTCCCTCTCTGTGTTTCGCTCTAGTCAGATTTTAAAAAATAATAAATAAAAGTTAAGAAATATTTCTTTGAAAACATAAAGATAAGAGAAAACACATGCTCTGGGAGTTGAGTATAATCTTTTTATTCATGTCTTGCACAGAGTTTATTGCAGTGACTAAAACTGTTTTGATAGTTGATAATATCAGAATTCCTTTAGAGAGAGAACTGGTTTTTGTTTAGAAAAATACTTCGATTAACTGATTGATAGCAAATGACACATAAAGCAAGAACCACAGCAACAAAGTAGAATGATTATAATGTTCTGCCGTAAAAAAGAATGAAATTTGTTTGTGAGGTTAAAGAGGAAGAATGGGGAAAAAAAGAGGAAGGATGAAGAGGGAGAGTATAATTTGATCAGATGTTTTACATGGGAGAATCAGCCAGTAGTTGACAGTTAAAGAATACTTTTAAGAATGGGATATCTTACGGCGGGTGAAGAAATAGAGTCTTTGGGAAAAGAGTAGGTGAAGGAATAGAGTCTGAGGAAGAACATTGAGGAGAAAAATAGAGAGGCATAGCATTAATGGGACAAAGAAATGGCGTATTATCTATTGAAGATAACTTTGTATTATTATCAACTGGACTGGGGAGAAATGCACACATGTTGGAATATTCACTTTATAAGCTAAATAATGTGATTGAATATATAAAAGAACTTGAAATAAAAATATTCTCTAGAAAATAAGTGAATGAATAAATAAAAATTAAATAAAATAATTATTTAAAAAAGAATGGGATATCTTGGGCCAGCTGGTGGTGTGGTGGTTAAAGCAGGTGGATCCACATGACAGACTTTATGGTTTAAGTCCCTGACCCAGCAGATTGAAAAACATGGAGGGTGCATGTGCGTGTGTGCCCAAGCTCCTGAAAGGAGAATGGAGAAGAAATTGTGGTATGGCCATCCTCCCCGCCCCTGAGGGGGGGTGATTTCTCAGTTTTTTTACTTTCCTCTCTCTCTCTCTGGCAAGCATGCACACTCTCTCACAAAAACTAAAAACAAAACACAACCAAAAAAAGAAAGGGACTATCTCAAGCTCAGTATAAGGTAACTTTCATTATTGAACTTCCTTAAAGTTTTTGAGAAAATATAACCTACTCACATTGTTTGTATAAGTAGGATTTTCTGCAACCATTGTGGAAGGAATTGAAGGTAGCTCACAAGGAGGCTGGAGCATGGCAGTTGAGTGAACATGAGAATATACTCCCCTGAGAACTTACAGAAAATGTTGACAAAGTTTCAGATTTCCCTAGACTGTAGAATTGGAGTCCACACCAGTATCCTCTAGAATTTAAAGGGCTGGGAAGCCCCAACTTATAACTGGATTATGCGAATGTAGAAATAACATATCAAGAAAGTTGACTTTAAATTTCTTGGATGAGAAAAAGAATATGGATATCCAGAACAAAATTTTACATCACTTGAGTATATATAATCAAAGCTATATAATTTTAGAGGCTGGCAAGTGGCATGGTGGTTAAGGTGCTGGACTCCCACATGGCCAATGGTGGCTCAAGACCTGGATCTGGTGGTTTACTTTCTCATTTCCCCTCTTTCTCACTGGTCAAATTAAAAATAATAATAAATAAAATTAAATATATATATTTAAAGTTATATCATTCTTTTGGGGACTGAGAGGTTGAAAGGGTAGTGATCTCTGTTCTGAGCAATGTTGCCAGTATCTCTTGGTGACCCAGAAGGCTAGAATTACCTTTTGGGAGAACACTCAGATACAAACCATCAAGAAACTGATAGGAATCAGGTAGATGAAGTTCTTTCTGCAGTGTGCTGGGCCTCGTTGTATGCTGCCACTCCGTTCTCTGTTAATGACCCCTCAGCAATTACCTCACAGCTGGTCCTCATCAAAAACACTGTAGGAGGAGCCTGTTAATGGAGATGGATCTGTGCCCCAGCCCAAAGGTATAAAAGGAAAAACAGAAGACCTTTCTTGATATATCCATTGGGAAGAAGAGCTCCAAGTCCTGTCTACAGACTTTTTCTATCTACTGGATCACGAGGAACAAGATCTCATATTCAGGAGAGACTTTATTTTGTCAGCAGGTGGCATTTACAGAGTATGCTAGGTGCCTAAGTTTTCTTGGAGTGGTCATCCCTGCCATGTGTGGAGTTTTTGACAATTACAGATGGATATGTGTCTCTCTTGTGACCAGCTGCCCGCTTGGTGTCCACATTGTAATAGCTCTAGAGAAAGGCCTGGGCAATGACACCTTTCTTCTGGGCTAGCCTCAAACCCTGCCTAGCTTCCGTACAGAGCTTTATGACAATGGAATTATCCCCACTCTTCAGGCATTAATCTGCTGGGTGTTTGTTGTAGTCTGGTAGATGAAACATGTTTAAGATGTGACCTGAAAATGACCAGAATATAACCATCTGCCGGCGAGATGGTTAAGGGCACTGGACTTCCACATGGTCAACTGAGGCTGGAGTCCCGAACCTGGCAGCTTCCTTTCTCACTTTCTCTCCCACTCTCCTTTCTCTCTCTCTCTCTCCATCCCTCGCTGGTAAAATTTAAATAAGTAAATAAAGCTAAATAAAATAATTCTTTTTAAAAAATGACCAGAAGAGTCCAAGTGAGTTTGGGGAAAAGCTCACAGGATTTTATTTTATTATTTATTATTATTTTTAAAAATTATTATTAATATTTCTCCTACACCACAGGATTTTAAAGTCTAATTTTGCCATGCAAATCATGTGAACACAAAACTTTATCATGCTATTATTTGAGAAACTACTACCGTTAGGTAATTGGCATGGCTTCATCTGTTGGTATATACAAATTCCTTTGTTCATTCCTTCATTCAATGAACACTTGTTGAATATGTGTTTGTGTAAGACACTTTCAATGTTAAGGAGATAATCCACAAGACCACCTTCGCTTCTGACACCAATTGTGGTTTCAGGTCTAGATGATCCCAAAACAACTTCAGGTTTGATAATTCACTTGGAAGATTCACAGAACTCATTGAAAGATGTCATATTTGCAATTACAGCTTTTAACTATAAAAGGATACAGATTAAAATTAGCCAAGGGAAGAGATGCATAGGGAGGAGTTCAAGAAGTTTCCAAGAGTAGAACCATCATTGGGGTCAAGACTAGTGCTACTTTTCTGGCAACAACATTAGACATGCATGGAGTATTGCCTAACATGGGTGCTCATCTGAGCTTCAGTGACCTGAGATTTTTTTTGGAGAGGTGTTTTTTGTTTGTTTGTTTTTTTGAGAGGTCTTTGCTATAGGGCGCGTGTGCTCGCCAGACAGACAGAGAGAGACAGACAGAAAGCAAGAAATCACCCCCCAGGGGAGATGGCCACGCCGCAATCCCTTCTCCTTCATTCTCCTCCTGAGATCTTGGGCACGCCCTCACCCGCCCCCGGCGTGGGTTTAAGCCACCAGGTCCGAGACTCAAACCACAGTCGACTACGTGGGAGTCCAGTGACATAGCCATTATGCTAACTGTTGGTCCCAGTGTCCTGAGTTTTTAATGGGGTTTCCATTATGCAAACATGATTGATAGCCTATTGAGTGACCTTTAGTCTCTAGCCCATCTGGAAGTCAAACTGATACTGAATGGCCAAAAATACCCATAATAAATTACTGTTAAATTATCTGGTGTGGCTCAAGGCTCCTAGATGAACAAAGGCATTCTTATCTGGAAAGCACATTCTAAGCACCTGGCGATCACCTCTCAGTGACTGAGGGTAAAGGCATGATTTCCCATTTAGAAAGCCTCGTTCTTTACCACACAGAAATGGTGTAGGTTCAGGGAATACAGCAGTAAGCAAACAGATACAAATCCTCGCCCTCCGGGAGCCCACTATCACATTTAGAAAAATGCTGTGAAGTGTCATGCTCAGAGGCCCCACTGGCTTATTAGATTGAAGTACATCGTTTTTCTAGAAACAATTCCCCAGAAAGTCCTAGGAATCCTTGCAAATAAAACCTAAATGTCACTTATATTAGCACTTATTCTCTTGGAATCCTGAGGTAGAAGAGGAGAGGAGAGAGATTTCTCTTACAGAGAGTGGAACCCCTGCCAGCAGTTCCTTCAGATGAGGTTGCTGTGCTGTTGGGCCCCTGATGACAAACTTCCTCCTTATGTTTGTCAACTCTCTCCTTTCCCAAGTAGTCAAACCCTGGACATCAGACCCTGTGGTGGGAAGGACTGTTCACTCCAAATGCTGAGCCTTGTGGATCTGTCCTGCAGTCTTCTTTATCTGTACTTGCCTTGTCATTCCAGTCTGGAATCCATCATTCCAGATCCCTTTGGGGGTTCAGTCCATCTCATAAATATGAACACACGTTCTCTGATGCTGGAGACCCAGAGAACTGTCATGTGGTTCATAGCTAAGAAGGCCAAAGAGGCCCTGGAACAGAGCATACGTCTGCATGCGGAAAATAAATGCACTCCCTCCAAACTCAGAGCAAAGACCATGAATTCTCAGAAATGGCAGCAAGAATCCTGCTCAAGAAGATGGTCTGGGGGACTGGCAGTTAGCATAATGGCTATGTCGCTGGACTCCCATGTAGTCAACCGCAGTTCGAGTCTCAGATCCGGTGGCTTAAACTCACGTTGGGCACAAGTGCGTGCGTGCCCAGGATCCAGAGAAGAGAATGGAGAAGGGATTGTGGCATGGCCATCCCCCCTGGGGGGTGATTTCTGTCTCTCTGGTAAGTGCACGTGCCCTATAGCAAAAATCTCTCTAAAAAGAAATTTTAAAAAAAGAAGATGGTCTGGAAGGGAGAGTTCCAGAACTTCCTACCACAGGAAGATGTTGGGATGGAGAGGAGGAGGCTAGATAGGAACAAGTCAGGTAAAGCGGCCCTGCCTACAGCCTAGGAGTGGTAGTCAGGGGAACCCACATGTGAAAGGGTCAGCTTTAAATACCTGCCAAGTCCAGAGGGCACAAATCCACGTTATGATAGCTTCAGCCAAGTCTGAACTTTTTGCTCCTCTCTGTTCCTTCTCCCTTCCTGAGCTCTGATCTCAGAGAGGCCAGAAGCTGCTCTTAGGGATCTGAAAAAGAAGCAATGTAAAAAAGAGAAAATGATACTTCCCCCAAGCCTGCAGTTTTTCCATAGTGCCTTAGCCCAGGAGAAAGGAGAAGACTTCTCTTACAACAAACACCAAGTGTTAATACATTATGGAGGACATCCTAATTTCAGAATCAAGTCTATGTTTGTGACTTACAGTAACCTCTGGCACATACAGGTGTGGTTTATTAAATGATCCAGTATTGATGAGGACACCAGGTACAGACGAAGAGGGAGAGAGACTTTATTTCTCCTTTTCTTCCTCCTCACATAATATTTTGATCTTATCTTCTGTGCCTGTGGCTGCTCTTGTCACTCATATGCTTTTGAAGTCTTGGACCAGTGGACTCAGCATGATCAACCAGGAGTATCTTACAAGCTTTATCTATTTCCATTTTCAGACAATATCTCATGAGAATTCACTTTATTTTAGAAAAGTGTGTATTTAAAGTGGAAAATGTGTATTTATTAACATTCATGCTGGGACCAGCAGAAGGCATAATGGTTATGTCACTGAACCCCCACATGGCCAACCATGGTTCAAGTTCCAGACCCAGTGGCTTTAAACTCACGTTGGGTGCATGCCCAAAGTCCTAAGATGAGAATGGAGAAGAAGGGACTGCAGCTTTGCCCATCTCCCCGGGGGATGATTTCTTGTTTTCTGTCTCTCTGTTTCTTTGGCAAGCACTTGTGCCCTATAGCAAGAATTCTCTCTAAAAAAAAAAAAAAAATCACGCTCCCCTCATACAAGACCATATAAAATTTCTCAACATTCATTTAGACATTGTCTACATAGTTAAATGGTATGTAGTTTAGCTTCTAATCTCAAAATAATAAATTCTTCAATATGAGTGCTCATTTTCCAGTCAAATACTTGAAAAGCACAATTAAATTCTTATTTCTGTGTGTCTGCATTTAATTTTACTGACATAGCACTCCCTTAAGAACTTTTTTGGAGATCTGGTCTGGTGTTGGTAAATTCTTTCAGGTTTTTTTTATCTGGGTATGTTTGTGTCTTTTCTTCCCAAATGAACAATAATCTTGCTGGGTACAGTATTCTCGATTGAAATTGCTTTTCCCTTAACACTTTGAATATATTTTCCCATTCTTTCCTCACTCGCATTGTTTCCGATGAGAGGTCTGCTGTTAGTCTGATGGGATATTCTTTGTAGGTAACTTGCCGTTTTTCTCTTGCCAATCTTAGCATCTTGTCTTTGTCTGTGGTATTGGTCAATCTGGCTATAATGTGCCTTGGAGAAGATCTTCTTGGGTTGATTCTATGTGGGGTCCTTTGTATTTCTTTCTTTCTTTCTTTCTTTTTTTTTTTTTTGAGAAGTTTTTGTTATAGGGTGGGTGCGCTCACCAGACAGACAGAGAGGGACAAAGAGATAGCGAGAAATCATGGCCATGCCACAATCCCTTCTCCTCCATTCTCCTCTCGGGATCTTGGACACGCACGCACACGTGCCCGGCGTGAGTTTAAGCCACCAGTTCCGGGACACGAATCGCGGTCGGCTACGTGGGAGTCCAGCGACATAGCCATTACGCTAACTGCTGGTCCCAAGGGTCCTTTGTATTTCTAGAGTCTGGATATTTGAGTGTTTCTCTAGGTCTGGAAAGTTTTCTTCCAGGATTTCATGGAATAGATTATCAATGCTCTTATTAGTTTCTTCACCTTCTGGGATATTGATTATCTGGGTGTTTGGGCACTTAATATTAATCCAATATTTCTCATATATTATTCTCATTTTTTTCTGGTTATTTTCTCACTCTTTTTGGTGAATTTTTCTAGGCGAGAGATTCTAGCTCCTACATCTGAGATTCAATTTTCTGTATGATCTAATCTGCTTTTAATACTTCCAAGGAAGTTTTGATTTCCTATATTACAGCCTTCATCTCTAACAATTCCATTTGATTCTTTTTATAATGTGTATCTCCTCTTTCAGATTGTGCAAGAACTTCCTCACCTCCTGGAACTTGTCTCTTTTCTCTGGCATCTTCTGGAGTTTGTTGTCTCTTTTCTTTTGCATCTCTGCTAGCTTTGACATTATGAATATTCTAAATTCTTTATCTGACATTTCCACGAGTTCCAATGTATTTCTGTGGAGGATGAGGAGTTATTCTCTTCTCTTGCAGGAGATTTATATTCTTGGTCTCTCATATTTCTGGTGCCTCTGTGGTGGTTTCTGGTTGTCTGATGGCTTGTACATTTTTTTTCCTAATTTTTGGAGTTAAATCTGAGCATTCAGAGATGTATAGGAGGTGTTCTGCAATCTCTCTGCAGTTCTGTTTTTCTTCCTTTGTGCAGCAGATTCTGTGGCAATTGAGGATTATTCTGACTCTACTAAATATTGGAGTCAGCAGGGTGAAATCTGGGCAGAAAATCTTTGGTTGTCCTAGTCCCTGAAAGGGGCCACTCAGAGCTCAAATGTAAATGACTTGTGATTGGTCTTTCCTACTCGATCTTGGAGTTAGGAGAGTGAAGTCTGGAAGTCTGGGCAGAAAATCTTCAGTTGTCCTAGTCCCTAAAAGGGGCTGCTCAGAGCTTCCCTTTATTGCATTTTAATGTGTATGAATCACCCTGGGCCATCTACATTCAAGATCAGTCCTGCCTTCTTTCTCAGAAAATACTGATATTGATCAGAACAGAGAATATCCTGGGTATAGGATAACTACCTATCCTCTACCTCCTGTTCCTCTCTTTCAAACACACACTGAAGTCTCAAATGCTGTTAGTTAAATAGAATACTCTGCTTTAAGTTCAAAGTTTGAATGGATGATAGAAAACTAACACCCATGGAAATCAAGGGAGGTTCCCATCTATGTGGACCAAGGCTCTTTTCCCAGCTGAGTCAAATGCATCCCAACCTGCAGCATAATGAAATTCATAATTGGTCTAAGGAGTGAAAGGAGGTCCTTGTTCTCCACACAGAGCAGGACTTCTTCTTTGGGCCAGTTAAGATTTGATAAAGGGCTAGGACCAGCAGTTAGCATATGTCGTTGGACTCCCATGTTGTTGACCAGGGTTCGAACCCCAGACCCGGTGCCTTAAACTCACGCTGGGCACATGTACGTGCATGCCGAAGATCTTGAGAGGAGAATGGAGAAGAAGGGATTGCGGCGTGGCTACCCCCCTGGGGAGTGGTTTCTCGCTTTCTGTTTCTCTGTCTCTCTCTGTGTCTTTCTGGAGAGCACATACATCCTATAGCAAAAATCTCTCTCTAAAAAAAATGATTTGATGAAGGGAATCAAGGAGAAAAATAGAGGCAAGACATTTAAGGGACACAGAAATAGAGGACCATCTGTTGATGATAACATGTATGACTGGACTGGTGGACAGTGTATTCATGCTGGGAAAATTTATTTTGTAAGCTGTGGTGATGTATAGTGATTGAATATATAAAACAAATTCATATAAAAAGATTTTAGGGGACCAGTAGATGGTGTAGTGGTTACGTGGCTGGACTCCCACATGGCTGACCGTGGTTGGAGTCCCAATCCCAAACCTGGTGGCTTGAAAGTCACGTTGGGCACATGTACACACCCCAAGATACCAGGAGGAGAATGAAGGAGGAGGAATTGTGGACTGGCCACTGGGGGGGTGATTTCTCACATTCCTTCTCACTGTCTCTCCCTCTCTCTCTCTCTCAAGCACAATGCCCTAAGGCAAGAACCTCTTAAAACAAAAATTTAGGGAAAAAAAAAAAAAAAAGATTTGATGAATCAGAGCTTGCCTATCTGCTACCCCACCAGCAGATGTCAGTAAGAGTCTGAGGGTCATCAGGATATCTCATTTTCTAGATGTTGAAGTGTTACTTGCCCTAGACGTCAACCTGAGGATTTGGACGGCTCAGCCCTTGGTACCTAAAGCCACAGCATCTTATCTCAACATGCTAGGGCCCTAAGGAAGGACATCAGTTTAGCTAGATGATATGCTTATTGCAGGATTCATACAGAGTGGTCTCAGTGTAGACCAAAATAGAATTAAGGATAGGTTTCTTTATGTTTGGAATATCAACAACCTTGAAGAATGTGCCTTCCTGTGTTGACCGTTCATGTAAGTGGCAATAATTATTTCATTTTCCCCTAAGCCTCCTTTATCTAAAATGCTACCCTGGAGACTTCCATGTATCCTGCCACCAGTGATCTTTGAGTTTCCAGAATGGGACTTCTGAGACAAATTCCTTTAGTGCCATTTCCACTGCCCACTCACCAGTGTCAGCCATAGATATGATGAGATAGAAGCTTTCATACAAGTTTCACTGTTGACTCCTCCTAACTCTGGATCTGGAGTGTATCCTGCTGATGTCCATAGAACTTCTTCTTGTCACTTTCCAACTTTTCTTCTTTTGGTAGAAATTTTACTTTTTTTTTTTTTTGAGAGTTTTTTTCACTATAGAGTATGTGCACTTGCTGGAGAGACAGAGACAGAAAGTGAGAAATCACCCCCCAGGGGGATGTTCATGCTGCAATCCTTTCTCTTCCATCCTCCTTTTGGGATCTTGGGCGCACATGCACACACACCTGGCATTAAGCTGCCGGGTCTGGGACTCAAACCACAGTCTTTACGTGGGAGTCCAGTGACATAACCACTATGCCATCTGCTGGTCCCTACTTTCTAAGGACATTATAATTGTTGTCCAACACACTCTGAAAACCAATTGGCCTGGGGCTGATATCAATGTGCAATTTCCCTAATAATTAAGAAAATGAAAGTTAAGGGGCCAGCAGGTGATGTGGTGGTTAAGAGTGTTGGATTCCCACATGGCTGACCATGGTTCAAGTTCTGGACCTGGCAGCTTGCTTTCTTGCTTTCCCTCTCTCTCTCTGTCTCTCTGTCTCTGTCTGGTCTAATTAAAAAATAATAATAACAAATGGAATTAAATAAATACTTTTTTAAAAAAAGAAATGAAAGTTAAAATAATCATGAAATGAGAGAAAATCAGATTAACAAAGAATAAAATATGACTAGTAACGTACATTAGTTATAATTAGTCACAACCACTTGTATAATGGCATCAGGAGTTTAAATTGCCATTAACCTCTTGGAGGGCAATTACAAAATTGTATATTGTATATCCATATACAATTTTGTATATTGTATACACAATATAAACAATGTTGACACTCTTTAGCATCTACCTCTACTCCTAGGAATGTATTCAACAGAATAATTCATTTGAATATTTAAATAAATGAATATATATCCATTTTTAAACAAAATAACAAATATTGCAAACTCCTGTGGACTGACAGTAACACTGTTCTAGAAGGGACTACTATAAAATCATTAACAATATACTTGGGCCATCTTTCATATTATTCTCCTTTTCATTGAACATTTTCATTTTGGTAGGCTGGTCCCATAGTGCAGCAGTTAAGCACAATGCAGAGAGCTGAATCCCACATGTCCAACAGTGGTTAGAATCACAGACTCAGCAGCTTGAAAAACACATCAAGCTTGTGTGTGGGGGTATCGGCCAGATCTGAGTAACACAATAATGACCTTTAAACGCATGCAGAAACGTGGTTCTTATGTTGCCGCTCCAAGGCTAATGAAAGCTTTAACAAAGAATACACTTCTGCCTCTGTGTCAGCATTGCAAGGCAGTGTTGGTTCAAGGAAACTGTGTTAGCCAGAGAAGGCCCTAGAGATAAGAGAAGGCTCATACAGGACTTCAAGCACCGGAGGTTTCACATCTTCAGCCTATTAACATCTGAAAACAACTGACTTTGCATTTGGGTTCTCCTTCCCTCCTTTTTAACCTATAAAAGAATAAACCTGGAACCAACTTGGGGTCAAGACTGCCACCATCAGAAGAGTCTGACCACACCCGATCTCCACTTTTCTGTACTTGGGTGTCTGTATGTGTTTATTTCCGTGTTTATTTCTAATCCATAGCAGCTCCCACTCAGGAAACGCATTCAGCCATACAGGTCACGGCATGTATGCATGAATGCCCCAAGTCCTGATGACATGGAGAAATTAATAAAAAAATAATTACGATGTGACCATTCCCATTGGAGGGTGCTCTGTCTCTCTATCTCTCTGTGGCAAGTGCACATGCCCTCTGGGTAAAACAAAAAAAACAGAGAGAAAATTTTTATTGTGATAAAGTATATATAAGATGAAATTTGCCATGTTAACCGTTTAAGTGTACAATTTTGGCATTAATTCCATTCACAAAGCTGTGCAACCATTATCTCTATTCCCAGTTTTCATCATCTCAAATAGAAACTCTGTAACCATCAAACAATGACTTCCCATTTCCTCCCTTCCCCCTAGTAACCTCTAACCTACTTTCTATCTCTGAATTTACCTACTACAGATATTTTACATATTTTTTTCTTATATATTTAATACAGTATTTGTCCTTAGTACCTGGCTTATTTCATTTAACACTGTTTTCAAGATTCACACATGTTGTAATATATATGTGTATATAT